>NW_020455577.1:3724296-3827445 GCF_003342845.1 Nothoprocta perdicaria
GGCAGCCCCGCCGCCCTGCGGCCCCTCAGGTGAGCGCGCGGCGGCGGCGGGGCCTTCCCGCGCGCGGCGGCCGCGCCCGGAGCCGCCCGCCTTTGTTGTGGCTGCCGGTTCCCCCCCGGGCCGGGCCGCTGTGCGGCCTGAGGGCTGCGGCTGAGTCGGGGTCGCCGCCTCTCCGGTGCGCGCCGCTCCGTGTGGGCTTGTTTTTCGCCTTGGCCTGGCGTGGTTTTGTGTCACCGCTTTGGCATCCGTTGCGCGGGGCGCTCGGTAGCGGCGGCCGCGGGGCTGGCCGGGCCCGCGGCGCCACCGGCTCGGCGTTACCCCTGCGGCTCTGATCCCAGCAGGGTCCTCTTCACGAATAAATACACCAATGACCTAAAGAGCGACCGTGGTGGGGTAGCCTAGCGAAGGATTGGTGTGCGGAAGGACGGTGTGCTAGAGGACGTTTGTCTCCCATCTGCCAGGGCGCAAGGTGGTTTGAAGTGCAGGTTCAGCCCAGCAAGTTTGGCCAAGCTCTTCTGTTAAGCACTTAATACTTTTAATGCTGCTAATTGAAGTAGTAGATCGGGTAGGTTCTCCCTGTAAAATGGTTGTCGGCAGCCTCTAAGTATTGTGGGAGATGAATGTAAAAGAAACTTGGCCAACATTTTTTTTTTGTTTGTTTGTTTGGTTTTTTTTTGTCTTCATTTTGACTTAAAACAACTGAACTGAGAGGACCTTAGCAATAGCTGCTTGATAACAATTTTTCCTGTGGGATCTGTCTTGGCAAAGCACCTCGGCCTACCCAGATCTGGTTCCAAATCCACTCTGAGATAGACTAAAAAAAAATGAAGTATTTTATGCAAAACAGTCATTTCTTTAAGTATGTGTAACTTCTTCACCGTAGTGCTTTTTCTGCAGAATCATTTACCAAGGTAATGAGAATATAGGCACTCATTGCAAGTGTCATGGAAGTTGGCTACCCACAACTTTTGATTAGGTGTTACTTTTCCCTTGGAACGTATTTCCGGTCTCTGGAATTATGCCCCTTTAGATTTGAGATATTGTTCTTCTTGCGGGTATTTTTGGCTTGTAAGAGGTTGAAATTCCTTGCCCAAGTTTGTCAATGCGTTGTATGCTATTTGCAGGTGTTTTATACAGATAAATCACTTCAGAATTTCAGGATTTGCTGATATTCCAGGATAGGAAGCTTTATTTCATTTTTTTTTGATATATGAATACATATGTATTTTTTTCCCTATCATTTTTTAAGGTAACAGAGAGGAAAGACTTCCCAAATCACTTCCGGTTCATAAACACTCTTCATATAATTGTAACTTTACATACCTAACAGTGTGTATTTTTTAAAACAAACTGTTTTCTACATTTATATTTACCATGATACCAAGTGTGGGAGGATTCTTTTTTTATCTTGTTCTTATTCACATTCTGGTGCTAAGAAGAGAACATAAATCAACGTCTCTCTGTAATGGAAAACCTGGGAACAGAGAGCCTGTGTTTCCAGGAGCTTGCAGCCGCAATGAAGGAGACGCAGCTAAACCTGATGTGCCTTTTCTCTGCTCAATGGGAAGAAAGTTTTCCTGGATTTTGGCTTATTAGGAGGAAAGTGAATAGGAGAAGGATTGGTAGGAGGGTGTGTCTGACAGAAGGGAGGATGGCAGGTCTGGAGAAAGGCTGCTGAGAAAAGGGGAAAAAGGCTGTGACAAAAAATGGAATCGGTAGAAGGCACTGGAAATTTTCAGCTTTTATTTTCATTTGTGTTTCTTTATAAATATCTCAAGCTAATGCTATGCTTCAGTTATTCTTGAGTATTAGTGCTGAGCTGATCAGATCATGACGTTATGTGCCATATGTGCTGGCAGAAAGCAATGTGATAGGATGGGCCAGAGATGCAGCTTGAGCTCTAATCTTCTGTTTTATGCTGTTCTTTATTTTTTTTATATATCACCAAATGTCAGAAACTGATATATTTCATAGGATGTGATGTGTAAATTTATGTATATTTATGATTTCATTATACTGTTAGTGCTGCTTACTATTTTGACAGGATAATGCTAATGAGAGAAATCTGAGCTTATCATTCTGGAAAGTCTTCTATTAAATGAAAAGCTTATTTAGTAGGCTTACTGCTTGCTTAGAACCCTTGTCCAAGGGGAATACTGCTCTGACAGCAATGAGCACTGAATATTTTCATAATGTTTTTAACTTAAGAGCTATCAGTATATTTAAAACCTCTAAAGCTATAATGGGACATATAAGCTAACCACTTCCAGCAGCTGCTAAATTTTTTCCTTAAGATAGTTACTCTTAAGTGTATTCTTAAGCAAAGTACTGAATAGCATGCTCATTATTTTAATCAATACAATGTATAAATATTTAATTCTAACATAATCTTGGAGCTATGTAGAATGATATGGGGATTTCATGAAGCACAACTAGGTCCATGATGTTCTAAATAAAACCAAAATAAACTGGGCTTTTTCTACCCAAATGTTCTGGAAGAAACTTATTTGGAAAAAGTTGGCATGCCACTAAATGAGGAAGAGGAAAATTTTGAGGTTTTAGATGACATAATACAGAAAAACCTATTCATGTCTTTTATTGTTTGTCCATTGAAGTTCAGTAGCATAGATTATAATGAACATATATTTCTTTTCCCTTTGTATCTGCTAAATATTTAATCTGCTTATTAATCATTTATGAATGTCCTTTTTTTTTTTTTTTGATCATTCAGTCAGTTCTTGCATCTTTTCTTTGATTTCTTATTACCGTTTTCTTTGCTTCTTCTCAAGGAAGACATCATAGAATCATTATGGTTGGAAAAGACCTTGAAGATTATGGATTCCCATCTTCTAAATTGGAAATATCTAGAGGTTGCATCGTCTCTTCAGAGTTTGTTTATAGAGCTGCATTCCCTTCAGCTCAGTGTCTTTCATCTTAGTTGCTAGCTCTTCATGCAAGTAAACGAGAAATTAAGATAATTAAGAAGTATTTTCTTTTTGCTTTTTTAATTAAAAGGAGGAGACACTAGAGTATATAGAACTTCTTACAATGGATGTTTTGCTCTGTATGGTCCTCTCCTTTTGAACACTTTCTCTGATCAATGTTTTAATGTGCTGTCTCTTGGTTCTGGGGAGATTGCTTCCTTCTGAGGTTCGTCATTCATTTTGTCTTTTTTTTTTTTTTTTTTTNTTTTTTTTTTTTTTTTTTTTTTTTTTTTTGCTCATTTGTGCTACTGTCAAGGCTGTGGCCTGACCCTGCCTGAGCTGTGTGTTCCCACTTGGCCTTTCTGCTGACTTGAGAGATCTTTAAAACATTGAGATATTTGTGGTAGAAAAATTAGCCCGATGAAAAAGTTTCCCTAGCTAGTGCGAAGGAAAGCACAGAAACCTGAATCCTGAGGAAGCTGAATGGATGTGACACCAGCAGCCAGTGGCTAAAGTGACTTAGGCTGTCCTGGAATTTCAGCCATAAAACATGCCAACAGAAATAGGTCTTAATTGTGGCTTAATAATCAATAACTCAAAATATATTTCTAACTTTGACTTTTGTAATACTACAATATTCTGTTCTATAAAAACAATATTTAATTATTAATACTTTTTAACCAAGCATAAAGTAAGGTACTGGCTGTAACTAATTTTTCCCCCCTGTTTCTTTCTAGGCTGCCATCATGACGGCTGAAGAAACAGTGAATGTTAAAGAAGCTGAAATAATTAAATTAATACTAGATTTTCTGAACTCAAGGAAACTTCACATCAGTATGCTGGCACTTGAGAAAGAAAGTGGGGTCATCAATGGCCTCTTCTCAGATGACATGCTTTTTCTTAGGTAAGACTTCTTTATCCAGTGCTTAATACCATGAACCCATGCAGCTGGATTATGTTCTCATGGGCAGTCAAGTCTCACTAAAACAGGGTTTAGATATAAAAAAGTCTTATATTCTCACCCTCTTCTGCTTCTTCCTGTCCCTAGTTGCATGGTCCAGCCCTATTCCTTGTTTCAGTTCAAAATGTAATGAAGGTAACTGTGCATCAAGAGAAGTTTGGAGTTAAACATTTTTTGTTTGTGTGCTTTTTGGCAAATGTCTACAAATTGAAGTGGGGGGGTCGTAAAGTGCTATTATCGACACAAAGTAAGTCAAGAAGAAAACATGTGAGCAGGAATAGGAGGGGAGAGCAAAATCTTGTCTGTACACCTCGTGTCATGAAATGGAGTGTGTAGATAAGTGACTTCTCAAATGGTCAAAAAAAATAGTTTAAAATACAGGGATTTAGGATGTGTGGTGTCCAAAGCTTTTCCACAAAATAGTCTCTGCATTTCGAAAATCATACCTAGTTGATATTGATAAAATAGTTCCAGTAGTTCCATGAGTTCAACGATACCTGTTAAATTTCTACAAGTACCTCATAGAACACTTCATACATTCAAGTTTGTTTGCATTCTTTAAGTTGTCTTTACTGAATCAATATATTTCATTCTTGCTCTTGTAAGTAAGACTTGGTTTGTTTAAGAAAAAATAAATAAAGCAGGAAACCCGAGATATTTTTGTTCTTTTTGATGTCCTTAAAACTTTAGTTTTTCAAAGCAGATCAATCTGTAATATATTTTAAATGACTGCCTTTCTGTGCTTGTTTAAGATAGAAACAAAATGTTTCTGTCCTGGGAAACTTAAGAGTGACTTTTTTTCTTTTAACAGACAACTGATTCTTGATGGTCAGTGGGATGAGGTTCTCCAGTTTATTCAGCCTCTTGAATGTATGGAAAAATTCGACAAGAAAAGGTAAAATAGAATGTATGTCAAAGTATTCAAAGTATTGGATATGCAAGCAGTTCATTTATAAGCAGAACTTGTAAAAGTTTAAATTTGTTTTCTATCTTCTTGACACCATTTGGAATTTTTAATATGTATGCTTTTTACATTTTATCTGTGAAAAATTTATACAATGAATCTGTAATCAATTTTCATTTACCATGCATTTAGGAATATGATGTATGTTTTATTGCTTATGAAAACAGAAGTATGACCAAGTAGCTAGTTATTTAAGAACAGAGTATGCTTGCTTTGTATTTTCTCTTATGAGACTTCTGATATAGTTAGTAGTATTTCTGAAAGCAACAATTGAAAAAATCTTTTCTGTTAAGAACACTGCTGTTGCTACTAGTTTGTTAAATTTTGATATTAGGGCTCCTTGTTACTGCAGTTTGTATATCTAACTCAAAACCTAACTGGAAAGTATGCGCTTTTCTGTCCAAGAATATGTGGCTACTGATATGCAGTCTTATATTTTTCACTTCATACTTGCAGATTTCGTTATATTATAATGAAGCAGAAGTTCTTGGAAGCCTTATGCGTAAACAATGCGATGTCAGCAGCAGATGAGCCTCAGCATGTAAGATTTTCTTTGTTTGGGGAATTTCTGGCTGGCCAGAAGCCTCTAAGATACTCTATTGAAAGGCATAATGGAATCTCTCAAGCATTTTGGCTATTACCAGGAAGTTTAGAAAGAATAATTGCTCTGCTTTGGAAATAAATGTCATTTGCAGGTCTCATGTAAAATTGCACATGCAAAATTGTTTAAAACCTAGCAACATAGGCCAGTGGCCATAGGGCATTTTTATGAGCCTGAAATTTGATCCAGCCCGTAATGTTAAAGGAAAGGATCTTTTTTTTTCAGAAGGGTACTGAAGTAAACCTCAGAATTGCACCTGTCATGATCAGGTGCAAATAGAGTTTTCCATGTGAGCTACCATTGAACTTCACATTTCTATCTCTTCAGTTGATAAAGAATGCTGTTTTTTTGTGTCTTTGGAGGGAACGGATATGGTCATAAAGAACTTAGTTAAACGTGCAAACAGCAGGAGCTGTATACTTGGTTTTTGCTGTGGAAAAAGAGTGAATTGTTAACTTGGTCTGCAGCATGAAAAGGCTTACAGATTGTGAGCTGTTTTCTATTTGTGCCCGTAATATGGGAATCCTAAAGTGCTAGTACAAAAGCTTTATGAAAGATGAAACAAACCCCCCGATGTTCTTCAGACAATTTTTTGGTAGTTTGTAAAACCAAATTATAATTTTCTATCCCATTATCCGTGTGTTATATTCTAGGGTTTTCACTTAACAGTATAGAGAAAGCTAATAGTAACCCTTCATTTAAGGTTGTAAGATGAAAGTAGGCTTGTGATCTGATGAGTTCAGCTGTGTGCCAGTCTAGATTGTAGCACAGAAGAATCAGCTGTATATTCTTTTTTTTGTGCTGAACATTGCCAAATATGTTGGCATATTGATCTGATAATGGAAGACAAGCTACTGCATTGTACATATGCTAGGAAATATGGTTGGAATTTTTTTCTTCTTAAGTCTTTAACTGAAAAATATAAATCACATGTTTTTAAAATTGTTCTAGCCTTTTACCTTTCAATAAACTTTCCATTAAAGCCTCTGTTGATTTGGAGGTCTACTCTTGTGAGATGAATTTTAAGAAGTGCTTGAGGAATAGGAAACTTAAATATAAAAGACAGCTCCAAGTTGCTTATGACGAGAAAGTAGAGAAATACGGAGGTCGTCTTAGACAAAAAGTCAAAGTCATCCAGGAATTTGGCTCCGAAACTGCTGACACAAACATTATTCCTGACTCTATAGTGTGTGCTGTTCTATTAAAACACAAACAATAATGCTAATAAGGGAAAAAGTGTGGGGAAATGTTGCTGCTGCTTTTTCTTCAACTAACCTTTACCGTAGGAAAATGCGTGTTCTAAATTAGTCTTAACACTAATATTTCTGCAGCTGGAATTTACAATGCGAGAGGCTGTGCAGTGCCTACACGCACTGGAAGAGTATTGTCCCTCGAAGGAAGACTACAGCAAACTGTGCCTGCTGCTCACGCTGCCCCGCTTGACCAACCACGCGGAGTTCAAGGACTGGAACCCCAGCACCGCCCGCGTTCACTGCTTTGAGGAAGCCTGTGTCATGGTGGCCGAGTTTATCCCTGCCGATAGGAAGCTCAGCGAGGCTGGCTTTAAAGCCAGCAGCAATCGCTTGTTTCAGCTTGTCATGAAGGGGCTGCTCTATGAATGTTGTGTGGAGTTCTGTCAGAGCAAAGCAACAGGAGAAGAAATCACAGAAAGTGAAGTGTTGCTGGGCATTGATCTCCTGTGTGGCAATGGGTGTGATGACCTGGACCTTAGCTTATTATCGTGGTTGCAGAATCTGCCAGCTACTGTTTTTTCTTGTGCTTTTGAACAAAAGATGCTTAATATTCATGTTGACAAACTCCTCAAGCCCGCGAAAGCTGCGTATGCTGATCTTTTGACACCTCTTATCAGCAAACTTTCTCCTTATCCATCTTCCCCGATGAGACGGCCTCAGTCAGCAGATGCCTACATGACCCGCTCCTTAAATCCTGCCTTAGATGGGCTGTCCTGTGGATTAACAAATCATGATAAGCGAATCACGGACCTTGGGACCAAAACTTCTCCAATGTCGCACTCCTTTGCCAATTTTCATTACCCAGGAGTACAGAATCTTAGCCGAAGTCTCATGCTTGAGAATACTGAATGTCACAGTATTTTTGAAGAGTCACCTGAGCGGTAAGTAGCTGGTTTGTTTTTGCATTGTCTTGTCTTAGGTTTTATATTCATGGGTTCTTAGGTGTGCTGTTACTTTGTTGATAAAAACAGAATTTGGCTGTTGAACCTCTGTTGTAGTTAATACTCATTAGACAAGAATGTTCCTTCCCTATGCTTTTAGGATGAAAATTCTTCAGAGTCGGTCCTCAACCTTAAGGATTGCCTCTGGGCTTTCTCACAGAAATTACAGAAATTTGAAATCCTGAGATAAAAATATGCTCTGAAGTATAATTACTGAATTCTTTCATTTCTAATAATTGAGTCCATGAAATAGATTTCCTCCTTTCTTGTTTCATTCTGCCCTCAGTGCTTGAAAAGATCATTTGCATTTTTTTTTGTGTGTGTGTGTTTTTTTAATAAATATAAGTATTAGTTCAGCTTAAACACTGTTTACCAAACAATATCTGTACAAGCCTGATATTTTTATTTTATATATAGGAATTCTAGTTAGTTGAGTTGTGATAATGCTGAATGCTGTGGCTTTGCTTAATACAAGGTGTGCTACAAAACTGGCTTTTTTCCTTCCTTAAGAACTAAAGCCCTTATTCAAACTTGTTCTTTTTAACTTTAAACCTTCTGAGAGAAAGGTTCAGATGACAGGGAGAAAAGAGGTACATGATCATATTTTCGGTTGCCATTTGTTAGTTAGTGGCTCTGCCCCTGTGTAACTGATTTATCCGTGTCTCTTCAGAAAAAAAAAAGTCAGCTTTTTTTGGCTCTTGCCAAAAAAAAGTGGCTCTGGCCACTCTTGCCAGGTGGGCCGCTAGTACTGTGCTTGCATGTGCTGGCTGGCAGATGGGACATCTTTTGAGCTGTGGGGCTTTATTCCGGACAAAACTGGTGACGCTGTTACTTTTACCCTATGACCATGTTCCTTGTGTGTTGAGATTAAGAGCAGTTGTAGATAAACTCAACAAAAAGGGAAACAAACACCACCATATAGATGTCAGTTCATCTATAATAATGGACATTTGTCACTGCTCTGTGTCTTGATTAAAGCATATCTTCAAAGGAGCTATGTTGTTTATGTCTTATTGACTCCTTTTAAATCTTTTTATTTCTTCCACCCCCTTCACAACTGGAGCTAATATTTGTAATAGGTTAGGTTTTACAGAATTACTCCTTGAGTCACATATTTTGTTTTGTTTTTAAAGTACCTCTTGAAAGTATTAATTGTTTATGTGATCATCTGTATATGTAACCCTTAACTTTTCAGCACAGGTACCCAATGTTAAAACTGATTCTTGGAATAAAATATTGTATCTCCTTTCTCAGTTCTAGTATACTGGAAAAAAAAATCTGCAAAACTAAATAGCGTTGTCTTGCGGGCTTATTAAAGAAATTATAAATTGTTGCACTATTTTGCAAACTCTTTGGGCAGTGGCAAGTAATCTTAAGTGTGGCTGATAAATCTTCTTATATTTCTAGATAATTATAAACTTATATGAAAGTTTAAATCAGGTTAAAGGGCTAGACAGTGTTCAAGAAGGCATTACACTTTCAGAAAAAAATCCAACTTCAAGTTGTGCATCCGAAGTCAGTGGTAGTAGTTGCAAGGATAGAAGCTGGAAAGCGGAGCTGTGGGCAAATCTGGGGAGTGGTTCCTATTGCACTTGACAGATATGGTATTCCTGTTAAATTTTATTCAGCAAGTAGTTATTTCAGTCAGTAGTTGTGTATCCTAATTTAGAGAGATACCAAAAAGTTCAAAATAACCTCTTAAAGAGCTTTGCTCCAAGTCACTAAGTAAAGAGGACTTTGTAAGCTGACAAAACTATAGATAGGAGTCCAAGGTTTTCGATGTGTTCTGCACGTTTACTGCCTGTGAAAGCAATTTTGGAAAAGATTCATGTGGAAATACTTCTTTCACAATTCATTATACAAGAATAGCAAACAGATTTGAATTTTATTCTATGTAGTATTTTATGCACATAACTTTCTCAAATATAGGACTGCTTGAATAATTTCTTTGTATGAAGATATATATTTCAAGAATAAACGTATAAAACAGGAATTTAGATATCTAACAATAAGACTTTCTGGAAAGCATGAGGACAAAGCATGCCAACTGTTTTCAAATGTTATCCATTACAAGTATTTTCTTAAGACTGTTTAACTTTGTTACGTAAGTGCTGTGCACACTTCTGTAACCAAAATTTTCTCAAGAATGTTATCTTTCTCTATATATCAGGCATCTTAATTTTTTTCTGGTGCAAACTTGTTTTGTTTTCCATGTTACTGCAAGCAGTGATACTCCTGTGGAGCCACAGAATCCCATCAGCAGTGAGACTTTGTGCCAGAGCTCAGTTCCAGAAAATGAACCAGTTAATGGAGCACAGACTCAAGCATCAGCCAAACAAGAGAAAAATGAGGTAGTGGTTATTTAGTTAAAAATAATGAGGCCTTTTGAGCTGCTCTGTTCCAAATGCATTTCATAACTAGTGTCTTTTGTGTTGAGAATTCCGTGCACAACAATGGGATACTTTGAATCTCTCTCTTTTTCTCTAATGAAAATATCTTATGTTTTTTGTAAGAAGCTACTCTTTTTATTAGGTGAATTTCTGCTGTCATTTGACTTTACAACACAGCTGGTGAGTGTATCTTCTCACATCAGCAATGTAAATGAGCTATTGTATACGCTAATAAAATGATCTGCAGTTCTCAAAGCTAGCAATGTTAGATTAAACATTGCTTAAGACTATTGAAGCGTTTAATGTTTTAATGAGGAATTCAGCATCTAGCCAGCTGCTTTGGTGTTAACAGAAAGTTTCAAAGCCCTTCTGACATAATTCTTGTCTAGAAAACTGAGAAATGAAAATAAAGTAATTCCCTAGTTAAATATATCTTTCTTGTTCAGAATACAATAGCGAAAACAGTTCTCAGATTCTTATTTGAAAGAAGAGTCCAATTGTATTGTGTGTGTTTCCTCCCTCTCTGTGCTGGTAGACTTTTGGAAAGTGATATTAAAGCTTGAAAACGTAATGCCTTGGCCAGTCTGGCATGAATGAGTCAGAGTTTCTAAAGGCAACGGATGATCACAGAGGAGGTTTGTGGCCCTTGTGCCGTGCCGTTCCCCTGAACAGCAGTATATAGGGCAAGTGAAATAACAGTTCAGTAGGAAGTAATGAAAACAGATACTTACTCGGTTCCCTTTCCGCATCTTTAAATGTCTGCTGCTTAATTTGGTAATGCTGAATTACGTTGTTATCTGGGTATTTGTGCTAAATATTTCGGTGGTGAAATAGCATATGTGGTTTGTTTGGTTTGCAAACTCCAGCTCGTGATTTGTTTTTTTTTCTTAAGTAAACTTTGTCTTGGCTTATGACTTCGATTTAGTGCTGAAAACCAGTCCAGTCTTGACAGAGCTCTTCTCTTGCAGACCCTAGATACTCACATGGGGCAATGGGGCATTTTGGAGGATTAATATAAGGGGAGTCAAGGACTTTGCTGAGGCACTCTGTTACTGCAGTGCTGTGTACGTGGATTGGGAGTAAGGAAGAGAGGACCAAGCTTGAGCTGTTCCTGGGACAGAACAGGCTTCAAAAGGTTGAAAACTGGAGGCAAAATTTATGGGGTGAATGAAGAAGACAATGTGCCATGGCTGCTTACACAAGTAGGAAAGAATATACTCCCCATTCCAGCTTCATTCTGTTTCACTTTCACATCTTGATGGTGTAGCTGTATGGTTGTGTTACATTGTATAACTATTTCCACACTTTCCCTGGGGAGATGAGTTTAGAAGCCAGAATTGTTACAGAATAGAGTACTGGGATTGGAGCATTGGGAACAGAGTCTGTATTTAGCTGTTGGGATCTATAAAAGAGTGTACCCAATTATGCTTAATGGTCAGTGATCTCAGTAGAGCATTGCCATTACCAAGACTAAAGGATCTGAGCACTGGAACCAATTGCAAGAAACAATGTCCCTGATAGGAAGAGGGATAGGCTGGAATATAGCAGTTGTTGATAGGAGCATAACCTGATGATTGTGGAATAGGTTACGTCCTTGAAAGATTCAGAACGTGTCCTGGACTTCCAAAGATAATTTCAAAGGTTTTACAATGCAAAATTCTACTTGAGAAACCAAAGGAATAGCCTCTTACAAATGCAACTGCATTATTAATGTTTTAAAAAATTTTAGTGTCAAGGAATCCTAAATCATAGGTGAATCAAATCATTTAAGTGTTTTTATTTAGAAGATTGCCAAGTGCCAAGGCTAACAGTTAGGAAGAAAGATCCTGCCTGTGAAATGTGTGGCCTAATACAGAGAGGACGCTTTTCTTATCATTACGTTCCAATCTCCTATTTTCTTTTCTTCTGATGTTCTGTAATACTCCAGAAGATTTCTTGGCAAAAAGAGCCTCCTCTTCAATTAGGCACAAAGGCCAGAGTGCTTTAGCAATGAATAACAATCTGGGATTGATTTCCTTTTCTTAAAATGTAAATTGTAACTGATTTTAAGAAAAAATAAAAGCATTCTTCGTCAATGAAGAGTGCTGGGCTTCTGATTCTCGTATTAAAATAGCGAACCACAGGATGAGTATTTAGGTTAAACACTCTCTAACCTAGATAATTTTCATCTCTCTTAAGCTTCGTGATTCAACAGAGCAGTTTCAGGAATATTATAGACAAAGACTACGTTACCAGCAGCACTTAGAACAGAAAGAGCAACAGCGACAGTTATACCAGCAAATGTTGTTGGAAGGAGGTGTAAACCAAGAAGATGGAGCTGACCAGCAGCAGAACCTTACTGAACAGTTTCTTAACAGGTTGGGGGGTTTTGTTGCTTCTCCTTCCACCCAGTCCCATCCTTCTTCAGGTTCTCCTGTTAATTGTTGGTCTTCTGTTGTCCTTAGGTCTATTCAGAAGCTAGGAGAATTAAATATAGGTATGGACACTCTTGGAAGCGACGTGCAGGCGCTTAGCCAGCAATGTAACGGGAGCAAAGGGAATGTCCCCACCAACCCAGCAAGTAACTTTACATCCCTGCCCTCGGATGCTGCGCAGAGGGTAACAGCCGACGGGCAAAATGTGAACACGAGCACCCCCCGAAAGCGCGGGTCAGCTAACCAGATACCCTTTCCTGAAGAGTCACCCGTGCAAGGGAACCAAATGTAAGTTGTTGGAACCTGTTTACGACTGGAAGGCCAGCACTGTGGGGGTAGCTGTTTGGAGTTATTTGTAGTTACCAAATAAATTTGTCGTTGTGATTATTACCTGGGCGACAATGATTATGAGCTATTTTTACATCAATTAAAAACGCTTTTTTGATAGTACTAGTAAGAGAGCAGCTAAATAAGCATGCAACTTTAACCATAATTATTTTTATTTCAATCCTCTTATTTCAACTTGCTCAGTTTTTATATTGTGTTCTCCTAAATTCCTAAAAGCCTCTTATATCTCATTAAATAAATGAGGTGAGGGGTAGGACGGAGTCGGTAACTAAATTTCTATATATTTTATCTAAAGCTATTGCCAACCTGAAAGAAAGAACCATATTTTTTCTATAACAAAAGTGTATTTGTGTGTATATAGATATAGTATATGGATATACATATACCATATGTATACATATAGTATATATACATATATGTGTATATATGTGGGTATATATATATGCACACACATTTATCTATATATAAATTATTCTGTTTATTTAATTTGTTAAAATATTTTTCTGGTAAAGAATGAAACATCTGTAACACTTGTCCATGTAAATTAGTATAACTTAAATTGTAAGTTTAGTCCAAAAATACTCTCATAAGCATATCTACCTTATCTTTTTCTATCTTGTTTTGAATTTAAACTTTCCACCAAATCAAAACAGTGTACCGGATCATTCTGTCACTCAGCCACAGCTGGACGATCCTTCAGCGAATCTATCTAGGACAAGAGGCGATGAGGTGAGATTTCTCCATGTCGCTCGCAGTATGTGTTCTCAGCAGGTTCAAACATGTGCCATCCTTTCAGCGTTAATGGACATTCCAGAGAATTTTGGGTGCTTTGGCATTAGAATCATAGGAAGGGGCCTCTGTGTGCTCAGGCCAAAATCCCTGCTGATGAGCAGGAGAAGAATCAGCTGCAGCAAGTACCTCAGGGCAGTGTCAAATTGGGTTTTGAGTCTCTCTTTCATCTTATTGGGGCCCTTGGCTAGGGCTTCTTCTAGTGTATCCATGTCTCTGTTGCACTGGCAAGCCTGGCATTGACCACAATACCCTAGAGGTCCAACTTCAGGGAAAAAAAATACACTCAAATTGTCTAAGCATTTTTTATATCTCTCATGTTCACCTTAGATAAAGCTTTTTTGATTACAGTTTTTATTCCTTTGACTATGTTTTTGCCATTTCTGTCTTCTGAATCTGCCCCTCAGTGCTATTAGACTGTTTAATCGTTAATTTAATCAAGTAGAATTTTCTTTTTTTAAGTTAAATTAATCAGTAAATACTTGTGCAGCTAATAGTACTTTGGTTTGTGAATGATCTGGGATCTACAGAATGGTATAAGCCATTTATCAATAACCAAATCTTATTTATTTGCTACTGCTCTGCTTTGATGCAGATAACTGGCCAGTTTTATACTGGAAAAGATGATTCAAGTGTTGTGCTTTTTTTTTGCAGGATGACAAATCAAAAAAGCAGTTCATTTGCATTAATACTCTAGAAGACACGCAAGCTGTCAGAGCTGTAGCCTTTCATCCCAGCGGGAGTTTGTATGCCGTTGGCTCCAATTCCAAAACTCTGAGAGTATGTGCCTACCCAGAACTCATTGACCCAAGGTAAGAAAGCTCGAATGGTCACTTGTTTTCCTGTGTTTCACACTTTGATTTCTGGTGTCACACATGCACAGCACAATGCTTTCTTTAGAAACATCAATTATCCAAAAAATAAAATAAAATGGAGCTGCTGAAGACTGTCTGCTTTGTTTGTGCTCTCTTCCTCTACTGCCCAGGTGCCTTGCCTTTCTTTGTATCCCACTTTTCCTTCTGTCAAAGCTTACTTCTCTATTACTTTTGTCAAAAATAGATTAAAAAAATTTTAAAAAGCCATCAGATGGCTTTTTTTGTATATAGTGTGCTTTTGCATTTCCTGTTGCAAAACTGAGGGAAGAAAGCCTGTGTGAGTCGCTAGACGAGCACAAATTGTGCTCTGAGCTGCAGTTTCTGGCAGAAGGACAGACTTGATAGTAGAGAGAGTTTGAGCTGCTACAGTAAGAATCTGCCAGCTGCTATTGCTGATGCTGTAAATACTATTTCCCTGATGCTTTCATCTCTTCAGAAGAAAAAGGGCTATGGCTTATTATGCATCTAATGGTTTTGTTTCACCTATTTTTTTTTTCTAGGAGAGGGAGAAGAATTCCTTTCTCCCCTCCCCACTTCACACACATACAGCTTGGAAGAAAATATTGCCTTGTCAATAATCATCTCCTAGTTTCTGCTCCAGTTATCTTATTTCCTTTGGGTTACTGCGGAACGCAGCATCTAGAACTTTAGAAATTCAGAAGGACTTAGAAGTGTGCCAGTTAACCAGTACTGGCATCCTTGCTTCTTCCACTTAAGAAATGGGATGGACAATCCTCATTTCTCTACAATCGCATCTCTTCTCAGTGCAGAGTATTACTTCATGTAACAGAAAAGAATATACTTTCATTTTAAACTACATAATTTTCCTTAGAAATAAAAAGGAAAGTCCTATAATTTTTCCCTTGTTTTCTTTTTGCAGTGCTTATAATACTCCTAAACAACCAGTAGTTCGTTTCAAAAGGAACAAGCATCATAAAGGATCAATTTACTGTGTGGCCTGGAGTCCCTGTGGACAGTTGTTGGCTACTGGTTCTAATGATAAATATGTGAAAGTACTGCCTTTTAATGCAGAAACTTGTAATGCAACAGGTAGTGTGTGTATATCTTTAGTTTAAAGAATGCTTTTGAAAATATTTATGTAATTAGCTGAGAACATTCAAAATATGTTGACTTTCTTTTGGTAGATTTCCTATAGAAGAGGAAACAACTGCATGTTTTACCTGATTCTCAGTTGTCAGCAGCAGTTTATTTTCACTTCCGTTTCCCATTTTTCAGACCATCATCTTCTCTTCCATCTTAGAAATCTAAGGCTCCTTATCCCAGAAATGCTACTTTCTAGTCCTAGCCCTTGTAAACGATACCTCAGTATGGCTCCTAGCTTTTCTGGTTTGGACTTGGTCTGTCTCACCCTGTGCATTTCAGTGTTCTCAATGTCCCTTGCCTCATGGCAGAGAAAGGCTTTCAGTTCTGATGATTTACCATCAATTCTATATCTCAGCTGGAACTGGCTGCAGAGATGGTCTGTATATATTTGCACAGCATTAGGAATTATAGGAAGCTCAAGCATGCTCAGTGAAAGTAAAATTTGAAAAGATTTTTATTTGCTGTCTAGCAACTGAAATGATGTCTTTTAAGGGCATCATAAGGACATCATAGTCATCACTTTTAAAGCAGTGTATGCCTACCTTTGTCTATGATATTCTGCATTATTACAGTAACAGCTTTAAAGATTGTAGTGCTAATTGTGCTAAACAAGGTATGCCTTTTTAATAACTTTTTAAAATTCTTTTTTATTATTATTTTAGGACCAGATTTGGAATTCAGCATGCATGATGGGACAATCAGAGATCTTGCTTTTATGGAGGGTCCAGAAAGTGGTGGTGCTATTTTAATAAGTGCTGGTGCTGGGGACTGTAATATTTACACAACAGATTGTCAGCGAGGACAAGGTCTGCACGCTCTAAGTGGTCATACTGGTATGTATGTTATTGCTGTCTGCCTCACTTAAGTGCATGTTATGTTTGAACAAGGTTTGTTATGAAAATGTCATATTTGTCTGTCCTGTTGGACTTGTTTTCCTCCCCAAACTGTTACTGAGTTGTTGATATTTTTCATTTTGATATATGGGCCATTAATTCAATGGAGAGATTCCATGCTTCATTCCAGAGAAAATATGAAGCAGAGTATTCTCTTATACTGTTGGTGTTTTGAACTGCACAATATACAGTACAGTTCATATGACTCGTCTGCCAAAGTGCACAAATTATCAGAATAATATTTTTTGAATAATGATCTTCAATCAAATACAGAAGTCTCTTTGTTTACAGGTCATATTTTAGCACTTTATACATGGAGTGGTTGGATGATTGCATCCGGATCCCAAGACAAGACTGTAAGATTCTGGGATCTGAGAGTGCCAAGCTGTGTTCGTGTTGTGGGAACAACTTTTCATGGAACAGGTAAGACTGTTGCAATCGTGCTATTGATAGTTCTTGCATAGAAGTATATTCTAAAGATGTCTTAAGTACTATATTGTGAAGAGTTGACTTTAAAAAGAAAAAGAATGGTGATGCCTTCATTTTATCCTTGAAAAACTATTTGCTTTAAAAAGATGATGATTTCTTTACCTTGTGCCTGTAAAATAGACAGTTTCAAGTACATAGAAATAAAAGCAGCTACCAAATAGCAGTTTCAAAAGGGAAACTGAAAGGGAATGGGGAGAAGTTGTAGATACTAAAGTCATCAGCATCCTCTGTGGAAGTCTGCAGGGATTCTCAAGAACTACCTGATTATGTTTCTTGAAACAGTGTGTTGTATTTGAAACGTTTTTGACAATAAACTCAAATTATGTAGGAAAAAAACTCCCTTGAATGAATTTGGGTTGTTTTACATTCTTTCTTTCCTGAGATGAAATGGACCTTTTTCTTTGTGCCATGTTTAGAGTGGCTTTGCTACCACTGCAGCACAGGGGCCTCAGCATGGCTTCTTGTGGCTTCAGAGTGCTAGCACACAAAGATTAAGATAACAGTACTTAGGTACCTATACCATAAGCTTAAGGTCAACAACGTATGTTCCTGTGTAATGTGTATTCTTGTTTAAAAGAATGTGGGCTATGCACATAAATTCAACCTTGTGATTTGATTTTTCCTTCTCAAGGAAGTGCCGTAGCCTCGGTAGCCGTCGATCCCAGCGGTCGCCTCCTGGCTACGGGACAAGAGGATTCCAGCTGCATGTTGTACGACATCCGCGGAGGGCGGATGGTGCAGAGCTATCATCCACATTCCAGCGACGTTCGTTCCGTTCGCTTCTCCCCGGGGGCTCACTACTTGCTCACAGGATCCTATGATATGAAAATAAAGGTGACAGACTTGCAAGGTAACGTACCTAAAGATAGGAGGTGGTTGTTCCTTTTGATGGCCTTAATATGGAAGCTGTAAGAGAATTGGCATCAGTGCTTAGTTTTTGTTTAAAAAAAAAAAAAAAAAAAAAAAAAACCTAGTAGAGCTTAAGAGATTTGAAATGTACATAGATGTGATTTTAGTGAGTTAACAATTAACCAGTTGCACTGCTAAGAATGTAAGTTATTGACTAAACTGTTAGGGAAGGAGTCTGATTATAGTCAAAGAACTGTATTTGATGCTCTTGACTGCTAATTCTGCCTTTGCTTTAAGGCAGAATTTACACAATTGACTATATATTTTTTATATATATATACACGTATATGTGTGTGTGTATATATGTGTGTGTATATATATAAAGTGTATATATAAAGTATAAATATATATACTATATATATAAATAGTGTCTACTTAATCTAAAAGCCAGAACATCAAGGCCTTGTGCTATGCAATGCAATCCTGTGAGGATAAGAGTGTGGGTCAGTATATGCTGAATTCTGGAAAAATACAGTTTAAGGCTGAACCAAACTTTCTTTCAACAGTAGTAGAGTTAACCCCTTAAGTTATGATCTCTGAGGTCAGGTACACTTCCTAAAGTGAAATGCATATACAATTTTTCCTAAATGACCAAAAGAGAATTAGGATGTGTATTCACAAAACGTGTAACTATTTTCTGTTCCTCTGCTACAGGGGACCTTACGAAGCAACTTCCTCTTATGGTGGTAGGGGAGCACAAGGACAAAGTTATTCAGTGCAGATGGCACACACAAGACCTTTCCTTCTTGTCGTCTTCTGCGGACAGAACTGTAACTCTCTGGACCTACAACGGTTAGAGTGCAAATACAGGCAACCTATGCAGCTAAAGCACAGAGACATGAGACTACAGACCTGTTTAAAAAAAAAAAAAAAGTAATAAAAGTAACAATTAGGCTTTCAGAGAGCAGCAGTTGACAGGAGAGTGTCTTGCCAAGAGGAGAGGCACTTGTCACAGGTTTTTCTGATTTCTAGGAGGTCTTGGTGTTTTTAGTATATTCTTTTTGCAGTGCTTTCAGTCTTCCATGTGAACTCATGCTGCTGTGACCTATTGTAGTCTTGTTGCCAAAGTCTGAGAAGAACTCTTATGTTGTCGATGTGCACTCCAAGTACCATGAATGACGTGTTTACAGTTTGGTATTAATTGCATTCCTTGGTCTTTGCTTCGATGACAGTTTTATAGAGAAAGTTGAATGACACTTTAATCAAGTCAGTATGTAATTAGTTCCACATACACATACAAGATAACAGTTACTTCTGCTGTTTTTTTCACTTTTATTATACTCGACACTTCTCAAAAGATGCAAGTTTATTATGTCCCTACCATGTCAACTTTTTTTGGTAATAAATTCTGAACTTTAAAAGTGACTAGGCAGTAACCACATCTTAATTATGGTCCATTATATAGTGTGACTTTTTCTTTCTGTCTAAATGGGGGGGAAATGTTGCTCTACTTACATGACATTGTTTTCAACCAGCTAACGTGTTGGAGGGGAGGGGAAAAAGTAAAATACTGGTTTTGCTGTAGAAACATGTTATTTTACTTTTTGAATGCAACGGAATACCTCTGTGTATAATGTACTGTAGAAAAGAGTGGATTGGCAGCAGTTGTCACAGTGAGCTTAGTGGCTATCAGTTCTCAAATAAAAGGGATACCGTTAACACTATATTACAAACCAGCATGGCTTAAAATGCTATGTCTGCATGATAATTTATAATAATTAAGTCATTTAAATTCCCAGTCAAGAAGCTTATTTTAATTTTATTTCTTGCACTGTTTATGTTTAAGAAATTGCAGTTTTATTTCTATAAAACTTTAGATTCTAATGTTTATGTATTGTTATATTTTCATATTGTACAGTTCCTTTTACTTTTTAAACTTAAACCTTAAACACTACGTTATTTATTTATTTGACTTGCGGTTAAGTTTTTGGATTCTCTTGATTTAATAAATTATGTGCACCATAGCAAGCATTTTTAACTATTGTATAAAAGTGGAAAGGTAACTATAGAAGTGTATCTGTGTTAAAATCTCAATAAAGACCTCCAGCACCTGCACCTCTTTTGACCTGTTATTTCAGAATCTTGTTTTATAATTCCTCAGTGCGGGTCTGATGCTTTAAACTGTGTGTGTGTGTGTGTGTGTGTGTGTGTGTGTGTGTGTGTGTGTGTCTATTATATAAATGTCTCACTCATATGCCTAGAAAGGTGAGGTTTTATATCATTGATAGCAAGTTTTTGTTTTCTCTTTTTGGGGAGTTATTTTGGTTGGTTGACTTTGTTATTTTAATGCCAAGTTTTTGCAGAGCTGCTGCAGTGTAATATTGCAAAGCACTTCCTTTTTTTTTTTTTTTTTTTTTTTTTTTTTTTTTTTTTTTTTTTTTTTTTTTTTTTTTTGAATGAACAGGTAAGGGGGTAGGGTCTTAATGCTGCTGTGTAGGAAAACTTGGCTGCTTTTGTGTAAAAACTAACCCTTTATAATTCAGTTTATCGCATCCAGGCTCGGGATCCCGTTCTGCCGCTCTTCCTGTTCAGTGGTTGCTGCGTTCCCCCGGCCTGGCGTTCAGCGCTGAAGGAGCAGAAGGAAAGGGAAGTAGCTGGTGCTAGGGGCGAGCTCCGTGAGCCTGGCAGGGGCCGCGGAGGCCGCGGTGAGAGTCGCTGCCCTTTTCCTCAGAGCCGCCGTGCCCGCGGGCAGGCGAAGCGCCTGCGGCCGCCATGGCCGGGGCGCGGTGGGCGGGGCGCTGCTCGCGCGGCCGCGTTTGCCCCGCTCCCCTCCCGCGATTAAAGGTGTTTGCAAGGGGCCGGTAGCCGCATCCCAGCCGGCGCGAGGGCCCGCGCGGTGCCCCNGGGCCGCGGGGCCCCGCACGCGCGAGCGAGCGGCCGTTGGCGGCGGGCGGGGCGGCCGTTAGCAGAGGGCGGAGCGACCGTTGGCGACCGTTGGCGAGGGGCGGGGCGGCCGCTGAGAGCTGAGGCGCGGCCGGGCGCTTCATGGCCGCCCTGCCCGGCGCGCCCCGTGGCAGAGGGCGGCCGGGAGGGCCGCGTGTCGCCCGGGTCGCGGCGCGAGGCCGCGAGCGGATGGAGATGGACGCGTCCCGCCGCGTTGGAGCGGTGCGGGCGGCGCCGCTGCGGAGCCGCTGAGCCCGCGCCGCGGGACGCTGTTTCTGAGCGGCGCAGGTAAACGCGGTGTCGCGTGGGCGCAGCTGGGCGCCGAGGATGCTGCTGGGCGCGCTGCTGTGCGCGGCCCTGCTGCTGGGCGGCGGCGCCGGGCACGACGACGAGTGGATCGACCCCACCGACATGCTCAACTACGATGCGGCCTCGGGAACCATGAGGAGGCCTTACAAGGTGCGCAGCTTTCCTCCGCCTGCCAAACCCCGCCGAGGCACAGCTCTTAAAACGGGGGAGTCGGAAAATGTCTGAATTATGCACTTTTAATCTTAGAGCTTCTCTGTGTTTCTTGATTAGGATGCAATTTCATAAGAGAATGGCTTTGGTTAAAAACTGCAAGAAAAAATAGCCTTCTTGCCCTGTGCCTTTCAAACCACTAGCTTGTTAGCAAAATGTTATTTGTTAGGCTATGCCTGCTTAATGTAGATGTAATGTAGATGGATGTGGACTAAATGAAGCAAGGAACTGCAGGAAGAAGAAGTTGCCTTAACGGTGATCTGTGTTATTGCAGGTGACTAGTTTAGTGCTTGTTTACTGTTAGATTTCTGTTGCACACCTGTAAATCAGAGGAACCCTCCTTTTTAGCTTTCTGTGAGTGCTTGTTGACTGGTTGTGGCTACACTTACTCTCCGTGAAGCACAATGTGGTGTTAAACACCTCTCACCCCCAAATGTAGCACTACATGCTTTGAAAGGTAAATTTCCAGCTGATAAAGGCTGGGCTGTTCAAGCTATGGGCTACCTGTGACTTCCTCTGTCCAGTTGCCCAGCAATACAGATGAACCCGGGGGATGGTGGAGGGAGCCCTGTGGAAGTACGTGGCATGTGTGAGTGCTGATAAGGAGCCGCAGGGCATCGGTGTTTATCAGGGACGTGCAGGGGAGGGTTTGGACTCCGTGCTCCAGAACGCGCAAACATTGGGCAGAATGTGAAATACTTAAAGTAGTTTTAACAAAGTTAATCAGTTGTCTCATATGAAGGGTGAACTGCCTGATGCATATAYGTGTGTATGTGTGTGTGTGTGTGTGTATATATATATATAAAAATGAGATACTGCTTACATTAAAGTATATGCTAGCGTATAGCACTATGAACTGTTGCTGTATTGGTATTTTTCAGCTTTCTAGTTTTGTTTATGCAGTATTGAGGAATAAAATTTAATTAACACATTTTAGAACCTAATTATCTGGAGCTTAAAGAAAAGGTTTCATCTCCCCCCTGAGCTCAGGAGCTTGCAGTAACAAGGTGTCAGCACCCTATGGATGCCTTTGTGTTTCGCCTGTAAGTAATGTAGCATAGTCAGAACTGTAATCGGACAGCCAATAGCCAGACTTACTGAAGGAGGGCTTTCAGCCCTGCATACATACCTTGAGGATTTTTTTTTTTTTTTTTTTTGACAGCTGACATCTTTGTCAGATCTGCTTTTATTAGAACTTTTAGCATGGGTTTATTGCTTCCTGAGAAGCTGCATGTTCCTGGAGAGGAACCCCAAACCCATGGGATGCCCCAAAAACACGGCAGAGCTCCTTGCGGCAGAGAAAAGAGGAGGTGGTGTGTGAGGAGGAAACATGAAAGGAAAGGCAGGCAGCCAAGGACTGCTTCAGTGTTTGCTTTCAGTCTGGGTGGCTCTGTGGTCAGCTGCTTGTTGGGGAATCTCCTCTGGTGAAAACCAGCTGCTTACTTGCTGAGTGTTGTCAGCTGTGCCCTTATCTCACTGATGGCTGTGCTCATGGAGGGGCAGGAGCAGCCTGGGAAGGAAATGAGAGCCTGTTTGGAGGTAGCAGAGGTGTTTAGATGAGCTTAAGGGAGTTATCAGTCTGGAGCCTAAAATAACAACAGAGAGCCAATCTTAGGGTGAATATTAGCAAAAAGACCAGCACTCAGTTTTTAGCTCCTTTTAAAGTTCCATGGCTATAAATGTATGACTGGATATATTGTATTGATCATGTTCTTATGTGCAATTTCATTATAAAAACGTATTTCTCTTGCACAATGTAGGCCAGCTATCGCGACTCTGAGGATAACACTTTGGATGCAGTCAGCAAGGAGAGCTTGGCAAGTTGCTCCAGGGAGGTGGATGCCTTGCGACAAAAGGTCTGTGGTGGAACTTGAGAGGATTTTCCTGCCTTTTTTTGTGGTTGATGCTGTCTGATGACACAGAGGAGCTGGATTGCAGGGATATTTTTCACAGAAGGGGAGACTGCAACGGGTTTAACTCAATTCCTCCTTCCTGGTAGCTCTGGCAAGTTCACTTGCCTGTAGCACTGTGATGCTAAAGCAGAATTCGTGGTCAGTTTAAACATGTTATGTTTCTGCAGCATGTAAAGCTAAGAAAAGGGATCTCCCATTTAAACTGTTAAAATCTAATAGATTTTGAAGGGGTGGCTGAGAGTATAAAGTGTGTGTTTGTGGCAGGACTGTAAGGCAAAGCCCCGGGGAAGTGACACAAGCAGCTGTTAAGAGCCAACATTGACACTTCACCTGAGGCCGGGAGGATGCGATTCTGCTGGTGTCGCTGTCGCAGCCTCCACTGCCTTCAGCCTTTGGGACACCAAGCGTGGGATCTGATTTTAATGTCAGTTTT
Organism: Nothoprocta perdicaria; assembly: GCF_003342845.1. Classification (NCBI taxonomy): domain Eukaryota; kingdom Metazoa; phylum Chordata; class Aves; order Tinamiformes; family Tinamidae; genus Nothoprocta; species Nothoprocta perdicaria. The sequence continues at coordinate 3,747,900 of NW_020455577.1, forward strand.
CATTACTTAGGTGTGTGATTGTGGTTGGTTGCTTGGTTGGTTTGCTTTTCTGATGTAAGCTTCAAATTTAAGAAGACCATATCTTTAATTCTTTTACTGCTACTGAAGTTGGTACTTAGTTTCATTTACGGATCTGAAATCTTCCTCGGTGTCCAGGCCCATGGAAAGTAATACAAACACAGGAAAATGTAGTCTTTAGCAGCTATGTGTTTTTGTTTGTGTTTGCTTTCTGTCCTAGTCTCAGGATAATTGTTAAGCACAAAAGTGCTTTTCTGGTAATCATTAGTTAAATGTGTTGGGATTTTTTTTTTCTCTTTTAAAAAGGCTGATTCGAGCAACAAGTGATTAAAGTACAATGTCTTTACTTTGCAGATAGAAGAATGTGAGAAGAGGAGCACCATGTCCCACGAAAGCCGTAGCTTCTATATTTTTAAGCGATACTTGAATAAGATTTTAAATGAGGCTGGAAAACTTGGTCTTGTAAGTATTTGAAGACTGATTTAAATTAAATTGGAAGTCAAATTACTATTTATGTATTTTTGACTGTTATCAAGTATTGATTATTTTGACTTATTTTCAATTTAAAGGAATATAACTGAATTGTAAAGAAAAAAGATAGAAGCATGTGCCTCCATCTTTGATGAGTGTTAAATTTATAATAGCCAGATTTCTGTTCTGTTTTAGATTTTTCACTAGTCCAGGGATAGTAGCTTTCTGCAGTTTGCATTAGGAGAATCACCTAATTCATTCTAATGTCTAGTATATAGTTAGAGCTGTAGTGCATTCTGTTATCATGGCCCTTATCCCACAGTCTGTCACAAAAAGATGCTGGTACACAGTGATGGTATCAAATTAAGTTGCTGGCTGGAGATAAAAAAAAAATTCTAACTTACATCCATTTCCAAATAGGCAGCCTAAGCATTGTTTTGTTTGGCTTTATTCCAGCCTGAGGAGGATCGTGTGCATTACGATGCTGAGATCATCCTTACCAAGCAAACGTACTTGGAGATCCTCAGGTTCCTCCATGAAGATACGTGGCAGTCGGGCGCTGTGGATGATGCCCTTAGTGACATTTTGATTAACTTCAAGCACCATGATTATCAAGCTTGGCACTGGAGATTTGAAGACACTTTTGGAATTGATCCACATAATATGCTTATGGTAAGAGGAGGAGAGAGGTGGTTTATTTTAGTGTTAAAGATTATTCTTTAACATGGACATGAACACTACTGTCCTTTCACCCCCCACCTCACTCGATTGTGCGGAAATCGAATGATTTAAATTCTATAATTTTTAAGTTTGATAGATGTGTCAAATATAATAATTAAATATAATAAAGAAGTGAGCATTTGTAACATAAACTCCTGATAGGAATAACACTGATAGTAACTCTAAAGCTTTGCTGCTTTTTTTTTTTTTTTTAATATTGTAGCAGATAGGCTATAAAAACAAGAAAAAAAGTCTTGCAACTGTTTCATGTAAGTGAAGCTAGTAAAAGTAAAAACTGGAAATTTCTTTATGTATCTTGGCAGTATGCCTGGAAAATTCCAAATCTGAATCATTTGTTTTTTTCCTGCTCTCTTTTTCAGATCCTCTTGTGCTTAGTATGCGTTGTAGTTATCATAGCTACAGAGCTGTGGACACATATTCACTGGTTTACTCAGCTAAAACGTGTTTTATTAATCAGCTTTCTGATCAGTTTTGCATGGAATTGGCTTTACTTGTATAAGGTAAGTTTAGAAATTCTCAATGTTTTAGGTTAACGATTTTATAGTTACCAGAGATTTAGGGGGGGTTCTTTTAGTTTATTTAAGAATATGATTGATTGCAAAGTAAATAAAGGGATGAAAGTTTTACTTTGCGTGTTGACAGGTTTATTAGGTTTAAAAAACAACAAAACAAGTGCTGCCAACTTCTGCCACGCTGCAGAGGTGCTACAACTTGCTGCGGAAGCGTAAACTCTAAGCTTGTTGGGACAGTCCTCTGGAAAACAGTATGTTTGTTGTTGGCTTTGTTTGTTTCTTCAAAGATTGGCTAGCTGAAATTGTATTTAATGGGTGACGCACCAGACAGAAATGCTCTATTAATAGTCATAAAGTAACTGAGTGTAGAGCAGTATTTGAGTTAATGAGGAGGAATTTATCCCTCCGGGCCATAGCCCAGACATGGAAGTTAAGAATCCTGCAGAACGCCCCAATACTGGATTTGTTTTAACAGGCCAGTAATTGTGGCGTGGCAGAGTTAAGATGGCCCTTGATCGAGTGGGCTGCTCTGGGAAGAACTTAATGTTGGATATTAAAAAGCTGAGGATTTGACTGGAAAAAAAAAAATCTTTGCTATTATCAGTTGTAGGGCAAAATTATGAGTACAGGTGTGTATTTATATTAAGAGGAATTATTTTAAAAAATGGAGAAAAATGCCTCAATGTTCTAATTAGTAATTTCATGATAGCAGTCTATCTTTTCTCACTTCCCCATTGAATCCAAACATATTTAAAGAAACTTGTTAGCAACTTCTTTTTTGTCATGCATTTTTATCTTTGATATCCAGCAGTTGGTGTTATTTGAAGAAAACTGCTTTCCTCCAAGTCAGAAACTTCATACTGTTTGGCAAATGGTGATCTGCCTTTCCAGATTTGTAATCTGCTGGATGGCAGCACTATCTTTATTTCTTACGTGTAATTCTGATTCTTCTGCAGCTGGCCTTTGCACAACATCAAGCAGAAATTGCCAAAATGGGGCAGTTTGATAATGTGTGTGCTGAGAAGGTGGACTGGAGTGGAAGTCTCATTGGTAAATATTTGTTCTATTTGTTCCATTTGGTTGTTCTGTGATAGTTATAAAGACCACAAAACATTCAGAAGTAGCCAAGCTAGTAGGAAGAGTCTGTAAATAATTTCTTTGTGGGTACTAAGTGTGTTGAATCACCTTCTTAAGCCATATGTGAATATGTGGTTAAATCCTGGTTCCAGCCACAGGGCTTTGCTTCCCAGGCCTGACAAGGGGCACGTGTGGGCCACGCTGCCGGCTAGCGCGTGTCCTGGGGTTAGTGCTGAGCGCTAACGCTCCACACGCTGCCCGCTCTCATCGCACGGGTGCCCCCTGCTCCCCTCTGGTACCGCTCAGTGCGCAGTTTATTCAAGAGTGGGCAATTCAAGAAGATTTCCTCATCTTCCATGCATATGTATTTTGTATTCATGTGGATACAGAAACGTGTTCAGTAGCTATTCATCCAGTTCTGTTGTTTTATGGACACGGGTGAATATTTTTTGTTAGGCAATTGCGTTTCATATTGGAAAGATGAATGGTTGCAGCTCTTAATGAATGCCTGTTGCATCTTTCCCCTGGAGCGTCTTGGTTATGATGGGTGTGTTTTGTCAAGTTTCAAGTTTGACTCCATGAAAGTCAGACTGCAGTTAAGTCACAAATTATTTGTTCATAGCTTAATTCTATTATGTTCCATCTGTAATTGAAATGTTATTTTCTATCTTGCTCCCGCATTGTAAAATCTGACAAGTGCAGTGAACACATGTCTGTGCTTTGACTATAGAATGGCTCAGAAGCAAGTGGACATTTCAGGATGATCCTTGCCAGAAGTACTATGAAACCCTGTTTGTGAATCCTATCCTGCTGGTTCCACCGACAAAGGTATTCACCAGAGATGATGCCGTTACTCACGTTCCTGTTTAATCAGTGACACACTGCTTTTCTGTGCATCTTTTTTTCTAGGCGTTGGCTATTACTTTCACCAACTTCGTAACGGAGCCTCTGAAGCACGTAGGGCAAGGCATAGGCGAGTTCATCAAAGCCCTCATGAAGGAGGTGCCCTTGCTCCTGCAGGTGCCTGTGCTCATCATGATGGCTCTGGCTGTTCTGGTGTGTATGCACTTAGCTTATACTTACAGCATCACTGCTTCTATTTATGTTTTGGTAGTAGCATATAATTAATTATCATATAATGATTATCAAGTAATTATCAATAATAGTTAATGTCTATATATTACTTATGTTCAAGTATAGATCACATATATAAGTAATATATACTTATACATATGTATGTATAGTTTTTTTTTTATTCTTTATTTTTATTTATTTTTTTTCTTTATATATTTCTTATTCAGTCATTAAAAGCAGTCAAGGTTAAAGTTAGTCTGTATTCTCTTCCACATTTTATTCCACATTTCCTCTACAGGAATAAATTATTAAGGTAGCTTAAGATCCTAGAATCTATGACTGTTTATTTACAACTCAATTTCCACCTCTGTGGAAGTTTCTTCCTGCATGTAATGTGAGTTTTATATATGAAAGCACCGAGTTTTGACTTTATTGTAACCACTGTAATCATCTGAGCTGCTCCTTCAAGGTATTTTGTTACTGTCAAGACTGTAATTTAAGTCTTTGTTCTTTCTCTCTCCCCCAGGGTTTCTGCTACGGTGCAGGCTCTTCAGTGTCCCTGATAAGATACTTGACCTCCCCTCAGAGGAAGACGCTCCCTCTGCCTGACAGCCAGCAGGACGCAGTAGACTTCAGGCAGTACCGCACGAGTGACTCGGACATTTCCCCCTTACGGGAGCCTCCTGCTGTGACCAGAGGGCCCTTTGACAGAGGCGATGCCTGTCCCAGGCCTGGCAGCAGGAGTCCTGACCTCACCCATGTGAGCCGAGAGCTGGATGCGCAAGTACAAGAGTCTCACAGACCAGAACCCAGTGTATGTTAGCAAGTCTAGGGCTTGCTGAGCTCAGATTAAACGTACTAGACTGAAGCACCAACTAGTCTTAAGGCGGAACAAGGTTAAACAACCAAGCTTAGTCCAAATCTTGTAGAGGAGAGTTAGGAAATACCTGTTGTCCTGCAGTATAGCATTTCAGGCATATTTCCTCCTTGACAAATACTAGGCAATGGTTAACAGTGATAGGAAACTACTTCTCTTAATTGGAGCACTTCATAGTAAAGGATTTAAATCATTTCATTTTTTTGATATTTAAAACACTAATTGGCCTGATGTTAAAGACTACTCTTAGAAGAGAAAAAAAAATCAGTACTGACTTTTTTGTAGATTACAGAATATATGAAAACCAGACCTATATTCTAGATTGTGCTTATTTTATTGCCCCTGGAGCTGATAAACCTGAAGAAGTGGATCTCTCACTTCAGCTTTCTTGATTAATAGCTTATTATTAATTTTTACAGACTAGATTGCACACTGAGTCTGACGTTTGTAGACTAGCAACTCTCACAGCGGAATGTCTTCCTGAAGAGCCTGAACCCGAGCAGCACAAACAGCAGCTGCACAAAGTGGAGCAAGGGGCTGGAGAAAACTGCACACCTAATAAAAATCTGGAAGAGGAAAGTTCCACAATGGGAGCACTGGAGGACAAAGAAGAGAAGGGGGTGTCGCGTGAATCAGGGCAAGGAGACTGAGGAGTCGCCACACGGTAAGTTTTGTTTAAGCTCTATTTGTCACACATTTGTTCTGTTTTCTACATTTGAGACCTATAGCAGAACATCAGCAAGCTGAGAGAACTGACCTCTGTCACCACATTAGGATCTGTAGGGTTTGAAACAGAGAGGCTGAGTGCACATGAGTCCTTTACTGCTCTTGGAACTTTAGTGAGTTTATTTAGAATAAGATGTTATTTATATAACATACTATATAAATATTATATGCATAAAACATCTATATATAATATTTATATAAGTGGTTATATAACACAACAGGCTTGTGGTGTTGCTGCTCATCCTAAATCAAATTTGTATAACTAGATATTTTATGGTGGGCCAGCATGAGTTGTCTATGATCTAGCGAACCATTGTCTAGTAAAACAGGTTGAGGTTGCTGTTGTTTAGTCTGATTCTAATGCAGCACGGATGTATAAATACAGCTCCTCGAGAAGTCACAGAACTAACTGCAGAGCATTCTGTCTTTCAAATCACTTTTAAGTGGACAGAATTGTCAGTTTAGTTCTAGAGGATCTTAATGATTACCTTCTAGTGCAATAATCTGCCTAGGAGTAAGAAACTGATGCTGTACCAGTTTTGCTAGGACAATTCCCAATGCTAGGCAGGGAAGAACAAACATTCCAGGAAAGATTCTAGAGATCTGCTGGAGGCAGGGATAGCAACATGTGGATTTGGAAGAACATTCTGGCTTTTCCTCTTAAATGCAAGGAGATGAGTGTTAGCTTCATGACAAGTCAGTTTTCAAAGCTTAAAAAATGCTGTAATAGAATGTATATTAAAAAAAACCATTTTCAATTTAAAGATGGAGATTTCTTGATTTATAAATACTTGGAGCAAATAAATTTTCCACCTTTGCTGTTACAGTCAGTGACTTTTAGCTCACAACAATAGTACTTAAACACAGCTAAAGGCTAGGAGTCACATCAGGACTGATGCTTATAAGACAGGGGGAACAGTGACAGCAGCAGCAGGAGGCACTGGGGTAGGAAAGAGACCGCATGGAGAGTTGTTGCTTCCAGCTGCAGGAAGGACCTGCTGGCTGTGCTGAGCTCCCTGCACCTGCAACACTGGAGGTGCTGGAGGCAACACCCCCATGTGCTCGTTACAAACAACTACATCCTCCTAACAATTATTCTGACTTGTATACTTAAATATTACCAAAATAAGTCACCCGTGCTTTTGAAATAAACAGAATTACAACTAGCTTATTAAAAAGCAGTTTTTTTCTTAATAAAAATTGATTGCAGTAACACAGTTTAGAAGAAACAGACTAAGTACTGAGGCTATTTATTTCTCAATTATTTTTAAAAAAGTATAAAAGAAAACAGGACCTTTTTCCAGGGAATTATGAATTGTGGCAGGGGGAGGGAAGAGGGAAAATCAAGTTTTCCTTAAAAAGAAATTATACAAACTTAGATTTTACACTAGACAGAGACAGCAGTAGAATCCACACATTTGCACGAGGAGTACCCTGACAGAAAAGAAAATTCCTATTAATCTAAGAGATTAGAGGCAGTTAGAGGGAGATACAGTAGTCAGTAATTCCAAAAGACACTGCTATAAGTAGCTGCCAGCTACAAACAGGAGTGGCAGCTCTATCTTTAACTGCAGGTCCGTGGGGGCAATGCTGCTATTTATAAAAAAGAAAAAATAAAATTAATTGCTTTCTTTTTTTAAAGGCATGTATGTTTTTCCAGCAAACAAAAATGATACATAAGATGTTACTGTACAGAACAAGCCTATTACTTGCTTCAGCTAGAACTTGGTCCTTTTATAGCTGCGGGTAAATGCACCCTTTGTTCATCCATTCTCTTAGCTTGCGATCGTAAAATGAGGCTGAAAAAATCCTCATCGGGAACAGTGGGTCCTTTGGCAGCTGAGGGGGGAGCACATCTTTGATCATCCAGTCTGGAGCCCTGCAGAGATACCAAGCATAAACTGTGCTTATTTACATGATAGAGAAGGCAGCTTATAAGCTAAGTGAATAATATAAGTGAAAAATTACTCAAAGTTCTTGTTTTCTAACATGTAAGAGACTTAGAAGGGTTTAATGTCTATATTTTTAAAGTGGCTGAATGTTCAGGGAGATCCTACTTCTGAAATGGCTAGGTTAAAGGTGCAAAAACTGAAAATGCTCACCAAATATAGCTGTCATTAGATTATTAACATTAATAACTAGGTTTGTTATGTCAAAATAATATAACTAGATTAATCATCATTAATAAATTATCATTAATGATATTATTAATATTATTGTGTGCAGCACCATTTAAGTATTCTTTCTCTAGAAGAATAATTTTAGCCTTGCTGCTTTATGTTTCTACCCAGACAGTGCAGATACTAGGTTTATCCTCTGACATCCCAGCTCTGTTCTTTCTTTAGGCGAGGCTTCTTGCTCTTCCCTTAGAAGCTGTCCTGCACCCTGCAGCAAGGGGCCTTTCCCAGCTGCCTGTCACTGTTTAGGCAGGCTAGCTGTGCTGGTGTGGCAGCTGGCTGCGTTCCCAAGCTGGCACTGGGATGCTCACACTCTGCACTCCGCTCGTGCAGCAGCCCTGCTCTTGCTTAGTAGGGAACAGGCGCGGGGCAGGACCTGACACTGCGAATCCACTGTACTTAGTGTGAGGAGAGCGAGAATCCACCAAATTAAGCTAGAGTTGCAGAGAACAGACACATTGCTGGTTCACCACACTGATCAACGGCGCCACTGTGTCCGGTTCTGTTTCCTGCCCAAGGTAACCTCAGAAAACCTAGTCTGGATTTTTTTACACTGAGATCTTTATCAAGCCCTTAGAAGAGGACCAAAGCTCTTAGTTCTCTTTGGTTATAATGTTCTCTAAATAATAACTGGACACATCACTTATTACTATGAATTAGTGTTTCAGTTTATCACAACAGGAATGATAACCATTATCAAAACTGAAAATTTAATAGCAAATTATTTCATTTTGTAAGTTAGACCTCTGATTCACTAGAAATCCTCACAAGTGGATCCTTTTTCTAAGCAATGCTTTTACCCATGCCTTTCTGTAACCTCACTTGCTTTCACCTTTTCAGCATCCATCCAATGCATCATTTCTTTTAAATGGCTAAAAGACCACTTGGAGAAACATTTCTTATAAAGAATTCCATTATTTTATAGAAAGTTAAAAATAATTCTATATCTTATAGAGATATATGTCTTATAGAACTTTATGTTCCAATTTGTATCTTAAAACACATGCTACGGACGGGAGCTTACTTGAAGAACCTAAACACAAAACTAAATCCCTCAGGACTCAGTCTTAAGGTTTTTTCGCTCACCTGGCATTTTATGAGGATGTCGAAGAAGTCGTCATCGAGGTCCCTGTTGCCGCCGGGCAGGCGGCCGAGGCGCAGGCCGGGCAGGGCGCTGCAGCTGGCACGCTGGTCGTCCAGGCGGCGGCTCTGTGAGCTGGCCAGCAGATCCAGGAACTCATCCGTGTGCGGGGACACCACAGACACCGAAAAGGCTGTGGGACGGGAAGAAAAGCAGATTAGACTAGAAATAATGCCCTACTAGAGGAGGTCTGGCAGGCAAATACATTTTAAACCAGTATGAGCCAGGAACTACATTCAGAGAGGATGTTAATAAAAACCATTACACTTTCTCATTGTTTTAGGTGGAGAAGAGGATGCGGCTACAGCAGCAGCTGAGAATCTGTTCTTCTCCTGGAAGAAGCATCTCTGATCATCCATCCTGTTACTCTGGAATCGACTGAGCAGGTCAAAGAACCCCTCATCTGCCACTGTCTCCTGATGGTTTTTCTGAAAAGGACAGAAAAATAAGAGCAAATGCTGAACTCAAGGGCATCTAGCTCCAGGACAGCCACATGGCAGTTTCAATCCAGCAAGATCGTTATTGTATTCAGGTATCGGAGAACTGTTAAACACTAGTTTGCGTCATCCATTTTTTATAGATGGAGAGTTATCCTACAGTAATAGGAAGTGCTAATCCTACGGAAACGTTTTTGGAAGGTAAAAATCCATTAGAAACATTTCACACTCTGAAACTGAGAGAACTAGTTCTCTGATCGTTACCACAGGAGGTTTCTCCTCAGTTATTAACACACCGAAACTCAAGCGTCCATCAAGGAGAAAACAAAAGCCCCATAATGAACAGATTCCAGTTGGTCTTCAGGTATATGGTTCTCTCATTTCGATCTAATAATAAAATTATTGGTAATTTTAGCTGACTTATGTCAGGAGAGTAATGACCTAAAACATTTATCAAAGAAAAAAAATCCCACTGGCTGGTTCCAGGCAAGCTTGAAAGACAGTATGAGTCAGAAACCTAGGTTTTGTTCAGTTTGGAGAAATACAATCTGAGAGAAGTTCTAGAAATAAAATGTACATGCCAGCTGACCTAAAACTTCAGAAAATTTACCATGGAAAAAATTCTAATAGTCAGAAAAGCCTAAAGCTATCTTCATCCATGAGACATCTCTGAAACTGGTAGATTCTATATCAGTTCTCAGAGTGACACTGTTAAGGTTACGTAAACAAGTAAAACTCAAACAGATACTTGCAGGAATGTGTTTACTGTAATTTTCATCAATGGAAGATTTATTTAAAAAGCTGTAATTTCCAATCCTACCCTTTGGGAGGCTGGCAGTCGATGATCAATAGAATTACTGGCATCCTGTAGAACTTTGGAAGTGCTGCTGGTTTTGTACTTTTTGCCTTTCAGTCGATTTACAAAATGCAGCTTAGCTGAAGGTTTGGCAACCAGGGGTTTCTGCTTAGCAAGAATCTCACTGTTCCAGTTCTGAACCTAAGAGAATAAGAGTCATGAAATTAACCCTTTTAATTTTAATTACATTATACTGATGCCTCTCCAAGTTGCTTCTTTTTCACCCCAAAGTGAAGCAACTTTACATTGTTTAGTGGATCCTGCCACTTAGCTTTTGGTTGTATCACGTGATATATGATTAGTGAGATGTTATTTACCTGAAGCAGATTAGTACTCTGGTAAAGGTAGGGCTCTTAAGTGAGCCACAGTGAGACACCTGATTGATTAAATTGTGGTATAATGGTGGATTTCATCAAACACCCAGAAGTTTTCCTTACTGTCTGCGGGGTAGGAAATGTAGCTAATATGACTGCTAAAAGTCAGGTACAGGAGGCAGTCCCCGCAGGACGTTTTTGACACATGAAATAGAAACAGGGCGTTGGAGGGGGAGAGCAAAGCTGTGTACACAGTAGCTCCTGCCCAGCCTTTTATGGAGCCCTTTGGATACACCCACTTCCCCGTAAAGCTTGAAAAGGAAGAGTGAGACAAATGCCAGCAGTTGGACTGCATCACCCTGACTCAGTTTGCATATTTTCTCTTCTGGAATAAACGAAATTATCCACAAAATAATCTACAACTGACATTCCTTTATAATAACCGCATGAAATTTTTTTTTCCCCGATCCACCATCAGAAATGGTATCCATAAGCACAAATCCAGCAGCAGCACTGTCTGCCACAAGGGAATTGCCTTTAAAGGCTTAAGCTGCACCTGAGGGCAGCAGCRTGGAGCAGGCACCGCCGCGTGGCACCACAGCTCTGTAAGCAACAGAAACCTTCCCTGGAGGAGTGGCCATATGCTGCTAACATAAGGAGCTTGAAAAAAGCCCTTGACTAAACGCTGTGCTGGGCTGTTACAATTAATACATTATAAGAAGCCATGTGAAAAGTTTTGGTATATTTAGGGAAGGAACTGTTACACAAACACCATTTTGAAAGCTATCACAGATAAAGGGATTTAGAAAGTAAGAAAATAGAGCTGGTAATAACCAAAAGCTTAGAGGATCCCCAGAGAGAAGCCAGTCTGGGATACGGCAAACTAGCTTTACATCAGTGCTCAATGAGGCTCTGGGCATGAGCAAACTCTCCACAAATCACTGCCTATGAAAGACACTGACTTACATGCCTGGCAACAGTCTGTCTTGTCTCAGCTAATTGTTAGACCTTCTTTTACGTAATTGTTAAGATCAGCTAAGTGACATATCAAAGTTTGTCGCCTTCTTTCAAAGCAGTTAGGTACAAAACTTCTGACTATTTTGTCCTAGAGCCACTCTTATCCTTTTAACACAAGTAATAATAGCAAATTCACAATTTACAGTAAAACCATGACAAATTGTTTTTGCAGCCTTACTGGAGAAAAAGAAAAGTGCCAACCTTTTCTGGTGTCAGTTTCATCAGTTCCATATTTTCCATACTGTGACGGCGTCCTACTCTGGGCCTGGCACCTTCAGGGAAGAAGCAGGTTCAGCTTTTTATCACTGAGATTCCTGGTGTTACCGTTGAAGAGGGGCTCTGCCTGTAGTCACCTGACTCCAAGATATAGCAGCCCAAGTTCCCAAGTGGTGCAGTTAAATTGATCAGTAGACAGCAAATCTCTGTTAGTATAAACACCCCTCTAAACCTCATATATCTGTAAAAGGCCTAGGGAGCTATGAAGAGAGCTCATCAAATTAAGCATCTTCTGGAGAAAGCCTCATTACTGGTTACTAAGATGTCCAGTCCCCTCCCACCCCCTGAAAAGTGAGAAATAGCTAGAATACCAATATTCATGTGAAGGAGATAAGCAATAACCTGTGATTCACCATGTAAATGCTCAAAACAAATAGGGGGCTCAAGGGGCCCATTACTGCAAAAATTACCATTATACCAAGTAGTAACATACACAAGCAATTATGCAACGAACAGATTTTTTTCTTTCTGAAGTTCAACTGTTAGGATTCTATAAATAAGCACATACCATTCAAACTATTATCAGCCACATGGTTTTCTGACATCATGGAGTTATTGGTGCTATAGCTCAGCCCAAGAACCATCTGAAGATCAGAGAGATTAAGCCTAGCAGTGAGTTCTCCACTTCTATCTCCAACCTGCAGCCATATAAAATAAGCAGATCTAGTACTGCAATAAAATATGTACCTATGTTAATATAAAGCAAGCATCTTCTCTCCCAAACCGCTGGTTCAAAACTGAATTAACTTTTTATTGTATTTTAATGTAAAAACTAAAAGCAGGGTATAAACCAGAGCCTAAAGCAATTCTGCTTCCCCACCCCGAGGCGCAGACACATCGGTAACCACCGCCCTGACAGGAGCGCAGAAGGCAGCAGCCTGCGCACGTGAGGGGTGCAAATCCTACCTCTCGGGAGATGTCCAAGTGCCTCTCTGCAAAGTGCATCGCTTGGTCGTGATTCCCCAGGGCAGTGTAAGCGTTGCCCAGGCTCCAGCATGCGCGCCCTTCCCCGACTCTGCAAAGAATGAGCCAACGTTGAAGCACAGCTCCCTTTACTGACCAGCACTAGGGGGCAGGTTCTCATAACAAGGCCACTATGGGATGGCTGCACCAAGGAAAATAAAAGATTCCCATCAGAAACTCTACCAACACAGATGCCTTCAAGTATCTTGATTAAGTATGAGCTGGGCATAAGCATGAATGAGAACAAATCCCACAAAATCTTGGATTTTTAAACTCAGCACACAACTTATTCCTTCCATTCTTGCAAACATTGTACATAGCAAATCAGCTGCGTGTTGCCCCAAGGGAAAAGAAAATTACAAAACAAAAACAAAAATTGGGTTGCACTCCACCCAATGTTACAGAAAAATTCAGAAATAGTGGTCTTAAAACAAATGTTACTTGCTAATAGATTTATTCTTCTCCCTTCCCACTCTTGCTCGTTTGTGGAAAAACAGAAGATACCTTTTCTTCCAAAAGTATGCAAAATTACTGGAGTCAAATCCTAGCAAACAAAGATCTGCTTCTGTTTTCCTTAATTTATAAAGGAACAACACAAGTTGTGGAAACTGTCATTCATCAGTGCTGTAACAAATCTGAAGAAAGGCTCAGGCTCACTAACTGACATACCTTCAAGCATTCTTTTTTCCATTTAAAAACTGGAACTCAGCATTGTAGGGAATTCATATGAATTCACATATCATATACAGAAAAAAAGCAGGGCTAAAAGGTAACAGGACTTGGTTTAAGTGTCATGCGCACATTAAACAATCTCTCAGGACTTACTTGTCATTTAACTCCTTAGCAATCACCAGGTGCTTCAAATGATAATCAATTGCTTTTTCATAGTCCTGAAGCAAGGTGTAGGTGTTCCCTAGGCTGTAGCAGGCCTGCGCTTCCACCGCTCTGTCTTTAAGCTGCCGAGCCAGCTGCAACGTCCTCCTAAAAGAAAGAGGAGGTCACCACAGAAATCACTGTGGGAAAAGTTGTAAAAAGTGTACAAACCTGTTCAGCTAAAAATCACTTACACAAATTCATCAGGTTAAATAACTAGGCAAATTCGCTCATCTCTATCCCATAAAATTTTGTTAAGATTTTAAATGACTTTGTTCCACTTCCTTGCAATCAATTTCCACTCACTGTATTAGGGAGCAGACTGGTCCCCTAAACTGCATCTCCTGATTTTAATCAGTTGCTTCATCAATAATTTATAGCAATTTTCCTGACAGTTTGGACTTGACACAGTTTCCTACCTGGATTAAAGCATTAAAATAAATACTATATATTCTCCATAGATCCTGTAATACCCAAAACCACCAAGCCAGCTTGTCCTTGCTGGCTGAGAGGAATTGCAGAGCTAAGTGCTAAACAGGTTCTGCTCAGGATTCAGCCTTTTTTCCTATTTTTAAAAAGAACAGTCAGCCTAGAGACACTTGCACCCACACTGCACCTTTGCAGTGTGTGTATTTTCCTAAGTTACAGCAGCAACAATTGCTTGTACTGAGGGGATGAAGAAAAAAATCTGGATTAATACAGCCCAAATTTTGACATGCACTAGCTCAGCAACACTAAAGCCTGCTCAGATCACTCCAAAATTTAGTAAGAGCTAAGGCAGTAAATGCTCCATCTGTGAAACAGCAGCAGGAAGACACGTACTACAGAAAGATGCCTGCAGTGTCAAGAATAACCTATTTAAAAGTAACAAAAAAGTTCAAAGACAAATATTTTGCTGAACAAATCCAATTTATCTCTAAGCATATTCTGAAGAGATGGTCATTCTATAGTCAGCTAAAGTGATAAGCACAAGGAAAATAAAAATGTGCAAGAAGATATGAAATTTATAAGCAGTCAAACTAACTTGTAGTATTCTGAAGCGGTTTCAAATTCACCCAGGAATATGTAGGCATTTCCAAGATTGCTGTAGGCTCTTCTCTCAGCTGAGGTATCACCAAATTCTTTTGCAATTAGTAGACGCTTTAAAATATCAAACAAGCACATTAATCCCTCAGCTTTACATTTCAGAACACACACACACCGGAGTGCCCGCCACTGTGTGAAATGCCGGCTCTTTAGGCCAGCACCCAACAGGCACAGCCGGACCGGGAGCCGTGCACCAAGATCCAAGGCCCACCTGGTGCTGAGAACCTTGCAAGAGGCAGCACAACCCGCACGCGTGACATGGGAGCAGCCAGCCATGCACTGCCTGCACAGGGAGGGCTCCCTCCTGGGCACTGCCCTACCTGTTCATGGGCTAGAACCGCGCTCCTGAAGTTCCCCAGGAGGTAGTGCGTGTTGCCCAGATTGCCAAAGGCTCGGCCTTGCGCCGCTCTGTCCCCCAGCTCCGTTACTAGCGTCAGGTTTTCCCTGGTGAGAGAGAAGGGAGGCGAGGGAGAAGAGTAGCAACTGTAAGGGTTTTTTTGTTTGTTTGTTTTATAGTCATGGTCACCACAAAATCTCCCACTAATCTAATGAATTACATGTTTGTATCCTCGCAATCATCAACATACAAAGTTGCTACTTACTCATAATAATTTGCAGCCTTTTCTAATGCATTTTTCACATCATCCGGAAGCTCCCCTGGCTCATGAGTCCCTGTACAAGCTACACTTTTCCCTTTAGAGTGATAAACATTTCCCAGATTATAAAGTGCTCTTGCTTCTCCCACCTAAAACAAAAGCAACAGATTAACAAGGGTCTAAACTTCATGGCTTAGGCTTGTGTCTTGTACCCTAACAAGTCAGCACATAAGGAAGAAAAAGTCTAAGCACCTGCCAAAAGATGCTCTGACCCGTCTGAACAGGCTCATGTCACCCTCCTCACTCCCACTTTGTCACACCCCTCAAATTGTTTTGCTTACAATTTCCATTCAAGATGTGAGATACATAATTCTTGAGTCAATTATCTTTAAAAATTAAATAAAACATTAAATAACATTTATAAATGAAGATCCTGTAGCCTCCTAGGTACAAACCACCCTCTTGAACAAAACAGATTCTCAGCTTTTAGAAGTAATTTAATGTTCAGTATTTAAATCCCTCTGAAAAGTGACATATTCATCTTACTACTGATACAAATTGGTATTAATTTGTAATTAATTACTTAAATTGTAACCATTAACACATATGGTTTGCTAGTAACACATAGATTATTTACAGGATTCTCAAGCAATTCTTACCTTATCATTAAGCTCCCTGGAAATATCCAGATGTCTTTGACAACAAACAATAGCTTCCTCAAAATTCCCAAGTACCTTTAACGTGTTGCCCAGATTCCCACTAGCTTTGGCTTCTCCCAGCAGATCTCCAATAGTCCTAAAATTGCAGACATAAAGAAGCCATCACATGGTGTGGAACTGGAAACTGGAGAGAAGACCCATGTGTGGTGGACAGTTACAAGAACTGATGAAATTGCCAGGTTTAGGGAAGAGGAAGGATTTGTGCCCAACTCTGGTCAAGTCTTGCGTTAGATGACTCTGTCTTTTATTGGATCTATACTGAGTCTTTGAGAATCAAACACAAATGGTATATGAAATGCCTACATTTTTGTATTTCATAATATCACATTACAGTTTTACACAGAGAAACACAAATGAGTTCTGTCTAGCGAACAGCAGAGCTGGCTTAGAACAGTGGAGAACCCAGTGAGTTCCAGAAATGGGAAAAGGCAAAGGAAAGCTGGATTTAAAGCAACGGGGTAATTCATTTTCCACAAACGTGGCAAGGTGTCAGTCACCTCTGAGACCACGGTGCTGCACTGGCTTCTGGCTGCCCAGGGGAAGGGCACGAGGCACCTGCGGGGCTCCGCGGGCACCAGTGCCCTCACTGGCAGGCTGGGGTGGACAAAGGAACCACCAACCGCTCGGCTTTACGAGAAGGAAAAGGAGAACGTGGTCAGGGCGAGACTCGGTTACCTCGCGAGAGTGAGGTCGTGGTGATGGTACTCCAAGGCCTTCGCATACTCATGCAGGTAGAAATAGGCATTGCCGAGCTGGCTGTAAATAGCACTGAGCGTCTTCAAATCTTCCGTTCCGACCTGCACAGCTGCCTCAAAGAAAGACACACCGGCTCGGCAATCTCCTGCCTTACAGAGGCGCTCGCCCTCCAGAGCCAGCTCCAGGCAGGAAGCCTCCATCCTGCACAATTGGAGCAGAAAGAAGAAAAGGTCATTTCTGACCAGTGCTTTGCCCAGCGCGTCTGGAGGGCTGGACGTCGTTCAGGTCTCTCCTCTCGCTTAGCACTGGGATTCAGCATCGCAGCACAAGCCATGAACGCAACAGTACGAAAAGCAAAGGCAGAGATGGGAACTGCAACTCTGAAAATAATAAGCAAGTGTAACATGGTAACAGAGAGCTTTAAAAAATAAAATTAAAAAAAATTCCAAACTCTACTTCATGCTTATATAGCACCAGTAGGACTCTTAAAAGCAGAGTCTTTACTATGTAGACAATTTTAGAACATCAAACTAAAAATCAAATGTACAGATTACTGGTGAATACTCATCTTGACAAATAGAGCACATTATTTTAAGTTTTCTATCCTACTGCCTTATGAATGCACAGCAATCAAGAAATTAAAAGCTTTAACAGTGACACAATGGATATGGTAGTGATCAGAGCAGGCAAACAAGGATACCACCAGTCGCTCTCCTTTCCATCCCCCAACACCCAAAAAAAGGCTATTTTACTTTTAGGTAGATAGCACAGTTATCTGCAGAACTGCTTAGCAAAAACAAACAAACAAACAAACAAACAAACAGTAAATTCAGCAAGTTCGTGCAGTTAAAGGGAGAAAAAAGAACTAGGTGGAATTAATGATGAACTGCATTTCAGTTTGAGTTACTTAACCTCAAATCCCACCATTCAATAAGCTGTTGGAATATTTTTGATTATTATGAGCAAATAATTGTGTAATTACAGTTATAAAATCCTGTAAGCAGCAAAAAAAAAGATATTCATTAAAGAATTACATAGCAGAATTGCAGAATATTAACACATTTTGAACAATGAACAAAAGAAGCTTTGTTAAAGAACTATGATTGGCAAAAAATAGTTATACATGCTTATGCAAGTCTGTAAGAGGTAAAATTTCAAATTTTAGTAAGTGTTAATTATTATAAGTAACACTTATTTTACAGCTTTTGGGAGCAGCAGGAATTAGGGAAGCGGAAAATGAGAAGAAAAGGAAGCTTCACAGTCTTCATCCTGGAACAATGCAGTACATAGGCCTTTTTGAAACACATGCACTTTAAAAAGCTCACAAAAATGCCATCATTTCACTTCAAAAAATGAAGGAAAACTCAGTAAGAGACATTCTTCAATAAAAAGCGTGTGCTAATATTATCCAGAAGCGCCACATGTCATTCTTGTAAGTTTGCACATTGCTTTCAAATTGCTCTTCAACTTGCATTATCCAGTAAACAATACAGTGACTCTAATACATGAGTTGGCATCTAAACAGCACATCTTATAAATCAAATGTCCTTGTTATATCATCATGTGTCATTTACCAGTTGTAGCAATGAATCTTTTAGAATCCTGTCCCTAAACCATTTTTCCCTTAATATGCAAGAACAGCAATAGTAACAATCATAAATAGTTGCTAGTCGAAAGTTATTTTTATGAAATTACTAGAAAACAGCTCTTTTGACAAGATGTGGAGATGAAATATTAAACAAATCTGCAATATTTAGTATTTTTAATTAAAAAGAAAAGCATTGCATTATATTGTATTGTACTCTAAGTAAGAGCAAACATTTTCTGAAAAAATCCACTGAATTCCCAGAGAACTAGAATTTAACCCACAAGGACAACAAGCAACCAGCACAAAGTAGTCCCATACCTGCTGCTCTTCGACATTCCACAACTTAGGCAAAGGGAGATGACAGACATTCTTTACTCTCAGAACTAAAAATAATGCACGCTCAGAGGCTGGTAAAGATGCAGACACCAGATTACAACTCAAGGATGACGTTCTTCCCAGGCCCAGTTCCTCAGTTTGGTTATCCATAACATACGCAGTATTTTTAAGTTTGGAAATTCTCCTCAGAGAGGTTAAAGAATTCCCATTTGCTAGGACACACAGCCTGATTTTTTTATTATATTGTGCATGTACTCTATGCAAAATGGAAATAGGCAGAAATGATTAGAGTATGTTACACCATCAGCAACTAAAGGTTTAAGATTTAAAACATCTCATTGGGTAATCTTAAATAATCCTATCCCAAGAGGTTCTCTCCGGGCACCTCATGTTAGCTGACAGGTCCAATTAAACTGATGTTTGGAAAATGTGGTGCTCCTCAGATTTAGAGCATTACAAAAGCACACTTTATTATTTTAGTTTGAAGGCTTACAGCAAAACACATATGTGGCATAACCGTCAAATTTGGTTATATCAGGCCTTAGTTCTATACATTTAACTCATGAAATAATTCCTGTTTTCTTTTGTAATTGCAATGCATCAGTCAACTAATAAATGAAGGAAAGGCATAGCTTGAAAAGGTACAGAAGATAATTTCAGAGAATGCTACAGATGTGGGTTTTTTCTTTTCTGATATACCACATTCGGTTAATTTTACATTATTTGAAAGACTGCCAGGTGCCAAGGCAGCATCACCAAGGAATTCAAAACCTAATCTTTGGACGTAGCAACTTTATATAATTTGTAGAAACAAAAGATCTATTTTTTCCATATAACCATTAAGATATTTTAATCAATCTTGTCATAAACCTTAGCTTATCACCTGTTAGAAATACAAAGGTTAAGTGAGAATGAGAATTGGTCTTTGAGTAAAAAGGAATCCCAAATTTAAATATTACTAGGAGTACAGTTCTAGAAAGATTATACTGACTAGTTAGAGTCTGTGGGCAATAAATTAAAGTTTTATTTCCATTTAAATCAACTCTTACCGAGTTTTGAGAACTTCAAAGTCTACATAAGCTACAAAGAAGATAAAAAGGACAGAAAATGAAATATTTATTTCAATTTACTTCAGCTGCCTGTACGCAATATTAATATTTTATTCATGCTACACGAGATCTATGAAGTCATTCAGTTATTTTACCCAGTCACTTCTCGTTAAAAATTTGAACAGGCTTACTCATCAAGTACAAAAACCATTTTTTTAAAAATCTTCAATAAACAGTTATGAAAAAAAGACACATTTTAGAAAAAAATCTATATAACTGTTCTCCATTGAAAAGAATATCCTCTCCTAAGAGCGATCCCAAAAGTGGTTTAAACTGTCCTATGTTAAGTAGCACATAAGCAGACAAGACAGGGTTAGGTTATCAATATTTTAGGAAGTCATTAAATAGTTACAAGGAGAATATGAAATTACTTTCTCTGTTCCCAGGACCGAATTGAATTACTTATTTATTCAACACCCAATACCTAAACAAAAGCCACATTGAACCAGCAGGGACACAAAGGCCCATTCATCTGGGCGCTTCTAATGAAATTCTGCTCCTGCCAAACACAGTCATGCTCTTCCAGATATGATTTTGGAAACATTCACACAGGGCCTCACTTTGTTATTCTACTGCGAGTTGCCTGGACCTGTGCTCCTCTGAAAGGCTGGCATCTCCTGAATAATTTGTCATTTGTAAAGCTACCTCATCCTTATCTGTTACTCTGAGCTTTTCACCTTATCAGACTCCCTTTTGCCCCACTTCTGCTCCCCCCGCCATTCCCCACTTTTATTTTTCTTATTAAACCTCTTTTTTGACCTCCCTACATTCCCGTTTGGATCTCTAACACTTACAAGAGAACAAAATAAACCTAATGGCATCACTTCCCCCAGCCTCCTTGCTTTTCTCCAGTGTTTGGAGCCTCCTTTCCTTTAGCTGCTCCCATCTTTCTGTAAGATGGTAAGAAATAAGGCAACATAAGAAAGTAGGAAGACTTATTTTTACACTGCTAACTATACTACTAATCTTTTTTCTTTCTTTCTTTTTTTTTTTTTTTTTTTTTTKTTTAAACAATCTCACAGAGAGGATTTCTGAACATTTATGACAATTTGCATGGTGTGTTGGGGAGGGTTCTCCCTGCCATGCAACTTAGCTGTGAAATGTATCAATGCTCGTCAAAATGTCAGTGTAGCAGAAAAATTACTACCGCGCCTCTCTAATTCAGATGTATAAAATGACTACTGGCACAAGCACTCTACAGTATAGATGATACATCTGATTTCAGCCCTTATTCTTGGCTTCTACACATAATGTAGAGGCTAATTTCTAACTTAGCTTCAAAGAAAAAAAAATAAAAGGGTTCTAAGGTCTCAGCACTATCAGTTACAGGTTTCTGGTGTATGAATTTAACAGGCTAAGGCAAAGGAAGTTCTACAAATACTCATCCTATGGAGCATTATTAGTTATTATTTTCAGTCACTGAACTAGGCTAAAGCTAAGACATATAGGGATTCCTCATATCTAAGTCATCATTCCAGATTTTTGCAAAAGAGGAAAGCACAGAGACTATAGCTTATTTCCTATGTTTTCTCTAATAGGCCATTAAAATATTCCTCCTGCTAAGAACACAGCTAACCAGAAATAATACTCTACTTGTACAAAATGGAACACAAGCTCAATCCAACAG
Organism: Nothoprocta perdicaria; assembly: GCF_003342845.1. Taxonomy (NCBI): domain Eukaryota; kingdom Metazoa; phylum Chordata; class Aves; order Tinamiformes; family Tinamidae; genus Nothoprocta; species Nothoprocta perdicaria. The sequence continues at coordinate 3,769,207 of NW_020455577.1, forward strand.
CAACATAACACTGTGAGAAGAGCTGCTGGAAGATGATATTGCAAGTGCCTTCATTCTTCCAGAATTTATTTTAAGCAATAGCATGTACTGTTTTATAATTAAAGGTAGGTAGTCACTTTGTTTTGGTGAAATAATAATAATAATAATAAACAAAAAACCCTCCTACAGTGCGGATACCAAGATGTGTGGAGAAGGGAATCAGGTTTCATGCTTTTTATCTGTTTTTAAAGCAATTGTTCCAGTATTGCTGTATCCTTTCCTACTGAGCAAGGTGCAAGATTTATCCTTTGAAAGCACGTGCACATCTGGTGCAACTTGTACAATGCTGTGGTTGTTCTTTAACATCATTACAGTGAGCCTGCCACACTAACAGCTTATTCCATGTCTAGAAAGGGGGTTTCAAAAGGAAATTTATATAAGCTTGCAGAAGGGAAAGCACTTGTAATAATAATTCTTTTTACTCCAAGACATCAAAGCAGATTTTCTCCAATCAATCAAGTCTCCTTATTTAGGTAAAGAAAAATTTCCTCTAGAAGAAGGCACACCTAAAAATTCCTCATTTACAACAGCAATATTGGGACAAGTACAGAGAACTTTATCACACAAAACCCAACAGCTTGCATAAGCAATTGGTCAACAGAGAGTACTATATAAGGTAAACAGAGAGTACTATATCAGAATCATAATTTCACATCATTCTTACAAATCAAATCACAATACAGAAATAAACACTTATGGACTATTCTGAAACTGGCAACAGTTCCAGTACTATACAACCACGAACTTATATGAATATGTTCTCAGAAGTAGATTTTCTTTGTTTAAAAAATGAGAAAAGCAAGAAGAAAATAAGCAGCAGTTTGACTTTCAACATCAATAATAAAAACAATGGATGCCAAACTTTTTGTTGTAAACTTGCTTAGTTTTCTAAAATTAAAGTTAATTTAGTCTTACCTGTACCGAACATGAAAGGAACGATCTTCCCGCATGTTTATTAAAACATTACTTTCCTCCATTGGGTTGCATTATCAGTAGAGAACTTAATATTGTTCTGTAGCACAGTAAATACTATGAAGAACTGTTCTCAGAATACCATTCCAGTTAGTATATTAATAAGTTGGAGTCAAGATATTCTAAGTTTCTGTTGAAATACTCTTCCTTATTAATAAGGTTAGGAAGTCACTGTCAGACACATCTTAAACATTCAGCAACGTGTTCAAGTTCTTGCATCTGTGGCCCTTTCAGCTCCATTCAGCTGCGTCTCTGCAAAGGGAACACAAGATGCTTGGCTTGAAGTCTCATTTCAATTAATAACTCGTAACCATTTGCAGCTGATGCAAAAGCACAATGCCAAAGCAGCCCCTACACCAAGCAGGGAGCAACAATCAAGACCTTAAAGCCTGAGCCAAAATCTTGAAGACGCACGCCACATTTCCTGTACTCAAGTGAGAAAGTGAGGATGCAACAGAAAGCAGACACCTCTCTTTTTAACTGGAAACTTTGAGTAATGTAGTGAAATTCCAGGATAAAAGCTTGAAGGAGGAAAGCTATAGATGAAACACAGAATATTAAACCAAACAGCTTTCCGTGTAAGCAGTAGTGGTCAAGCCATGACTGCCAGCTAATGGTCCACAGCAATCCTAGCCCGACTCTGCTAGTCGGGCCTCCAACTTCGAACACTGTAAGCAAGGTAGCCAGTAGAGCGCGAATACCTTCTCCCATCCTCAAATGCCCCAGTACAAGCTCCAAATACTGCTTCAAAGAGACCAGTAGTTTTCTCTGTTTTTGTGAATTGGGCTTAGGCTGGCAGGGAAACAAATAACATAAGAGAAACTTTGTATCCAAAAGTTTATACATTTTCAAATGCATTTTTAGTAGGAGAACTAACATATTTGTTACTCAGTACTATTAACTGCCATGCTTTGCAAGTGAAAATATAGTTATGGAATTGCCAAATGCACAGTTCATCAAGGCACTGCAGAGGCATCAAAGGAGAAAAAAAAAAAACAGAAAAAAAGGGAAAAACAAGAGCGTAACTCAGGTTTCGAGCTGTCACCAGCATAAAGTGCTTTTGTGTCTATTTTTAATGTTGGCAGTGCCTTTTCTCTCAGCTTTTTCAAGCATCAGCTGTGAAGGTTGGTGCCTCCCACTACCCCCTTCCTTGACAGCCCCCTCACACTGATCACTCACATGTTGCAGCCAAAACCTATTTGGTCCCTGCTTGCTAATCCTTAGAATTATTAGGCATCAACAAATGGGTGTGAGTTCATTTCTGCAATTACAAAGTGTGACACACACATCTTAAAACACCAGTGCAGACCGGAGAGACCGTAGTGCAGGCACCTGTTCTCCTGAAGCATGTCCAAACCCCAAACCAGATAATTCCAACAGCAGATTGCCCAGCCCACAGGGATCATATGGGAGCACACGTAGTGCTCAGCCAGGGCAGACAGGGATGGACTTCTTCCACAGTGGGATGCATCCTATAAACTACTGTATCCCACAAACTAAAAAGTGCATGCATGGGCAACTATTACAGTCACAAAATAATGCTGCCTTCTGTAGCAATTTGTTTACCTATTTAGACTGTAATTGCAATTAGCAGAATAATTAGTTTCTAGAAGGTTGGGGTTTTGTTTTTTAATAAATACACAATTTCAGGTATAAATTGGCTTTTGAGGATTAAGGTATTATAAGCTAAGCTCTGCTCTATTCATCCACCTGAACTTTCCAGAGCACCTCTGTGTAATCGAGCCTTTCCTGAGCTGTGAATGAACACAAAAGTAATGCAGGGCCCACCAAAGCCTACTAATTTAGAGAAATGGGAGAAACATATCTGCACCCATCGCATGTACCCTGCATCCTTAACAGAGTAAGTTCTCAGTCTCCAACAGCTTTACTGGCTCCTTCCTTCATCGCACCACATCTGCCTTTCTGGAGTCTGGCATGTTTTGGGGCCACCTCTTCTGCATTTCTACAGTCATGCGCTGGACTAGCCGACATAGGCTGACTGGTCACTTGGGGGCTGGCAAATAGACTAGGTAACAGTTCAGTTTCTCCTTCCTTTCCCTGAATGAGGCAGATCGAGTAACGTCTTCACCACCCACCTGCTATTTTTCACTGTAATTGCTAAATGAAATATTATATAAATACTCCCTTTATCTGTTATGAACCTCTGTCTTGCTCAAGACACTAAAATACATATGAATCAAGGTCTCACTGCACGCAGAGCTCAGTGGATGAAAGAGCAAAGGCCGACATTTATTATCTAACTGCTACTATAATGCAATATTATGACAGGTGTGGTAAAAGTGGAGAGATTTATAACCCTAAAAGGCTTGATCTAATGTTGGGTTACACACTGACCCTGCTGCATCACAAGTTCTAAACATGCATAAGACAAAAGACATCTCTCTGTCCTTTTGAATGCTAATTCCTCCTCCTCTCCCTCCATTCACATCTCTTTTCAGTGTAACAGACCAGATGCCTTCACTTAAAAGACATTCCATGAAAGGCAAATAAGGGCCTAGAATATTTTTTTTTTTTAAACACACTTGCTAGCATTATCTGTACATACTTTCCACTTAATTTATTTGGAAGAATTGTTCTCCTTAATGTTTGTGCAATACCTGGTTTAGCAAATTTGAGGCTTTAACCAGAGCTAAGAAGTCTGCGAGACTGCACGCCTTTTAACTGCTACATAATCTATTTTGTTCATTTTCCTCTTTGTTGTTAAATGGTTATGCAAATGTTTCCTTTAATAAGCAAGGCCTGTTGTTTGCCTAGCATTATTTTCATCATTACTCACAGTACACAGCCTAAAACATTACCAAACTCTTAATGATACAAGTTATTTTTGCCAGATCATAAAATAACTATTCCCAACAGTCATGATGATTGATCCCAGGAGCATCTCCCTACTCTGAGTCAGAAACAAGCTCAACCACATTCTTAAGGGTTGTGTCTTTTTCTTTCCATACAAAACATCCAAGTAAGAAGATACTACATGCATATATAAGCAGTGCAACAAGGCAAAACTAAAGCATACCAGAAGCCAGAGAAAAAAAATAAATAAAAAAGTCAACTAAAGCAACATTCAAATTCAATGTGATCACTGCAGATGCACTTCACATTTCCAGTATCATTTAGAATCAAAAGAAAACCCAGAAACTTAAGAGAACAACAAATTGTGTAACCAACAAAAAAAATATATTTTCATTACCAGTAAATTCATCACAGCACTGTCACAGTTCTGGGCTTCCACTCCTCATTTTGAGTGAATAAAGGGTGACCTACTAGGCACTCTCCAGCAGCACGAGGTACATGAATAGAAATCTTCAAGACCTCTAGCAGTAGTGTAGGCTAGACTGTAAACTACAGGCTTAGAAAGCACTGTTGCCAAAATAAAAGATCTAGCACATATTTGTATTAAATGTAACAGTAAACAGAAAGGGGGCAGAAATAAGTGATAGTAGACTGACTTTTGGATATATTAAATATCGGAGTTCAGAATATTTCAGAATATTTCAGAATATTTAAGGTTGGAAGGGACCTCTACAGATCATCTAGTCCAACCTTCCTGCTCAAGCAGGCACACCTAGAGCATGTGGCACAGGGTGGCATCCAGGCGGGTTTTGAAGACCTCCAGAGTAGGAGACTCCACAACCTCCCTGGGCAGCCTGTTCCACTGCTCTGTCACCCTCACAGTAAAGAAGTTGCTCCTCACCTGGAGACAAATCCAATGATTTCAATGAGTTCAATGATGCAAAGGTGGACTCCCCAGTGCCTCTATCATAGATCCGCTTTCCAGAGCAGAATATTGACTCTTAATAAATTCAACATTTAGCTGGAAACCAGATTGTTGCTTAATGCATGTAATTATTATCCAGTCTGCAAGTTAAAGAACTGGGTGTAGCCAGCACAAGCAACCACAGACATTTTTACTGTAAGGATATCCCTGTAGTTAGTTTACGTAAGCCATCTGTTTCAATTCTGAAGCGTGGCAATTGCACACTAACAAAACAAGGAAGGGAATCAGAAGTGCCAGCTGCCTAACACAACTCACATCCTTATAATAAATATCACTAGAAATAAATTAAATAAATATACTCAACTCAAAACAAGTTCTAAAGGAAACAATATTGAGACTTCAAGAGACTATGAGTATTACAGCTCTTTGTATCTTAAACAAGAGCAAAATGTGAATAGGCGGTGATTTTTCACATATTTGATACATGAAACTATTAGGATCCCATCTTTTTTTTTTTTTTTTTCTGAACAGATTAATAAAGTTTTGACACCTTATCATCATCTGACTGAAAACAAATACTTGCTGCTTGTACGGTATATGCCGCTCCTTCCAGGCACCTAAAAACTGGAGACGAGATTTACAATTTTTAAGTGTTTAGTTGCCATGATAAACTTCCATGGCAGCTCATCAGTGCCATCTCAAGCTAAATTGTGATTCTTTTATTCTAAGCACAAAGTGAAATCACATCACCAAAAAAATGGTAAAAGCTTTGTTACTGATACCCAATTCGATATCCGATCTTAAATTTGAACTCTTTCTGCTTGTTAGGCACAATCTTGTCATGCAAATGAACATGCATCAGACTTAAAGCCTCTCCCAGGCACAGGGCACTTACTGAAATACCCTCATTTTGGGAAACAGTGCACTGTAAACGGTAAAAAAGAAGATCAAATGGGGAAAGTTCAACACAAAATGCTGGCTTTCTGTATTTAGCTGATATAGTGCGTTGATCACAAAGCTTTCCAATAATATGCTCTGTTTAGCTCAGCCCCTTCTGGGAGCATAACATTCTATCTTTTAAAAATAGAGTCTGGTACTTAAAAGCTGAGCTTGCACAGACACTTTACAGAAATAAGATGAAATTAATATTAAGTTTCTGCAAGTCACACGCACACACACAAAAAAATCTTTAGAATCAAGGGCAATAAAACTCAACAGGAAAGCTACATGATGCAACAGAGCTGATACATCAAAGCTGCCATTTCATACTGTGATGCTCATTCAGTAACGCAGCCAGCACTCAGTGTAAAGAGCTCATTACCATACCAGCAAACATTTCTATCCTACAAGGAACAGATATAGCTCTGACAGAACCTATATTATGCAATTAAACTGATCCACAGCACTTAATTGCCACCAGCATTTGCTCTGTGTGTCACATCACCCTCAATTCTGCAATATTAACAGCATATTAAAGAGAAAAAATGCTAGAGAACTACAGAGGCAACTTTTCTCAATTATTTTTCTACAATCAAACAGCATGCACTTACATCCTATGTATAGAATATGCATGCACTACAATAAGAAAAATATTTTGTTTTTCTAATTGTTTGCTTCATCTAGTCACATGCATTTTTTGTTTATACCATTTCCCTTATGAAAATAATACATAAAAATTGTTAAAATTGTTGACATGCCAAGTTATAATTTGCTTTGCATATTTATCCTAACATTGGGGTTGCAGGCACAGTTCCATTCAAATGCTATTCCAATGTATTTTTTGTCAGTCTCTTGGAAACGACAGATACTGGATTCCCTTTTAGCTCTATCGTACACAGATTGACCCACTGTATTTACGCGTGGCCACACAAGCATTCTCAATCACAATGCTACAGCTGTCTTCAGACAAGCAAGGTATGGTTTAGGCTCCAAAGATTTGCATGCAAAGAACAAAATTTCTAACAGCACCCCGTTAGGATCATAGTAGAGAAAATGCAAGTAAGCGAAAATAAGAAAGAAAATGCAACAACTTTGACAGCCTTGGTGGCAGACCCTGAATATTTTCCCTGTAATTCAGGCACATACATGTTTTTCTTCCTTATTAGTAGAAGGCGCATAAAGCACACAAGATTTACTGTATAAACAAGAATCATTTACTCCAAACATTGCCAGATTTGAGTGAAAGTAAGCAACTTGACCTTAATTATTTGTTGGGGTTATTTTCAGGTTTTACAGGCTGCAGACGATCTCCTACTAATTTTTACATCCCTGATTTTCTTTACCACAAAGCAGTACTATTTTCTTTTCTTTTCAGATGCAGATATTTTTATAGCTGATTTCCTATTACATACTTAAAGAAAATTTTGTTTGTTTGCTTTCTTAACCTAGTATCTCTCTGTTCCTTCATTCATGTGAAGGACTATCCACCCTAGCGACCTTAGATGTTAATCTTTCAGGAAATCATACCATCAACACCTAGTCTTTGGAGAAAAATAACTTCATTAAGATGCTATCATTAACAACAAGACTATAGTTACCTGATCTGTGCATGAATGACTATTGAAAAAAGTAAATAGGTTGTGTAACTCAAAAACAAACAAACAAAAAAGTTAAAAACACTGCTGTTTTAACAAAACAGATAAACTGAGTAAAAATGAAAAACTCCTCGACATATTCAATAGTTAAACCTACTAGAAAATAGCTTTTTTTTTTTCTTAAAGAAAAATATGTTTCTTATTACATCTTCTCCTAACTACTAGAGAGTGGAGATGCTCCCCATACCATGGTGCACACTGGAATCTGAGGAATATCCATTTAGAAAAATGAATTCATTGGCACCACTAGATGAGAAAAGGCCCAAAATTGACACTTGAAATAATTCTAGCAAAGTATCAAGAAATTATCACCCTAAGACTCAGCTTAGAGCTTCATTCTTCTCTCCTCTGAAAAACAAAACAGACTTTCCAATTGTTTGCAAGCTTTATCTCAGCATTCCTAAGAGGAAAGACTGGCCTTATAACTACAAAAAAAAAAACCAACAAAAAAAAAACCACCCTGTGCAAGCTTTATGCGGAAGTAATTGGGAGTATGAAGTCCTCCTACTCTGGGTAACCATTGACTAAGCGGTAAGACAAAGCAGTGGCACATGCGCACACAAGTTCAGAAACGAGGCTAAAAACTAGAGGTGAAGAATTGTCAAAGACAGCATAGTGAAGATGCCCTTTTTTGCTGACCTTCTCAGCTCTAGTAACTAATAACATTATGACTCATCACAAACAAAAGGTGCCAAGCTTTTATGCACTATTCAAGGACGTCTGTGCTCTCTGCTCTTTTGGGGATGCAGGACCTCCTGAACTCTGAGATGGCCGTGTAGCTCTCCATGGCAACCCAGGATGCCTGCGCTCCACAGCCTACCCAGGAAAGACTTTAAAGGGTCAAGGAGAAAGGCAGTTTGAAAGGGGAATAATTTGTCTTTGATAAGCTATTGGTTAAGTTATATCTTTGTTAACGGGTCAATAAATAAATGAAAAAAGCAATCCTGTTTAGCTATATGCCTCACACCTTAAAAGCAATTAAAAAGCAAAGGAGGAAGAGGAAGGAGTCGACACAGGCCAGCAAAGGCAACAGATCCCTAGGCTTAGCAAGGCGAGGTGGGACACATTCAGTACCGCATGCATTTAGATATGCCACGATGCAATTTGTAACTGAAATTCTTGAGTTTGGAACTTGCTCCTCACAAACATTGTGCTTCGCGGCATGTTTGCAGGCCCCTGTTAGATGCAACACAACAACTAAGCATAACTGCTGTGGTATCCGTATTTTTTCTACCACCTCGCTATGAAGAAGCACGGATAATTTCGGTTCTATTTAGACCGGCAGAGACTGGTTTCGCTCTCAAGGCCCCAAGCCCGGCGGCCACCCGCAGTTTATTGGCCGACACCCGGGGCCGCTCCGCGCTGAAGGCCGTTCGCCCGCCCGCCCGCTCGGCAGGTGCGGCAGCCCCAGCCCGACCCCACCGCACCCTCCGCACCGCGGGGCCTCCCCCAAGCGCCGCTCCGCACTCACCTGGGCCCGGGGGGTTCGAGGGGGCCCCTCGCCCTCCTGCCGCTACCGGAGCCGTTTCCAGAGCGACCGCGGCGGCTGCGGCACCGCGGGGCGGGGCCGCGACCGTTGCCCGCCCACGCGCAGCCGCGCTTCGAACCCACCAATCGCGTGGCGGGGCGGCCAACGGCTCCTCCAGGCGCGCGCCTCCCGCGTGCTCCGCGAGAGCCAATGGGGGCGGCGGCCGTTGGGGCGGGGCACGCGCCCCGCGGCGCTGGGGGCCGCTCGGGTTACGCGTCGCCCGGGCGGCCGCGCAGAGTCCCCACGCGCGGCGGGGACACGGGAGCGGCGGGACGTGGAGCGAGGTAACGGCCTGGGCCACCCCCCACTTATTACACGCCCCTCCCGCCTCCCCTTTTTTATTTCCTCTTTTCCCTTGCGCTCGCAGCTGTCCCTGCCTTCCTGCTCCTGCACCCCCCGCCCCGCTTTTGCACCGTGTGCTCCCGATTTTCAGTACATTTAAATACCAAGTAACTATCACTCCTGCCTTACAGAGCTTGACCCGTATCCTTAAAATAAAAGTTCTCTCTGACAACCGTGAAGCACTGACATTTATATGCACTACAATCGGGACAGAAAGATATGAAAAAGGGCAAACCATCATTCATCCCAAGGAATATGTCATTTTCAGACAAATTAGACCATATCACAGACATGACTGATGAGGAAAATGAAGACCTACCCGGTGATGACGACCTAGGAATAACCTGTCAACACAGTAATTATTCAGAGGACTTGGGTGCTTGTTTAGAGTGTGCTTATTTAGAACATATTTCTGATACTTTTCTTAATGTATCCTGTTCTGAAGATAACAAGAATATAAAAGCACCAGCAGATGCTGAAACTCACCCCCAAGCTGAAGCAGCTTTCAACTGCCATGCACGTACCCCAGAAACAAGTGGAATTTTGAACAAAACACGTGGCAGGGCAGCTTCTCGTAGGAGTGAATTGTGCATTGGTGGCTTTAGCAGAGCAGGTAGGAAGGAGCACCTCGCCGGTTCAAAAATGTCTGATGTCCTTTTGCGCCATTTCTCTAAGGGAGAGTTAATAACCACATGCCAGTTAATTGAATGTGAGACCATACCAGAGGTATCCTTTACTGAAAGCACTGATGAAGCTAGCAATAAGCTGGAGACTTCAGAACTGGCCCAAAGCCCTTTATCTCATGGACAGCCACCAACTAACTTGGAAAATTATCGTGTAGAAAACGGCGAGAGAATAGATACTGGTGAGAAAGATCACACTTTGCTAAATAAAAATACATTTGTTTCAAAAAGAGTTATTTCTACAACTTCTGAGTGTGAATGCATACAAAGAACTTCACCTCTAACTAGTAAGAATGAAGACAGGCTCATCTTTCAAAACCCTACAGAAGAACAAAGAGATCTATTTAAGAAAACAGCTTCATCTCAGCGTGGCACAACTCAAGTTCATTACTGCCCACCTCATTTTTCTCAAGTTGCTGAAGGACCAAAAAGCAACAGCAACAATAAAGCAGTTCCCATCACTGAAAGGACAAAAGCCTTTCCTATTTTGCCTAATAAATCAGTAACTGTGGATGACACGGTAGAAAACAAGAACTGCTTTGATTTTGCTGAAACAGAGAATCAAGAAGAAATGAGTGTTTCAGAGCTGTTGCAACAGCTACAGGTAAATGTTTTAAGGATTTCACAAACTTAAGAATTTCTTAAGAAATTCTTAGTATCTGTAAGAGTGATGCTACTATAAGAAAATAATTGCTGTTCAAGAACATCTAACATGACAAGTTTGTACCTTAGTAAAATTATGATAGCTAATAATGTTCAGTAATTCTCTCTCGTTATTTCCTGGTTGTATACAAGATGCTGGCAGAGCATGCTGACACCCAGAATCATATTGATCAGCTCAGATTTAATCCTAAGGTAAACCTCTCAAAAAAATAGTCTTCCTTAATTCATTCTCTTATCTCTAAGATTATAAATATTCACCCAAATACTGTTATCCTCAAGTTGCTCCTCCTCCCATTTATGCAGATTTTCTAATTTCCATAACATAAAATTGAAGTTTTAAGCATCTATACAATAAGACACTAAATTTAACAAATTATATGGGATAACAATAAACATACTTCCTTTTACTGAAAACCTGTCCTGTGCATTTTAAGCTATTCATATTCATTCTAGTTGATGTCCATAAGTGTTCCATACAACATTTCTATAGACAAAGCCTTCCCATTTTAACAGGTACTTTCTCAGTCAGCTTTTCCAAATCCAAGGTTTGCCATGTACTCAGGAGGCAGTGAGGTGTCCTCTGGAGTCTTTGCACTACACTCTCCAATGCTCGATTTGTCTGAAACAGGTAAATTGAGTTATAGTAGCTATGCAAATAGTGATTTTATTTGATGTAATTACATTTTATGCAAAACAACAAATCTTTTGGGTAGAAATTCCAACTGCTCGATATTCTCTTGTGTTATGTAGGATTACAGTGTGGGGCAATGGTATCAACATTACCATCAGCTGGTACCATAGAAGCACACTGCCTGGATCCTTCCAGTTTACTGCCAGAACTAACACCAGGGGAAAAAATGACTCAGATATTAAAGGAACAAACAGCTCAACTGAAAAAGAAAGTAATAACCACCTGTGTTTCAATATATACTTAGTACAGATGCTCAATTTTTATATGCGTTGGCATATTCACTTTAAAAATCCCAAGTAAAAAATTCTGATTTTTTCCTCTTGAAGGTAGAAGACTTCTCTCAACATAAGATCCAGGAAACATTCTTTTTACAAGATAAATACCTGGTAAACCAATTCATACATTTTTAGACATCTGAAATGCACTTTAAATGGTGGTTGACTTGTCAATGTTTTCCTCAAACAGATATATATATATATATATAATATATATATAATCTCAGATTGAAATTATGAATGTAAAAGCAGAAATAAAGTATTCAGTAGGTGGTCAAATTCTTAACTCTGCTTTAAAGATTACAACTCAAAACATCATGAAAGCCTTAAGTAGCCATAAAATAATATTTTTTACATTTAAACTGTCAAGTTTAGAAGTCATGGTTTAATATTGTACATAACAAAGCACTGCAGATTACTTAATGGACATATACAACACATTCCTGTTGTGTATATGCTATATGCTAAAGCAAAATAGCATATTGATCATCACTGCAAAGAGAATCTGGCTTACAGCATAAGTAGCTATCACTATAGCTTGCTACATTCTCATGTCTTTTACTATTAAATTATTTCTTGGTGAAGGTATTAAATGATTTGAAAAGATGCCTTGATGCCCTGGAACAGAATTATTTAACTGCTAAAGAGGAGCACCATAACTTACAACTACAGAACAACAAGGACAAGTCTATCAATGTTGGCAAGTTTGATCCTGAAAGGTTAGAAAATAAGTCCTAAGTAGTACATCCGCACATTCTCGGTATTTTTGAGTATCTCAAAATCATTAAGTCATCTGTCCTTAGAATATTTTTCAGAACTAAGTTATCTTAACTTCGGTATGGTAAATTAGAAGTGATTTGGCCAAAGTTCATCTCAGACTTTCTGATTAGATACTGCAATTATAAGCAGGATAAAATTAATTCCAGTATATAAATGGACTCAGTAAAATCTGTGAATGCAATTTCGTTATGGACTGTTTCTGGTATGTACCCAATATTGTTATCCTAGTAAGAAAGCGAACATCAGTTTGCAAAGGTTTCACTAACTGTATTGCTGTTATGTTTAGAAAGGTGGAAGGAGAAATATTTGGACTTGGCATGCTGCTTGAAGACATCCATGAAGAGCCTGATGACAGCAAATGCAGCTCGCCTTCTTTGCTTACTCCCTATGAATCTGCCCATTCATCTTATTCTCTCTGGGAGGTAACTTACTGAGTTTTGCCATTAAAACACAGTATTAGTCTATGTTTTAGGGATGCAGATCTTATTAACCTGATCGAGGTTGTAATCACCTACTAACTGTAAAAGCATAATTCTAGATAGTATATGCCACTTCAAATAATTTAGGTGAAATATAGCCTTTATAATATTTCATTAATTCTAGCTGAAACCTAAGTACCAACACAGCTATATACTGACTATTTCTGGCCCCAGCTTTAAAAGCATTGAAAAATAATATAAAACAAGCAATAAATAGCAATAAACAACCAAATAGCAAAAATAGCAAAAAATATCAAAAAAACAAGCAAAACAAGCAATAAAACAAGCAAAAAATAATATAAAAACAAGCAGCTATCTTAACTTTTACAAATTTCTGCTTTGGTTTTGAGAATCCCTCTCAGTTTGAATGAAATGCTACTTGGTTTGTTCAAGATTCTTAAACTGGAGAATTACTAAAAGAAGAAATACATTTCTGCGCTATATAAAACAGTTTACTGGTAAATATAATAATATTTTGTCCTGGATCATAATGCACTTTTTTTTTTATATAAAACTCAAGGTGATGAAATATCACTAAATACTTTCATTGTCAGTATTTTAAAAGCTCATGAATTTTTAAAGTCTCTGAATCCTAAATTTGGAGACATTCAGAAAATGCTAGCTGGTAGAAGTGAGGTACTTGCAAGACAACGATCACATACTGTATGTCTTACTTTGCACAGGGCTCAGGAAATTCAAGCATTATTGATCCTCCAGAAAGAACAGCTGTTGAAAGTGCATTTCTTTACAAGAACAACAAGGAGAAAAATTTAAGTCATACAACTGATGCAATCCCGCGGACAAATCATGAATTATCTTTAGAAGCAGACAAGCACAATCCTTATCTGCATGTGTAAGTACAAAACTTAGAGAAAACTACTGAATTTAAAAGTTTGGATCTATAATTATTTGCCAAGGATAGAAGGTTGGGATGTCTGAAACATGTGAGAGCATGTAGAGTATTTCCAGACTAAACCTCTTATATAATTCCTTAACTACATACCCATTAATTCCTTCCTGTCCAGCACTCCTACTTTGAAGTTCGTAATACTCAAGCAGATATTCTCTGAAGCCACAATACAAGCAGTTTCACTAGGAGTTAAAGTTTCTATACAACTGCACAAATTTCAGGATATGAATGACTAGCAGTTATGTAACAAAAATAAATAAAAAAATGCAGATCCTTTGCTAATAACCGTCATAGCTTTCTGAAAGGGTTCTATAGACTGTATCCACACTTTCGGGGAGTATTTGGTTAAGTGATAATCATCTTAATGATATTACAGGAATAAAATAAATAAATGGTTTCTCCTTAGCCAGTTGCAATTACAGAAGAAAGATGAATTGACTTCCAAGAGAGAAATGCAGTCCCTGGTAAGACAAGGTCTGCTAGCAAACAAGCATTCTCCAAATGTAATGGTATGGTATCCATTTTCACACTCATTTTATCATCTTAGATACAACAGATATATGATATCTTTATCATCTCAGCTTTACTGAGACAATTTCTCATTGCTTATCCAGTATTTTTACCTTCAGTTTTTGCACAAGGTTAAAGCCCAACTTTTGAGCTAATACAGCTCAGAACAATTTTCCTGAATTGGCTGCAAAAAGATTTAAGGAAAGGCTTTCTGAACATTTTTGAAATTTGCAATAATGTTGGCTTCTCTTAGGAAAGACTTAACTGTGTTGCCTTGCTTGCCTTTATGTGCCTAAAAGAATCGTTTTGGTTTAAACCATGAGAGAAATGAATGAATACATGCTAATCCTCTCAAAGCTACGCTAATGCCAATCTGATAGTCCAACTATCCAGATTTAAAAGCATTCAAGTGTTTTTCAGTCTCCTCTACAGCTAGAATTGGAAATAGGAAAATAAGTTTGTAGCGCTGATGACAACTAAAAACAATATGAAAAACAGCACACAAACCATACCATTGTTCACACTGTCTTGTTTCATACATGCAAAATAATGTAAACACTCTTTTTTTTTTTCCTTCTGGATGCAACAGAGATTTCTTTCAACTGAGGAAACACATGGTGCTGAAGGTCTTGGATCCTATACTCTGGGAAAACTAAGCCAAAAATCTAAGGCTGATGAAGAAAGCATGAAAACGTAAGTGTATTACCTATCTTGCCTAGCTGCAAAAGTAGTTTTCTTCAGGAAAATTGATACATCCATATGTCTATATACTGGATTCCTCCTGAAACTCTGAATAATGTTTTTAATGCATTTAAAATGGCAGGATGAAGTACTAATAAGCAGATATCACCACTATACACCATATACCAGACCTCCTGAGAAACGGTAGACCTCCCTAAAATTGATTTTATTACAAATAGAATTATATTCATGTTACAAAGCAGCCTTTCTCACCAAAACCAACCGTTTGTGGTACTCAATGGCACAAGCTTATTTTAACATGCCATGAAAAGAACAGGCTTTACATTCAGTCTCTATTTAGGAATGCATTTCAGCAACCTGAACAGGAATGGCTGCGAAGTTTCTGGTAACCAAAAATACTTGCAATAATCACTGTTATGAACTTACCTGACAGCCATGGAGGGAGAGGCATATTGATAAATCTGTGAAGATTTACAGTTCATTTTGTAAAGTTTTATTTACAGAAATATCAACATGATTAATTCTGTATGGTTTATTCAGGAGTTTGAATTTTTGGCAAATTGTATCTCCACCCAAAGCTAGATCTTGTAGTATGTGCAGTGTAGAACATGATATACGTCTAAATATACTGAAGGAAGAAGGTAAGCACAAGATAAACATGCACTCAGACTTACTGAATAGATGTTAGTATTTATCCTGTAAAACTCACGTAGCCTCCAGTTTTTTTTTTCTCTTTCTCTCTATCTCTCACTTAAGAAATACTAGCTCAATCTTCTGATCACTGTTTTCATGAACGAGTAGAAAAATTTCCAAACAAATTTGATGATTCTGTATGCCCTAAGTTGAAAATACATTTTACAAATATGGCAAACAAGGAACTGTATTCTTTCAGAAGGTATGTCTCAAATTTCTCTACAAGCAATACATTTAAAATCTTTAAAATAACCACTCAAATGCGCTCAAAAAACATGTCATCCTGACCTTTAATAATTTTTTGATGCGTTATGTGGACATCTGTATGTAAGAAAACAATGTCACAACATTCTGTTATACAGAGATGGGATTATCATCTTTTACTTAAAACATTTAACAGCAAAATCAGTGTCCTTTAATTAAAAGGGTCATTAATTTATGATTAGCTTTTAACTTAAGCTTCTACTTACCACCTTTTCAGATAACTGATATGAATAAATTTACTTTTTAATTAAACAGTAGTTAAAGTATTCAGAAGGCTTGTCATGCTAATATTAACATGTATCTAAAATCTCATTCTGTTTTCATGATCAAAGTAATGAAAACAGGCAGGAAAGGAAAACTGGAAGATGTTCAATCTTCATTCAAGGAAAACCAACTGATTTATCAGATACCAACCTGAGTAAGTAGCACTGGCATGCAAAGGGCAGAACCATGCTTACACCTACTATTGAATCTACACAAAATTATGGAGAGGGAAAAGTACTACTTTGAACTGCAGTAACGTTAGTGGCAGTGAAGGGCTTAAATTATGGTGCTGAAAGATAAACAAGTACTTAGGTAGCAAGCCATAATTTTTTAGTATTTATTTCAGACCTTTTTAATATATTTTGGGTATTTTAGGTAGTGATTCAGAAGACATCTCAGCCTATGATTCTTACAATGATTCACAAAGTGAGGAACTTCTGAACCACGAGATTGAAAGTCACAAGATATTCAATACAAGATTACATGGAGAGAGAAAAGGTATAATGATTGCTACATAAAAACACTGCTTTTTATAGTTTTTTTTTTTTTTTTTAAATTAAGCTTTGATGTCTTGGTTTTCAGGAATTAGACAGAGATGCACCAGAGGAAGCAGAGAACAATTTAAACTCAGGAAATTGAAAGAGTTACCTCAGCCTTGTGCCCTCTGTAGGAAGAAAAATTCCAGCATAATTTGTAAGTATTAGGTCTTCCTGAAATAACTGCAAAGCATAAGCTTGATTACAGGGCATAAAGCCATGCTGCCTGCCTACGCTTGTATTTATAGTGATAGGTCAAATTTAATTTGTTATGAGCAATTAAGTAGCACTGTATATAAACAATAGATGAGTATATCTCTTGGAGAACAAGATCAGCAAATTAAACTTTTATATATCTAGCTGAATTTGATATTTATTTGGCAGTGATATTAAAATTAATTTTTAAAAAATACTGTGCAGAGGATAATGTCATGATTGTAGTAGTGATTATAACTGAACACGATTTTTCCTAAACAGACACATAGAAAAATGTAATTTTTATGAATTTACAGTTTTTACTAAACATGGCTTCCACATTTTCAGCCTATTCACAGAAGAGAATAAGCTCCACTCAAAAAGCTTACAGACATGTACCACCACCCCACATTGTAAACAGACTTTCTGAAAGGTAAGCTATAGTAATTACTATATATAAGCAGTAGACAGCAGATGTCATTATTCATGATTCAGCATGGGCAAAAAACAACACCAGTATCATAAGCAGTGGCAGTGTCTTCTCTTTTGCAGACCATGCCATACATAAGAGGTTTGCTCGCTAATGAAATTAAAATATTTACCGTGACAGGAAGTGTAAAAAAAAATTCAGTCACTCTTCCATCTTTTTAAGTCAGTCAACAGAATCCACACACAATGCCTTTAGTTGACTTTTTCACTAAAAAGCGACTTCAAAAGACACCCCTTGCTTGAAAATAACATTTACACACATTTACAGATTCAGGACTGAATTTAGATTAGTGAAGATGCAATTCTGTTTTATACCAATTATTTCTTTACAAATAATAGTACTTAACATTAAATTACATTAGAGACTGAGAAGAAAACAACACTACATTACTAGACTAAAACAAACCCTCATTTGCCACTTTATAAAAGACAGTTATAGGATCAAGGAAAAGATGGCTCTGCACCATCTTAAGAGATTTACTGATCCTGCCTTCTGGTGTGTTTGCTGTCTCATTGCAGTGCATATTTGACACAAGTTATGCTGGACTGTGTTTTATAATCAAGTGAAAAGTCATATTTGCTATAAGATTAACTCTCAAACAAATATGCTAACAAAGTGTCTAATTCACAGTTTTAAAATTGCTTGGGTTAGTAAAACTGCTTATTATTCTCTCATTCACATACAATATATATGCTTACATACTATTAATGCACATTCCTATATACTCTTATAGGCAAAATATGGAGACTGTCAAAACCTGCTATTCGAGCATGTGTGATACTGTTGTCCTTTCATCCCAGTACCTACCCAGAAAGATGATTTCTGGAAGAAAGTCAGCAGTCAACATCCAAAATGGAAATATGAGCGTTTCCAAAGCAAACGTAAGACCTTAGAGTCAAAATTAAACAACAACTCGGCAGAGTACGCCCTGTCATGGCACTTTCTAACATCCTCAGGAAACTAATTATTATTGTCTAAACTTGTCTGGTGCACTTGAAGAGAATGGGATGAAACAGAAGGGAATAAGAAAAAAAACTTGCCTTTTAGATGAAGTTTTTCATGCTACTTCAAAATCACTTATGGCTTACCATATTAAAATCCAAATAAACTTCAGTATATGGTATAGTACTGTAACATGCATGAACACAGGACACCATTTAAGTACTGTTGTAAGACAGTCTCTGTAAAATATTCTGTACTGTGCTTTTCAAATGTAAAGACAACTTACAGATCTACAAGGTAGAGTGTGCCAAAATGGCTTTAAGTCACCCACGCACCCTTATTTCTGATTGCAACACCTTCTTCTTGGCCTGCAGTTCTGTTCAAATGCTGCAGGCAGTATATTCACATTCTAGACCACCTGGACGTTCTGGAATACTGCCACATCTAAGGATTTCACTCTGGTATATTCCTTCACATTAAGCATTTTGAGAATTTTTACACCATTTAGTCCCTGTATAAATAGGGAAAGGGTCCAGAAAAAGGAAACAGATCTTACCTCTGAAATTAAATTTTCTAGACCGAAATAAGTAGTGTCAAATCTAGCCTCATTAACTGCTACCAAAACCAGGGATGCAGGAAATGGGACAACCCTCTCTCACTACAAACACGTACTACATTGTGGCTGCTACTCATGTAAATATTCCCGAGATAAATAGTGGTCATTTCCAAGTTGAATCCTTGAGTAGTCTACCACATGACTCAGAATGTTTACTTTTCAATATGCATTTGAAATAGATCTGTTAACATGCTACAAAAAGACCTTAATTAAACTTGTTTTTCATTCTGCTCTATACCTTTGGGAACATTTGTCTTCAGTATTAGCACAGCTATGTTTTATTATTCTCAACAGATTTTAAGTTCTACTCTGGATCATGCCATAGAGACAGCAAACAATTTGAAGAGAACTACAGAACGAATGGTACAAGCAGTTTCAGAAGATCTAGCTAAAGTTAGAAGCAAACAGCTGTCATCACCCAGTTTCAAATAAAATACTGTATTTTCTTGCCTCATCAATTATACATCTGTGCGCAAATATAAAATAATATTAAAAAGTCAAACCAGTTCTGAGACTATCACTACTAGCATATATGACAGTATTCCATGTTTCCATACAGTGCCAGAACTAATAACAAATAACTGATTCTACCAAAAACAGAATTAATATGTTGGCTAACCTTTTACAACTCTACAGATGCCTTCTTTCTCCAAGCATTCACTTAAGGTAGCATTAAAAAATTGGCTTCAACAGGCAAGGTTAGCTTTTAAGCCCTTTTTTTCCCCCCTTCTCTGAAGCTAGAGAAAAAGGATATCAGTCATTACTGCATTTATTTTTCTCTCACACCTTAACAATAGCTGCTCTTCTCCTGAATCATCTCTGAACATCATATTAGTACAGTGAGTCATAGTTAACACATATAATTATTGGTTAAGTGGCACACATTGAGAATGGCTGACGTTTAAAATATTTCCTTGCATGTCTTAATAACTGCGTAATATCACATCTTGTTCATGCTTTCCCAAGAGTTAAACTGCAGTATCCTTACCTTTTCCGATACATCTGGCCAAGCAAATACTAGATTTGTATTCTGAAAACCACTCTAGTGTTTAAAAGCAAGCAACTGGCAAATAACCTTGTATTGAGATGCAATTTGTTGAAGCCATTCTGAAGTATTTAGATGCCATATATAGTTCACCTTGCTGCTGTGTGACACTGATTTATAAACTTGACTCAATACATTTTCCAGGCTCCTCCATACTCTTCACTCAGCAGAGTCATTAACCTTTCTTTTCTCCCTTGGGCTCTTAATAACCCAATTTCCCTCTGCTTATTATTTTAAGCTTATTTCAGACAAAGGTGCTGCATAAGCAAAGGTTGACTTCCCTACACTTGATTAAGGTTTATAACGTCCCTGTTATTACTTTGTGTACTGAACCTAACTGGTTAAGTGGCTCCTGCAGGACCCCTAGATCCAATTTAAAAAAAAAGAATACCTAGAAATATTTCTACACCACAAACAGCTGGACGTTTAATTTAATCTGGATCACCAAACCTGTTATCCTGTGCCTGGACAGCAGATGCCAAGGGAAAGATATATTTAAATAGCCAAGTACTTAGTAGCATTTCCTCAGAATACTCTCTGAGCCTTCAGTAAATTCCAGCTCAGAGTCATTCTGAATCAACAGCCAGATCTTCAATTGCTTGAAAGGATTCTTCTCTCATGAGGTTGAGAAACTGTTTCCATATATGCATGCACACATCCCATATAATTCAAGGTACGTAATACCTGGCTGAAGGATGTCTTGGATCCTAAAGGTCCTTTTGTTTTGAACCTGATAACTAGAAGTTGCATTTGCTTTTTCTGCACACTGAAAAGGAGGAAAACATCTACGACCTCCTCGGTCTCCACGTTAATGTAATTTTACGTTAGCACGACTTCGATGGAAAAATACTGAAGATCTCATTTGTTCAATGTGCTTCCTACTCTGGATATTTATTGAGATATTTATGTTTAGAAACTAGAAACTTTATGAAAAATAACATTGATAAACATTTCAAATAATTTAAGAAGTTTTGGTTTAACCAACAGACTAAACAGGTTTGTTCCTGTCCTACTGAAAATACAGTCAACATATGTTAGATGCCGATCTTGTGCAGATGAATTTTATCTTTTTCCATCTGCTAATGAATTTGGAATTAATTTACCTAAAAAAACAAGATAAAAATCTTTAAGGATACCTGGAAACAAAGGCAAGGGCAAGCAAACACTTTTTGGAACACAAAAAATGCACACCCTATTAGTTGGAAACCTGTATATAAAAATAAATCTAATACCCATTATTTTATGACATTTCTCTCAGATCCTACACACAAACTAACACTAAGGCATGTCATTTCAAAGTTTCACAGTTCTAAGTTTACACTTGACTAGATTTCTCTTAGAAATTCATTCATTAGCAGTATTGCAAAAACAAATCAAATGTAGAATTCATCTGATACAATCCAATGTTGACAGGTTTTTTTTAAAATACATAATAGTTGCAGTAGAAGAGAACAGTAAATTCTGCTTGTATTTTGTTTTTAATTACCAAGCAACTGCAAAGACGCAACTGCTTTCTCTTTTGTGTTCTCCTTTTACCCACCCCTCCATCACCAAACAAATATTTTCCCCCCGAGTAAAATATTGAAAGGGACATGGAAGCAAGTATGATACCACCCACTCACAGGTAACCCATTTCTCAAGACAGAAAACCTATGCAGACAGTCAGAAGGAAGTCTATAAAGTTATTTCTGAAAAGCTTGAACAGCAGCCCCTGTAGGTACTTAAATATAAAGTGTACTACAGTGCACAAAACTCTCAGCATTTTATCAGAAGTTATTTATTGAAATTAGATTGCTTAATACTTTCATCACAAGCTTCCTACTGTACCCACCACTACTTGAAAACCCCCTCCTTCTGATCTCCCAAGCATGTAAAATACTACATTTCATGATTTTTCCACAGGATGACATACCTTTAAAGAGTTTTCAGTGATTCTTTTCAGTGATTCATTTCATAGAGAAGTGTTATAGTTAGAGCCATTGCACTTGTGTCAAATAGTTTTACCACAAACTTCTATTTACAAACTTCCTTTTCAGCATTTTTTAAGAAATAAACTCTCCAGTTATATAAAGCTTTCACAGTTCTCAAAAAAAAAAAAAAAAAAAAAAAAAAAAAAACACCCCACAGTATAAATAAAATCAAGATAATAAATCTTAGGGGTGAACATGCCCTCTTCCAAACGCACTTTACAGTGTAACATTGCCTATATGATATACAACGTAAAACACACAAGTGCTGATTATTTTCTTTATGTGCCTTCTATTTTCCCCAAAAGCAGCAAATTTAAATTAAATTAGTCCAAACCACAGTGTTCCAGTAGAGCATCTGGAAAAATTAATACGGTAAGAATATGTACATACTGTTTGTCTTTTCTAAATACACTATAAATATCACCATTTCTATTCATCCTTAAAGCAGACCTTATCTTTTGGCTTACTAAGGCTCTTTACTTCATCCAGGAGTCTTTTAGCTGTCAAAATATGAGTAGAACCTGTAAGCAGAACAAAATTTCAGACATGCAATTAATATTTTTAATTTCCAGACATTCTTTCTTAGGAATCAAGAATTTCATGCCAGTTATTTTTATTGTACCTGTAAAATAGAAAAGTACAAACTCTCCTGCTCCTACCAAGAGTAACCATAGCAGTAGGTTCAATTGTAGATAAAGTTTGCGTGAAAACATTGCAACATGAAGTAATGTGGATCCACTTAATTCTTTTTGCTATATATCAGAAAATACTTTAAGAGTACCTTTTTTCCCTGGCATAAATCATTGCAATTGTTCTATATTTTTCAGCAGAATTATCTTTACTGTCCTTAATTTCTCGTTGAGAAAACAAACAAAAAATCTAGATAAAGCATCTTGTCAGTTTAGGTGAACTGCATAGTTTAAACACACACAAAATATGTTCAGTATAGTATCAGCTTGCTGAACTAACCTAGGGAATATAAGGGAAAGAAAAAAAAAACCCACTTATATTAAAAAAAAGAACAAGAAAAGATACACACACACCTTTAGACCCCATACTGTTTTCAGGCAAACTGCTACATACCCTCCACGTTCCCAAGACTAACTTACCAATAATAACTTCACAAGACTTGTTGGCTTGAGAAATTTCATAAGCACATCGCATCTCAGAGTACGTAATGCCTCCAATAACAAATATAATCAGTTTTGTACTATTTCTTCGCTCATCTTGGTAACTAGCTTTGGGTTTCTGGCGTGCACTGTAAAATGTTTCATAAGACAAAAGGTTTCTAAAATCTCCTGTGATGCTATTCACCAGTTAAAACTGCAGTTAAAAAGAGTTAGACAAATTGCTAGTTACAAGAATTATACAGAAAACAAGTGCCATCACACAGGAACTACTGAGTTACTGCAAGGAGTAAAATAAATACAAAGCAGGAACCTTGTTGCACAGACAGCTCACTACAAATGACTCCTATGTAGGAGGTTAATTCTGCACACCTCCAATTCAAGCGACATTTTTCCCAACAGATGTTTGTATGAGCCAGATGATCACCACATATTAGGTTTCCACTTCCCCCAGTGGAACAAAATCTCTAAGTATTTGACTTTTACCAAAGAGGATTCAGATAAGTAGGACCCGAAAGATAAAGGCCTTTATATTTGCTATGCCCAACATATATGTAGTAATTTTTTCTTTAGCATATATTGTAACTGCAGATTCAAATTAAAGTCCTGAAACACAAAAACAAAACCTGCCTGAAAAACAAACAAACAACAAAAAACTACAACACAAGAGCCTGGTTAAAATGTGCTTCTTTGCATTAAGTACTGTAACATTCACTCTGGAAAATAACTGCACATCAACAGACTTGTTTGTTTGATTTTAACACTGGAACAGAACTGATGGCCATGCGTCCTTAGCTCTATCTTCTGTTTAGTAAGGTACAAATTCCAATTTGAGCACCCTCCATGTTTAGGTTACATGGGATATTTCTCTCCCCATGAATCTGATGAGTGTCATAGTGTATATTACAGTCTTCCTGCAACAGAAACATTTTACTTCCTGCTTTCTGGTGTGTCATAATTAAGTAATACTACAAAAAGCCATAACCCACTGTTAGCTTGGCAGAGAATGGTCACAAGGTCCAAAATTAATGGGATTAGGAGGGAGGAACCAGAAGACAGGACATTCTCATATGCATAAGGAAAAATAAAATTACCTGTCAGTGCTACTCAGCAAATCTGCGAGCACAAAGAACATAAAATTTGACATCCACATTAGCAGAAAATTTCTTTGATGATCTCTAGTATTTCTGGACTTATTGAAACTATTCCTTGATAACAGAGGTCAATTTTCTAACAGGACCATAGTACTAAACAATGAGAGGCCCTACAGAGGCTGAACCTAACTTACTGAACTCATTCTCCAAAATGAGGGCCACTACCCACATTATATTAAATAATGTTTTTGCTCAAGTTATAGTACCTATTAATGCCTTCCTAAAACTGCTTTACATTAAGCAGTTCAATGGTTTACTTTTTTTTTTTTTTTTTTTTTTTTGGAAATGTTATTCCTAACTCAAAAACAAGAGGAAGATACCCTAAACCGAACTTACTGACAGCTAGCTAGAGTTACTAAATTAACGCCCAAGTTCAATATGCTGTAGATTAACTGAAATACTTGCACATAATAACTGCACTTTAATGTTATCTTAAATAAATTATTTTACTGCTCAGTATGCACACTTTTGTAAGATTTTAGAATGCATAAGAAAGAAAGGCTGAGGAAAGAGTATGCTATTTTTCAAGGAATTAAATAGTTTACCTTACTACTCCTGACCCATTCCAGGTAGGAGGACACTGGGAACAATAAGGCCATTCATCTGCATCTAGTTTTTTTTCTATAGCATCCTGTGGAGCCAAAGAAAGATTGACTTCAAACAGTCATAGAGACCTAAAACCACTAAGTCTTCAAACCTAGTCAGGATGCCTAACCAAAATCTAATGCGAGAGTAATTTCTTGAAAAAACTTGAAAGTCCCTTCCCAAAAAGCATGCAGTGTTCCTATGCAGCAGGACACTGGACCACATAATGCTGCCTTTTTGCAAGTGGCTTTTCTACATCCTAAGGAACTGACGACACATGCCACGTGCCCTTTTATTTTTCTTTCTTCTCTAAGAATAACACCGATTTAATTGTTTAGATTTCATTAGTACATTTTCATCTGTAACGGACACAACACACTTCATTTCTCCACATGCCTAACAAGAGAATTCAGGATCCCCTCAAAATTCCTTCAGACAATTAAAGACACTAAGAATCTACTAAACTATTTAATGAAAGTAACTCAAGTATTAAGGAATTTCAAAAGATCTAATACAACAGCTTACTTGCATTTATCTCTACATTCTGCCCACAAATTAATTAATTCCTCTAATTTACCTCCATAATGTCTTTTATAACAGGTGTCCACCTAGAAAGTTGGTATGTTTCTTCTGAAGAGCGATCTCTTCTGGGGTGTTTACATTGCTCAGAAGCAGACTGAGGAGATTTAAGAAACCAGAGATGTATTATACGTGAATGTTTTTGGATAACTGGTTTCCACAGTTGAGCAGAAACAGGGGGAACCATAAAGAAATAACTAATCATACTAAGGTATGGTCATCTGTAGAGTACAAGATACAGCAGAAATAATCATTTCAGATACAAGGAACTGAAGAAGTTGGAACTTCCAAAAGCAAATAACTCAGGGCAGTATGAGGATTTTAGAGAAAGCATTACAGTTATATTACACTGAAAATTATTCATGTTAATTGTTCAATGGATTTAACAGTTAGATACATCATAAAAACAAGAATTCATAGTAATTTCCTGTTTCCAAGAAAAACATTCTGATATTACTGCTCAGAATTACTGGGAAAAGAAATTAGACAAGTAGTCGCACGTTAGAAAAGCAAAATAAAACAAACAAAATCAGTATTTCTTACTGAAGAAAGAATAGGAACGCCAAGGTATTCCCAATTTCTTATCATATCACTATCACTTTCTATTTTTACATTCTGGATCAGCTTCTCCAAGTTCTCCTGGGTTGTTCCTTTAATGTAAGGAAAAAATAATTCAGTTACTCTGCAACATGATAAAAGAAACTAATCCCTTTTATTCTGCATTGTTACTATCTAATCTAGGACTTTTTAATTAGCTATTATTTTAAGTTTAGCATAATGCCATAGTTTAAAAAAATTAAGGACCATTCTTGACAACTGAACTTAATATGACTATTCATTATTTACATCCAAATTCTTTTATTTCCTCCTCTGTTAGTACAAATTCTTCCATATTGACTTCTTTTTTAGGATGCAGTTAATACAGAGTTTATCACCTTTGGTACAGGGTGAAAATGAGAAAATTGAAGCTGTTGCATGCATTGTGAGAACAGGGATGATGCTAAAACAGGGTATGGATCTTATCTTTAATACAAATCTGAGAGACTCTGTAGACGCTGGACAGTACTTCTTTTAAATTTTGTCATAAATCCTAATACAGGTGTTGGAGTTCACTGAAAACATTAGGCTCTGTCCTAAAACATGAATTATGAAATCCACAACACTGAGAAAAAACAAGGTGTTTTTTCATACCATTTGAGCTAAAGATATACAGGAGAATAGCTCTGATCTTCTCATAATTGTCATGATTTTTGTTGAGCAGAACTGGAATGAGGACTCTCATGGAGTCTTTCACTTTCTGACCTTCTACATCAGTTCCAACAGCCAAGTCCTAAATTAAAAACAAATTGATAATGTCTTTTAGTAAACAATCATTAAAAAAGAACTGAAAGTACTGATTTGTGTTCCCTTTTTTTTTTGAAGTTTAAGTAAAGATTCAAGCTGTGTGAATTTAAAGTCACTACCAAAAGCCTTCGTCATAACTGTTTTCAACAGCGATAGTTATGACAATGCTATAACACTTATAAATACTTAGAACAGTTAGATGCATTTTATACTGGAAGTTAGAAAATTTCCTAGAATATAGTTCTGCCTAACAGAACTATCAATTTCTCATTAATAAGACTATCAAAAGTGTACTGCACATGCACAACAAAGATGTCAACAGCTTACATACAAAGCAAACTCAGCACAGCATGAAAGACTTCTCTTATTTCATCTCTTACAGTCTCAAGATATTACATTCTCATTCTCTAGTCACATCTCCTAGAATTCATATTAATCTATACTTTTTAATTGAGATCTGAGTACAATTGCCTCTCTTAACAGATTCTTTTCCCAGACCTTCTGAAACAGCTTTCTTCTGGAGGACTTAAGACAACCTCCTAGGAGATTTGAAGGACAAAAACAGTAAGATGATCTTTATACAAATCAGCTGAATTCAAAGGTGAATATCAAAACTGAAACATCTCCTTTACTGTCAGTATTATTACTTCAAAAGTGACAGACACTCTAGTTTGGTTAAAAATATCTGTTCCTGCAAAGTGAAATTTATGGTATTTTTTTTTCTCAACATACCTGTTCACTTTTGCAAAGGCTTTCTACATTAGATTTAAACTTGCGCATGCAATCTTCTGCTATGTTAAGATGAACAACTTGCTAGAAGACAAAAATCGCAGGGTGAATAAACTTGCTTATTATTTCTGCAAGCCACTGCATAAGCACAAAGCAATGACTTTTACCAGTTAAAAACCACAGTAATAACAGTTCTTCCACAGTCCTTGAGTGCCTTCGTGCACTTTCTGTGTTTCATCCCTCACTTAAAGATCAGCATTTGGAGGGTGGGAGGAAGGAAGTGAATTTCACATCTTGCAGTAAGAGCATTTTAGAACCTTATACCACTTGGAATAGACTAGGCAAATAGAATAAATTGCCTTGTATAAAAACACCAGCTTAACGATAAAGCAGTGAAAAACGACTGCTTTCAACTGCTACCACTCAGGCATACCAAAATATTTGTGAGCTAAAGCATAGAAGCCTCAAAATAACCTGTTTTTGTATCTACAATCCTCAAAGTGCATGAAATACTTAAAGAATTAAGCATTTTATATCTATTAAAAAGAAGCACCAAAAAACTTCTTGCTTCTTGCTACAGTGGGTAAGCATATCCATTTGGAGAAAAGTTACATAGCATATTCAGTAAGGAAGTGATAGAATAACAACACCCAGAGTAAAATTATAGTGTAGAGATGACTGACAGTTAAGTAGTATTTACAAAATGGTCCGTACCTGACTAATCTGTTTATGGAATTCTGGCATCTTTTTCATTAACTCAGTCAGACTTGCTATTGTTACCTGTGAAGGAATGATACAGTTAAAATAGTTTTGTTTTAGATATTCAGCATCTCTCTTTCGAAGTTCACGTTTTCCAAATATTATCATTCAGATG
Source organism: Nothoprocta perdicaria (assembly GCF_003342845.1). Taxonomy (NCBI): domain Eukaryota; kingdom Metazoa; phylum Chordata; class Aves; order Tinamiformes; family Tinamidae; genus Nothoprocta; species Nothoprocta perdicaria. Next base: position 3,797,521 of record NW_020455577.1, read on the forward strand.
AACTTCAGTGCATGAACTATACATCTAAACCAGTATAAACACAGTTGAGTTACTAAGAAAAATAACAAACAACTTACTTTTCCTTCTGTTGCCTTTTTTTTTGCTGAAATTTCTTTCAGAAGTTTTGGTATTTCCCTGACAAGGAAGAAACAAAAGAAAGCAATTAAATGCAACAGCACCACAGTTGTTATTTTTTCTCTTTTAGAGAAGCTAAGCAACAAGAGACTCTCAATGAAAACAAAAGCTTCACTTGAGAAATGTTCTATCTGTTTTTTAAATTATATTTGCATGACGTCGATTCAGGCAGCAACTTTTCACATAACAATTGCTGGATTTAGAAAACGTGAAATGTATTTTTCAAAGTATGTTTTCTTGCTAACATTGTTTATTGAACAGGATATAGCCTATACAAACCACCTTCTGTATTTTACCTTCTCAATAGTCAAGCACACCCCCTCTAACAGAAACTTCCATAATTTCCATTTTTAAATAATTTTTATATTTATTCACATACTCTATCACATCAGCAATATGTTTGTGTCGCATCTTCATCCACAGTTCATCATCTTCCTCCAGAAATGCCTCCTTTTCCTTCCCAGCAAGTCCATCTGTTTTGTATCTTCCAAAAAGAAAATTCAGATTGACTTTTTTTTTAAACTTTCTAACAATTTAACATGATTCGTTACATACTAATGGCGTGAACACGCATATTTGCTACCATGCATGGTAATGCCAGTAACACACACAGGCTTTCATGCATAAATGAAGTATTGCTGGATAGACACAATAGTTTATATATTAAGAATTACATGCTACACACACTAACAAACACTTCCACGCTAACTACACAGAGAGTTCAGAATACAGAAAGGATTAATTTTGAAAGTTAAAACCCAGTCCACTAGACTGGTTTCAGAACCAGCAAACTTTACCTTTCACGGAATTCTACATATTATGTTAACATTCAAGTAGTTCCTACACTTAACAAAGACATTCTTTGTTATTGAACTTAATAATGAGCCATCTACGCCTCATGGTATCATTTGCTGGAGTGGGTTATCAGAAAATAAACTCTTACCAAAAATCTTTACAGTCAGAATAAATCAAAAGGAGAAGTACATCACTCTGATCCAAATGGGATATACATTTATGTGATGTATATAAATAGCATGTATGTAAATAGCAAAATGGCATCACAAATCAGATGAGTATAGCTATTAAAGTGAGCATTCCTGAGAGGGAGAGTTTTGAGCTTTTCCTCCAAGATGATACTTACATTACTGGTCATCTTGTTTGCCTGGATAAGCTAAGAAGGTTGAGAATATGAAAAGGAAAAAGTTAAGAATCTGAATGTGCACTAGAAAGGTTTTGCTTCAAGTTTAGCAAAAACTTGGTTAAAGAAGTGAGATTTACTTGCACAGAAATCAATAAACTGAGCATCTTGTCAGAATCAAGCTTAGCAAAAATGCTAACTGGATCCTACCCACTCTCAACTAAATGAGAAAGTTAATAGGAAGAAAAAAAATACAAAAGCCAAGACTAAAAATAACTGAAGCAAATCCCTACATAATATTAGCACTTAAAAAGATACTTTTGGTGCAGTTCACCTTAAATATTCTATAGCTTTTCTAATCAAATAAAGTGTTTATAAAGGAAAAAAGTAATACTTGCTTGTAAATATTATTTTCAATAGGCAGTAGATCATATGCCATTGCTTGGAAAGTGAGCTCATGAAGTACAGTTGATACTGGGTCAAAACCACGATCAATTATTATTAGTTGAGAGTGGGTTTTTCCCTAAAAAAAAAAAAAGTCGGTTCAGTTGCAGGATTTTTTTAAAAAAAACCTTAGGGATGCTTAGGGTCATCCCTTACTTCTCATCTCTCAAATATGAAAATATTTGTATTTCAGATTGCATTATTTACACTGCACTACAGAATAAACTATGCACTATGATCTGCAAACACTCAGTAGAATGTTTTCATTTTAAGGTTTAGCAAACTGGTGATAACTTGAGCTACACGCATGTACTTAGAGGAGTGAAGTGTTAACTGTGCTACAGTTTGTGTCATATTTCTGCTCAGAGAGAATCAATTCCTTCATGGAAGGCATTTCAGCTCTGCAGTGAAGTCCATTTTACACAAAGCCCAAAGAGAAGTAAAATTAAAGCAGAGATTGCACATTTTATCAGTTCTGCATCACCTCCTATAAAGTGCCATATTACAACTACAAATTAGTTTGTTTGGTATCTTACATACAAATTATATTTGGTTTAATATAGATATCCTGTACAAGTTACTACCTCTTCCAAGCTATCTTTACACAAAAAAAATAGCTGAAGGACAGATACGTTTGTTTAAAAATAAATAAAGCCTATTTTTACAGTAGCTGCTGTCAAAGCATGCACAAAAAATTACACTTAAAAACTAAACAAGCACATGAATTCAAGGTCTACCTTTATTTGGCTTCTCTCATCAGTTTTATAGTAGTTTTCAAGACCTTTTTCAACAAGCTGTGCAAGTTTGCTGGCATTATCCAATGGGTTGCTGAGGGAAAAGGAAACCGAAAAAAAATGTTAATTTCTTAACTCCAAATTAAAATACTGCCTTTAAAACTCTCTAATGATCCAGCATGTAAAATTCTCATTCAGATAGGGGGGAAGACACACTTAAATCTAGGACCATCATCTAGTCTTGAGTCTTTTTTCATGAGACTACTACTTCAGCAGAGCATCGCTGCCACTAGATATATAAGAGTGATCTGGCTATACTACTACAAACCTATTTTCATCCCACCTTTTATATCGTACTCCAGGATTCTCATCTAAAGTGGCACATAAAGTAACGATTTGTTCAGCCATAACTTCCATCACAGAAGCTTTATCCTTTGTCTTTTGCATAGTTGGACTATAACAGCGATAGAAGGCATCTGGGACATTGAGAGTAAATACCTATGTGAAGTACAACCAAGAAAAAAAAAAATGGCTCAGGTTCTACATTTCCAACATATTTTGTGTGAGAAATGGTTGCTACTTTCAAACTGCACAATGTAATTATATATATATATATATATATATACTTCCACATAAGCGATAACAAATTTTACTGCTTACTGAAGACAAGAATCTCTATTCTCTCTGCTAAAAAAGGTTCTACCCAGCAACTGACTCTGAGTCTTAAGAAGAGATCAAATACTAACAATACGTCCTTTCATCTGAAAAATACTGGCAAGCACTGAAGATATGCAAAAGTGGCAACAGACCTTGTACACTATCTGGCAGGGAAAAAAAAAGGCAAAACAAAACCTAAGCAAAGAACAAGTCCTATCTTCTAAAATTGTTCTCTAGTAAGTCAACATCACATGGAAATAGAACTTCAAGCTATTTTCTGCAATCAGGATAAAGAATGAAATTTACCTGAGACTCAGATGGAAAGAAGGAAATGCTGATTTCCTTGCATCTCCTTATTGATTTTGAGCAAGAAGACTTAATTTTATTGAAAAGATGGTCAGGACAAGCTACGGGGAAAAAAAAAAAAAAAAAAAAAAGATTTTAAGCTATAAATCATTTGTGTGCACACCAACTATTACTTAACTCAGTAGAGGACTCCTCTGCTGCTTGAAATTGTGATCTCAGCTCTCCTATGAAACGTATCCCACTTTTCTACTTCATTTAATTCCAGTTTACTTTCTGAATTCAGAAAGGATTTAAGAGAGTTAACAGTAACATAAAAGGTGTCAAACTTTACCAAAGTGGAAGTATAATCAACATGATGAGTTTAAGGTCTCTTTTTAAGAGAAGCACTCCTGATAATTTCCTTTGCTTTTTTCAGGTGACATTGTAGAATACTTAAAAGGGATTTGCAGTGACAAAGGATATTGATTTCACAATGGCAAAGAGAAGATTTACATTCTCTATTTTCATACAAGAATAAGAAAACATACCCATACTACAGGAATATTAGAGGAAATAGTGTAGACCACAATAGTGTACTGCCACAATTCAGTCTCCATGTTCAGTGACATGCACTTTTTTCCTTTTCTTGCCACTAAAGTCATGCTGACAGCAGAAGTACATGCAGTCAGATTAGCCCTCATTTACTCTAATTGCAAATGCTTTGCAGTTTACATCATTCATGCAACAGCTAAGTAAACACCATACTCTTTCTCACTCTAGGTAACGAGAAAAAGGCTGGATCGCAAGTCTTAAATAACTACACAAAACAATCCATTAAAAACCACTGTTCTTTCAGAAATGCCAGATGCATTTATATTTTTACATAGAATTTTGCTGAGATACGGAGTTTCACTTGAATTGCTTTCTTCTGTACTCTCTGACACACTAAATTACTAGGTCATCTTTTAAACAAAACTAGACTGCCTAAATTAAAAGCTGAGGCAAGGGAAGACCATCATTGTTCAGTAAGTACGAAAGAACTGACCACTGTCACACAGCACCTTGAGATGCTTCTGGTACGTACACAACCCTGCAACATGAATGAATTAAGTCTGAAAACCCTCTCTGAAAAAAGCAAAACATTGATGCACTTAATTCTACGCAGCAAGACAAAAACACTTATTGGCATACACAGAGGCATCAAACAGCAACACAAAGACTTACAGTCAGTGAAGTAGACGTATGCTGCTCTGTATCTGCGAGATGATTTACTGATGAAGTCACCAATAAGTCCATCTACAGACTTAAAGAGGAAAAAATAACATTATTCTGCCTCCCATAATACACCAGACAAGCTTCTCTCCTATACCTTAGAATCCTTGTTTTAATTAACCAGTACAACTCAGAAATGCTACAAATCAATACATAAAAGAATTCTCACTGAAACAGAAAACACAGAAATCCAGACCAAGGGCAATAAGCAACTGCAAAAGGTCAAAAGTGGGGATTTTTTCTCTTGAAAACTATTTGACAGTAGCAGTAATTTCTTTTACTTTGAATGGCACCTCTCAGGGAAGAATGTTGCAAAAAACAAGCATGTGTCAATATTCTGTTTTACTATGCAGTGCAACATTATTTTCATTAAACTAATCACTATGCAAGCAATAAAACAGTACCTCCATTGATCAAAAGATCCATGCTAGCAACACGCTGGCATTGCCCTTTGCCTTACAGAAAGCTAAGCATTAAAGGGTTACATAATGCAAAAATTAAATACTGCAAGTGCAGAGTACATAAATATTCAAAAAAGTGTCTTTTCTTTCAGTCTGAAGGATTTTTTTGTACTTCCTTAAAATTACTAACCTTTTTGGTTGGAGTTATGAAATAAACTGCTTTCATGTATGGGGCTGGCTCACGGTTTTTATTTATGTCCTCCACAACTACAAAGTAAGAAATATCAGATTTTATTATGAAGAGTTTTGCAAATGTGCAAGAAAAACACCATATATATATATATATTTATATACACACATACACACATATACACACACACACACACACCAGAAAAAATTAGGCCAATCAAGATGTCTACAAAATTAATGGTCAGGACCTGTCTTTTGCCTAGAGAGCCTGGATGCTTTCAACTATTGTTCTAAACACAGACTAGTTACCTTAGGCCGTCTAGAACCTCTAGTCCTAGGTTGACTCAATTTCAGGAACAAATTTTCCTATACTACAAAAAGTTTAATCACACAAAAACTGGTAGGACAAAAAATGATGCTCAAAATAAGGGGGGCAGTATGAAAAACACTGCAAGAGAATTGCTATGGTAAGAATCATCTTTTTGCAGCAGGTTGAAGAAAAGCGGAAATTAAACTAACAAGAGCAACAGTTTGGCCATTAGCCACTTCTGTGCTTTGTTTGAGCTCTTCCTACAGGCTTATTCTGTTTCAACATAATTGTACACACAAATTGGACATTTTCAACAAATCAACAGTATCACTCAGCTCTGTTCCTCTCTTTATTAAAGCCATTACACAAGAATTTTGTGGGGCTCTGTTGCAGGACACTAAACTGATAACAGACAAATTCATGTTGTTTAGTAATTTTGAGGGACAAGGAAGATAAGTAAAAAATATTTTTAAAAAGCAATCTCTGGGAATAAGATAGAAAAAAAATCTCATAACTGCTACACAGAACAGATTTTTAATTCAAGCATTTCCATTACATTTTTATTCAAAAAATTATAACTGATTAATTATTATATAAATCAGGAATCTGATTGTCTAGTATCACATGCTTCCTTGTCTGCATTAATCACATTAAGATTTCTTGCAAATGTATCATTCTTCACCCTTTTCTTTTCATGATATTGTCATCTGTTTATATATTAAAAGTACATTAAAAAAGAAAAAAGTTAGGCTTACCTGTGATACCCTCTCCCAGCAAATCACTCATTTTACAGCACAGTGATAGTAATTTAGTAGTGTAATCATCTAAAACAATTATCTAAATATAAAAATAAAAAAAAAGATTAAATAATCAATTAGAGTAAAAGCATGTCATTTCCTTAACAATTTTCCAAGAAAAACTGAAGCTGAAGGCCACTTTATTACTCTGCATCTTTCTCTCACTTGCGTATATCAAGTTGCAGGAAAAGAATCCCAGTTAGCATCAGAAGACAGCTCCCTACTTGGAGAATTTCAAGAGACAGACCATTTCAAATAGGTAGCTTGTCCCCACTATTCCTAATAGAACAAGTTTGAAGAATTCCACATTGATTGAAATTTTCTGATTCCTGACTACAGTTATCCTTTGGTTTACTTAAATTTATTTGTTCTTATCTCAAAGCTGTCATACAGCTTAAGTAGCTCTTCCCATTCCCCATATATTTCAGGAATTATCATTTCTCTCAGGAGAGGCTCATGCAGTGTTAAGGCTCTCAGATTTCCTCATCTCTGAGCTACCTACTTCTCCTCTAATAGTTTCTAAGTATGAAAACTTAGAATCAAAAATAAAATTCCATTGGTATTTTGTACAACAACGTAAATACTTTCTCATCTCTGCAGTTCATGAGAGCTCAACAAAAATTATCACATCTTTTTTTTTTAATCCTAGCAAAGTAATTGGAATTATTCTGTTTAAACAGAAAAATAAAATGACACACTGCAAACACAAATTCAACCAAAAAAAAAAAAAAAAAAAATTTGTTCTCCTTTCCTCCTGAAGAGGAGCAAAAGTAAATTGCTTCAGTTCTGGATAAGAAGACCTTCCTCAAGGCCACTCCAGACATAGTTTTATATTATTTTCACTACTGCTGATGTATCACAGAGTACAGACATGTTTTGACAAGAAAGGCTCTAGGCTAATGCCACCAACAAGCATCATGCTGTAAAATACATACACTTACATCTTACAGCAGTATAATTATACACTGACCACTTCTGAAATTAAAGTGGTAATGTTAAGTTCTAGAGAAATGAATAAGAGCTGAACTATTCAAAAAAATTCGGATAAATAGAAAAAATATTTTATATTCCTTCTAAAAATGTATTTCCTAATAATTAGGACAACTATTTGTTCTTCTTATGCTAACTCTTCGATTTTTGTTTTCACGACGCATTACTATTATGAGTGAACAGAACTATGAGTCCCATTACTTTGGGAAGTAGAAAACTGTAAGCAAAAACCACCAGCCATTAACCACCTATTATTTGATACTTACACACTCTGGGATAAAGACTACCTGTTTCAGTGACCCCCCCCCACCTTCTCACCGCTCCAAAATTATTAAATATATATTAAAAACTAAAGCTGTACCTTCCATTCGTCCTCTTTCTTGCAGTCATCAAACATTAACGATTTTAGCTCTGTAACCAGAAACAGAGAAAGTCACCTTAGCGATTACAGGAAACTAAGCCTTGCTAAAGCCCAGGAAGTTAATCACTTAGGTGTTTGCTTACAAAACGCTAGGTAGGGAGGACACGAACTGGAGATATCCCCTGGAGAATCTCTCATCACAAACTGCTCCGACTCCATTTCAGGGGAATTTTTAACTCGTGATTTTTTCATTTGTGCCGATATTAAAAAGTTCCGTAAGACTATATTCAACTAACTATAACTGACAGACATTTAAGTTAGTTTCTGTTTTGTCAGTCAACTAAGTGGACTGTTAATACATATATTAAAAAAAAAAAAAGAAGTTAAGCTACTATTTGATTTAGCTTTCAGCTTTTTTTTTCCCTCCCGTATCGGCATTCGCCGAACTTTACACTCCTCTCTACCTACGACCCGACGGAAAGCGCGTTACATCCAAAACGGGTTATTTTGGCGAGGGGCTTCGTTTTCCACCGTCGGGAAGGCGCCGCTCGGCCCGTGCCCAGCGGGCCGGCCCCGGGCGCGGGCCCCGCACTCACTCTGCCACACGAGCCGCCTCAGACCGCGCGCCTCCGCCGCCGCCATCTTGTGCCGCCGCCGCGCGCCGCCTCCAACCGCTCCCCAGGGGCGCGGCGCTGCCGGGGCCGGGGCCGGGGCCGCCGCCTGGCCCCGCTGATAGCGCCTCGCTCGAGTCAACACCCACGTACGGAACGAAGGGCGCAAATAAATAAAATAAATGAACCACGAGGCCGGGGAATGCCCGCGTTGCATTACCGGAGACGACAGGTGGATGATAGAGACGGCAGGTGAAGCCTACACTATCAGGCTAAAATAAACAAGTACATACATACATACATACAAACATACATACAAACTTAGATACATAAAATTACAAGGCCTGGCAATTCCTGACTTTTGTTATCCAACGTGACCAGCAGATGATAAAGAAGCCATAAATGCCCCCCCCCCCCCCCCCAAGATGTGCCCCAACAAGAAAACCCACATTTTTGAGCAGATCCGCAAAACCCTAACTAGTGGTGCGAAATTATCGGGAAGGCTGCTACGGGGGAGCCGGCAGGCACTGCCGGGGGAACCGCCAAAGAGGTTTCTGCTGCCAAAACAGGAATTGCGAGGAGGAAGCCGAAAAATCGGCACTCAGAACCTGACAAAAATCAGCATTATGTACTGGAGCAAACTAATTCCTCATGGAATCCAAACAGTGCAAATCCCAAATTTACTCTAGGATTAATCACTTTAGGGAGCACATATGTGCGATGGAAGCCTGCTTCCTGAAACAGCAGGAAAAGAATAAAAAATGCCAGGCTTGCCTGCGGTTTCCCTCCCGGTTTCTGTGCTGGCAACGCTTCTCCCTGGCTTTGGAGCTGGGCCGAGGGCCAGCCAGGAGGGGGGCTCGGCAGCCCAGCCAGGGCATCCGCGGTGCCCGGGAGCTCCGGCCCAACGTGGCCCCACATCCCAGCCCCGGCAGCATGAGGGGAGTGCTCCTTGCTGCAGGAATCCTCTTCGGCCACCTGCAAAGCGTGAGTGTCACCCAGCTCCTGCTTCCCCTGCTTGCGCGTAAATTCCCCCAATAAAACATTTTGCTTTGCATTTCTAACGTTCTCCATCTTCCCTTGCAGATCTTTTTGGCTAACACAGGTAAATCTTTGCATTTTCTGTATTTCTTTTTTTGTTGTTTTTAAATACATCTGAAGGGAACACAAAAATTTTGGATATTTAATAAAGTATTTACTAAGTTTTTGCAGCTTTAAGAATAAAAATGGTCTTACTTAACATATGCTTCAGTTTAAAAATATATGTTGGTATCCTTGCAAACTTGTAAATTCAGTTTTAGGAGTTCCAATTATATTAAATTTTCATACAAATATTTTTACCTGTCACTTATGCTGCGGCCTTAGATGAATCAAAGGTAATCCTCAAGTGGATTAATTGAGCTGTTCACTACAACATATAGATATATTTGCTAGAGATAGGCTTCAGACTCTCCTGCATTTGCACTGCATTATCCTTTGGGTCTCCAAAAAAAGAAAGAAGAATTATCTTTTAAGTGCTAAATATTTTTAACGCTTTGCAAGATTTTCTACTTTATTCAATCTTACATTCTCTGTATGTCTATAGCTGTTATTGCTTTAATTGTGAATGTTGACAATTTAAAAATGTGAGGAATGCAAGACTGCAAGGAATGCACTCACAATTCATTCAGCTGAGTGATAGTGCATTTTTACATATTTTGAACTGTCAGTGTCTTAAATACTAAGTTATTTTGGACATGTTGTCCAAATACAAAGTTCTCTGTAATTGCAAAATATACTTTTAATCCTAATCTTGTTTAGAATACTGTTGATACTGGTTGCATTTTCAAGCATTGATTATACCCAGTATTTGCAATGCTGCAGAAGTTAAAAAGAAAGAAAATAATACAGACATTCTCAAATCCATATATTAGAAAAATAATGAATCAAACAGTGCCTTCCTATCGTGCTTTGAAAAACTCTATTTCTTTGAATAGTACATTCACAACACATACTTAGTACTTTCTTCTTTGTAAGGCTTCAGAATATCTTCATGCCTTTTTTTTTTGTGCAAATAGAAGGGCCCCCCCAAAGCTCTTTTTTTTTTTTTTTTAATAAAGGATAAACTTCTGAATAATGATACTGCAGCATGAGGCGCTTTTAGGAAAAATAGCTATCATCACAAAATGATGAGAGCAAGCAGCAGTCATTACAGTAAATAATAGATTACAGAATGAATGATGGAAATAGCATTCCGAAATTAGTGTAATCCTATCATCTGAAAATTAGGTTACATAAATGATTGATGAGGCACCAAACAATCTTCCTGTCAAGACTTGAATAAATTCAGAATTAACTAAAATGTTTGTGCGTGTATGTGTTTTTTTTTTTTTTTTTTTTAGGTTTTTCTATGTCTGTATATGATGTGACATCAAGAAGCATTTATCTCAAATGGCCCAAGTTCTCAGGAGCCTCATCTTACAGAGTTACAGCTACTCCTGTGAATACTGTAGGCCAGTCACTTTTGACTCATTTTAGTGATGTTAACCTTAAAGGTACTCTGACTTCCTTAACTCCCAATACTATTTATGTTATACAAGCAGAAGCCATTGACAGGAATGGAATTATTCTGGCTGAAACACAGATTATGCAGTCAACAGGTTAGTAAAAAAGCTTTTGTGCAGTATAATTTCCCTTGACCGCAGTAAGACTGGGATTTCATCCCGGATATTTCACTTTAATTTAAATATAATTGTCGTGTTTCTTAAAGCCTCTTGGCTTCAGTATTGGTCTAATTAGCTCTTTTTTCCCCACTGTTTTTCTTTTGTATGTGTTTCCCTGACCTACCATTTGCTGCTCACACCATCAGGCTCTGACTTTCCCAATCACCTCCCCTGATGTTGAGATACAAATGTGAATCTATATACATTTTTCAATAATGAATAGTGATAAATGATGTTTTGGTTTCATAGATAAATTAACTTGATAGCATCTAAGTCATTGATGGGTATCACAGGAGAATATACATAAACCAAAGCCTTTCTTTTATACTTCATCACTGAAATGCAGTTTAAAAGATGTCAGTTAAAGTATTTTAAAATGGAATTTCAACAAGTTTTCAAAGTTGACATTATTTTTTCCAGTAGAATTTCTATCTTCTAAAACGAGTAATTGAATCGCAATAAGCATTTTAAGATATAAGTGTTTATCCTGGTAAGCTTAAGAATTCTTCTTACTAGCTTACTCATGGGAAGACTATAATATATTAATATTCTGTAATTTAGTATTGATGCAAACCAAGTGCTGCTTTGATGCAAACTGAATGCTACATATTCTCTGCCTTAGGCTTGCGTTAAGGGTATTCTGTGTAAAATGTTATGAATTGTTACTCAGGACAGTATTTTAAGAGGAAAAATAACAAAAACATAGTGTAGTAGCTGACAACATAAAGACAGTAAGAGACAAATCTGCAAGCACTTTGTAGGTATGGTCATACAGCAGGTATATTGCCATTTTCACAAATGGGGCAAAGCACATGTATTACTACTTTTACAAATGGGGCAAAAGCTGTTTGAGTACAGCTAAAAGAGAAAATGCTTGGGTCTAAAACAGCAGAGGTGATGCTCTTCACACTGCAAAGGTCTCAAAATCCTAAATAAGTGCCTCGCCATCTACATGCATGCCTCAAGGTGCATACCAAAATCTCCAAAACTTTATCAATCCTTTTCCTAATTCTAGGTAGGATACACTTTTATCTTCTTTTTTTGCTCTTTGAGTCTTTTGCAGTCTTGCTTTATATATGCAGATTCTAGTATGAAAATCCCAATCACAGCACATAAATTGTTTCATTAAGAAACATGCCCTCTTGTGGTCACTTTTCTGACAACATTGCACATCTCTTTCTGAATGACTTTAGCACAGGGCATTAAAAAAGCCTTTAACTGCAACATTTGATGTGTTACGTTCCTGTACATCTGAGCAGGCCTGCTCTGAATAGCGGGCTGGATTACCTGACCTCCAGTGGTCCCTTCCAACATAAACTACCCTATGATTCTGTGACATAAAAATACATTATATATAACATTCTACTTCAGATTGCTTTGTATAAACACACACTTCTTGTTGGTTATTACATAGCTACTTGGCTAATGAGTAATATAAAAATATCTGTAAACATTTCAGTCCAGCAGTCGGTCATTAAGTATATGAGGGAATAGATAAGATAGAAAATATTTATTCTGAAATAGGAAAATCAAAAACTGACTCGCATCTATCGGCAACATACAGAGGAGAATGACAAAAAAGTTTTAAGCAGGAGAAACTACAAAAGCACACCCTCCACTTACCTATCATATTAACTGATACACCATATTTCATCTTGAAATACAAACGCCCGCTCATACCAGTAGCAGATCTTCCAAGAGTTGTCAAACATTATACAGTTGAAAAGTCACTGCACTCCAGACACTGAAACTGCTTCCTGAAACAGAAGTCAATATGTGTTATAGTTTTTAAAAATCAAATAAAAATTTGGTATAAAATATTAACAGAAAACATAAACCATTTACTGTCAGTCTCTGAGCAGGGCTCAGTGCACTCAGCATTTCACAAGGCTGAATTACCTAATTTCAGTATGTCTGTTGTTTTTATTTTTCCTTTCTAGCTCCAGACATGCCTGTTATTGACCAAGCTTATTCCAAACTTAGCAACAGTATCACAGTGGAATGGAGAACAGTCCCAGGGGCTACTAGTTACCTACTGACTGCCCAAGATGGAGATTCCTTCATTGAAACCACAGTCACAAATTCACCAGGCACAGTGACAGGATTGAAAGCTGCTACCCTGTACAGAATCACCATCAGATCTATAAATTCAGGTGGAAGAAGTCAGCCTTCACCTTCCAGAAAAGCCAAAACAGGTGGAGTTATTTTTTTTTATTTCGAATTCTCTAATGAAGTTATAATTACAGCATTCATGGCTTATCAAATTCCCTTTATTTGAAAATATTTGGAACAAAATGAACAGTATAGCCCAGAGGTATACTAGTACTGAGTTGTTATAACATTGTATTATAAATTGCATGGAGCAAATTCACCTTGGAGTTTTTGACAACTAAAATTTGAGTGTCGACTATCATCGTGAGAAGGAGAAACAATTCAAAGTATAAAATGAGAATGTTAGAGGATAGGAAATGCAGTGTCATCTTAATTCCGTCATCTTAATTCCTGTACCCGTTCAACTTTCACACCTCGCGGTATAGGTTATAATCATTCTGTAAAACCTGTAGTATCACAGTGAATGTACCAAATCAATTTCCTTATCTATCCCATCAACCCTGCTTTAATTTACGCTTCTGTTTTGTTATCTGTATAATGGTCTGAAAGAGTTTGATGATTGTTGTTTCTGTGTTTGAATGCGGAATATGGTTCCTTTAAGCATAGCATTAGAAATACAAAGGCTTAATCTGTGTTTTCTCCACAGTGCTGGCTGCTCCGATCCTGTCGGTAAGTTCTCCGAGTTGTGACTCCATTGCGGTGAGCTGGAAAGCTGTTTACATGGCAGTGGGATTCTCTGTGTCCCTCATGAGATCAGATGGTTTGGGCAGGATGCTGAAGGAGAACACCACCAACACCTCCTTGGTGTTCACCGACCTGGACCCAGGAACTCTCTACACTATCAAGGCATATGCCTGGGATGCCAGTGGGATGCCTGGAGATGATTTCACATATAATCAAAGAACAAGTAAGAAAAATTTTGAAACCAAATTAGGCATACAAAAGCACACCAGGGCATATATATGTTTTGTGTGTGTGTGTGTGTGTGTATATATATGTATGTGTGTGTCTGCGTTTCAGTGGATTTTTCACTGAATATTGGACAGATTTTCAGCTTATATACATTATTTTTATATTCATTATAAATGAATATAACTAAGGCAAATATACCATTAAGGTACCTGGGAGAGATCTGGGCCAAGATTACATATGCTAGAACTGATGTAAGGACTTTCTTATTTATGAACAACAAATACTCAAAGCAGGGGATTTCAACAGAAAGCTTTGTGTCGGTACAAAACTATACTTCTCTCTTTAAAAATGTCACTTTAATATGTTTAATTTCCAAGTTCTGAAAAGATCATGTCTGCAGGTCATATGCTAAGTTGTATTTACAAGTTTTCCAAACCATTACACCCTAGGTCCGACGGCACCAGCAGATGTTCAAGTAGCTTTTAATAGTGGTACTTTAAGAGCTATTGTTTCTTGGATGCCAACAGAAGGAGCCCTAACTTACAGTGTGATAGTCTCCAACAGACTCTTGACATTGAAGTGTAACTCGTCTTCTAGCTCCTGCACGGTGCCATCGCTCCAGTGTGGATCAGAATACTCTGTTTTTGTCATAGCGCATAATGATGCTGGATCCAGTAAACCAACTGTTGCAGTGAGCTTAAAAACTAGTAAGTTAAAAATGGTCTTTATATAGTTTACGATGTTTTGATATATATTTATCTTCTAATGCAAATGAATCCTTTATAATTCATAAGTGGCACATGAGTAGTTTTTTCTGTTTCTACGCATGAACTCTCATGTATCTTCAGTTGTCAGGGATAATATTCTAAGCTTTCTTCATACTTCTGTGAGAAAACTTGGAATGGGATATGTTGTCAAAGCGAGTAAGGCTGCATTTCCCTATTATAAGTACCTGTTCCCTGAGCATGAAATAAACAAAATACTATAAAGTCCCCATCCATGTCAGCTCAGTCACAGACAGGAAGAAATCGCTGGGGAAAGAACAGCTTGAAGACTAGTCCTAGGCTGAGAACTGCCAGTCTAGATTCAGGAGTTACTTAGAAAGCAGATCACAACCACTTCCAGATGAAGTTGCACCACAAATCAAGATATAGTCACAGGCCATTCCCTGATAGCAGCTTTATGAGGACAAAAGGTTGCTACTCTCAGCTGCTTATCAGCATTGCCACATCAGAGGGCACCTGATGACCTGTTAGAAGAATTATGCATGGAAGCAAAATTTAAACCATTTTTGTTAATATATGCTATTTGAGTATATTATATGCTACTACTAACACTACTGTATGCTATGAGTTAGATACTCACACAAGCAACTGAGAAGTAGATCTAATGGGATGAGAACTGGGGCTGTAATCTTTCTGGTCAAAAGTGCTTCAGATAGCTGATGTTATCTTCTAAGAGCAGTGAACTAAATTTTTAGAAGCAGAAAAAAAAGAATAAGAATATTATTAAGACCAAAAAATAGATTTTGCAGTTCAGTGTGAAACCTAAGCAAAAGACCAGGATATTCACACACAGTGAGTTTCTCATCAGTATCTGAAGGATTTTCACACAAAGGCTTTCGGAATCCAACTGCTGTTCAAGCTAGTTTGCCAAATGTCATCCAAACCCGCAATCTGTGAGCACAGAAAATGCCAGTTCCTGTGGAATACCAACTCTTAACTCACTTATTGCTGCTTTTCACAAGGGCTCCTTAAACAAGTCGTTTTCATGTAAGAAATCAAGGTAGCATCAACTTTGTTCCATAAAAATGATATTCACTGTTCATCTAAATGTAAATACCATTCTCTGTAAAACCAAACTAGTTGCTGTTTTCTGCTTTTTAAGCTGAGTAGATAAATGCTTTACTTTTTTCCTAAAATATAAATAATTTAAATATTCTATTTTTTCCCCTTTTTTTAAAATATTGTTTTCAGTCCCTTGTGCACCAGGAAGTGTATCAATTGAAGAGGATGAAACTGATACCTTGTTGGTATCTTGGTCTAGTGTGTATTTTAGCCATTATTATGTTGTTTTTGTGAAAAGCGATGATGGCTTGGAAGTGTACTGCAACACATCCCATACTCAGTGTCATTTTCAGTCGGACTGCGGCTTCACCTATTTCATTAGCGTCTTTGCATATAACGAGGCAGGCCAGAGTCCCTTAGGTGATGTATTCAACTACACTACTGGTAAGTAGTGATGTATTTTTGCAATTTGTTTAGTTCCATTAACAGTACTGATGGTAGAACTGCAGTTGATTTTATCTTCAGTAATCAAGTGCAACAACATGCTTATAGATTTGTAACTAATGCAATTCTGCAAAGTCTTAAACTTCTCATAGTCAGTTTTCATAGTTGTAAAACAAAACAAAAAAGCAAAAAATTAGTTCTATTGGAAATTGTGAAACACATTGTAAAAGTGTAAAAGCATAATTTCTAGATGCTACTGAAATTAAGACAACCGTACACGCACCTGAGGATCCCATGTAGCTTTCTTTTTTTCTGTAGACTAACAGACTGGCTACAGATGCTATCACCCTTCAAATATATACAAACTTATGAGTGCCTAAACATTCAAATGCCCTCTTCTGAAGTCAAACAAGTGTGGGATTAATGAGACTGTGTGCGTGAGATGTTTAGAAATTTCAAATAAAAAGCATGAAAATAAATGAAATATTGCTTGGTTTAATGTCACATTTCAGTCCACCCCAAAGTTACCATCTCTGTCATTTTTCTGTTTTTAGCACCTTGTTGCCCCAGCGACTTCAGCACCGCTTTTGTGTCAGGTGACACTCTAGAGGTTACCTGGTCTCCTGTCCGTGGTGCTGAAATGTACGAAACCAGAGCTGCAGCCAAGGCTGGCGCCGTGCAGTGCAACGACACAGCCCCCGCGTGCACCTTATCGGCTCTGCAGTGCAACACCCAGTACAACATCACTGTTTACTCCTTCAGTGAAGTCAGGGGCAGCAATAAATCATGTGCATCTAAATATGTGGCAACAGGTATTATGATTATTTTTATTTTCATCAGCAGAACTATTAACTGGACACTGCAGTCATTCATTCATCAAAAGCACTGAGCGACTAGTTACTTGAACTGATAATACTTCCAGATTTTTCTTCTTCCTCGTTTAAAAAGATACTGTAACCAAAGACCTCAAGAAGGGCTGGGATGGAATGTTACTGTATGCTTCAAAATTTTGAAAATCAAGTTCACAATTCAACTTATTTTTTTGCATGCAAAACTTTCAGGTTGTCAGTTCTGTCAAGAGCTCTAAATTCTCACCAGAAGTAACCATTTAAGAATCACATGTTATTCTAAGTCCATTTGTCTATTCTAACTCAAAGTTAATATTAATGTATATAGACTGTATAAACCAACTGTTTATACATTGCTAATGCAAAATCTTTCCAGCTCCCTGCAGTCCTGAAATTAAAAACATCTCAAAAGATGCTCTTTCTGTAATCAGCGTGTACTGGCAACCTAATAACGACGACGCTACATACAGCATCACTGCAAGAGGTGAGGCTGGGCTGTGGCACTGCACCAGCTCTGGAAACTCCTGTACCATAACTAATCTTCCCTGTGGAGCCGTTTTCTCTGTTAGTGCTACAGCAAAATCACCAGCAGGACAGAGCTTACCAAGCTACAGTGTCCCTTTAGAGACAGGTAAGTGGGCAACTGCGCATAAGGGAAAAAGACTTAGCAAAATAATAATATTTATATGTCCCTCTTTGCTTCGGCTTTTTCTAAATGACATTGTGCACTACTAGATGATATGTCCTGTGCCTAACTGTATGTGTTATATATGTACAAGAGATCATCTGGCAGGTCCATCATACTGAGACACAATACAATACAACCACAATACAACCAATTATTTGTCATAGCGACCTAACTAATATATTGCATGACCTCCTTGTCAGCACTTTCATTATTAATATTACCAAGAGAAGCACAAAGATGATGTGATTTTTATCAAGAAAAAGATCAAAGTACATCCTGCCACCATTAATTAATTGTTAATCTGTTCGCACAACTTTGGTCTGTACCATTTACCCAAACCATTTCCAGGCATGGTTCTGAGATTAACTTAGAAACCAGAACTCATTTTCCACAGACATTGTGGTTGTGGTCATCTCATTTTGTACAGTAGAAGACATAAATGAAGAGAAAGCCAGGCTCAGCCTTTGGACTTGAGAGGCAACCTGAGAGTCTAACTACAGAGTTATTAACGAAGATACTGATGAACAAGCCTCAAAATAATTCAGGACTCTTAAAAATAAATTGGTCTTACCTTGACACTGCTTTAAATGCTTACCACTTTTTCAAAATAGTCAAATATTTTCCAGCACGCTAACATTTATTAGTTGCAGTGTCTGAAAATATCTTTAATTTCTGCCTTAAAAAGAATATCCACTTCTCTCTCTCTTTTTTTTTTTTTTTTTTAAATTCTTTTTAAGCTCCTTGTTGCCCTACTGACCTGACACTAACTCAAGTGACACAGTCTGTAACAAATATCAGCTGGTCTGTTGGAATGGGCGCACAGACATATGCAACAACACTCGAATCTCCAAAAGGACAGGCAAAGTGTCACACTCTTCAGAACTATTGTCTCCTGGGATGCATCACATGTGGCACCAACTACACTGTATCTCTGAAAGCCATCAGTGAAACTGGTTTGACATCCACTTGCACATACCAAGGATATTCTTCCAGTATGTACATAAATGCAACTGGAAAAAAACAACTCGGGAAACATGTTATTTTGCATGCTGTGTTCCTCACACAAATAGCGTAGCTAAAATTAACTAATAGTTAATAACTTGGTTCCCTGTTGGGGAATTCATTTCACATAGCACTTAAATGCTGTTCTTGTAACTGTCATCAGCTGGCCATATAAAGAAATTTAGACAACAAGCATAAATTAATTTTGGAGCCCACAGATGGGTCCTTCTGCTTTCAATGTCAGAGGAGAAGCAACAATATTCCAGTGTATTTAAAAGTCAAAAAATAAAATATGCATTCCAACTTGACAATGTGGCCCTAAGAGAACAATTTTCCCTTTTGAACAGTTACTTTAGGTTTCTGTTGAAGGTAAATATGGCTCATTGAATTGTTGGAATTTAGGATAATAGTAATTATGTCACCTGCTTTAAAACTTGTTTAGAGAATTTAGTTTATTGAGAGTTTGTAAGATATAATTATTGATATGTGTTTTTTTCTGCAAGGTGCTTGTTGTCCTTCTGGGGTCAAGCTATACAGACTTGGCAATAATGGTATCAGGGTACACTGGCGAGCTTCTGAAGAAGTGACAACTTTCAATACTGACCTATATGGCTCAAAAGGCAACTTCACCTGTGCCCCTCTCTCAGGTCTCAGTCACTGCGATATCACTGAGATACCTTGTGGGGACGTCTACACAGTGGTAGTAACTCCAGCTACCAATCAAGGGCTGAAACTTGCACTTTGTCCTAAAAAAATATATTCAGGTAAAACTTCTTTGTACCATGTACTGTTGTCTGTGCATGCTATATGGACAAGATGTAACCAGAGTTTATGTCAGAAAAGGCAGTGCAAAGGAGAACTTTGTTATCCTAGCGCTGACTCCAACATAAAGTTTACAGGTGCTACCTTGCAACATCTATACTAGGAGCATCACAAGAGCATTTGGGGACTGGATATAGGGTTTTGTGGGGTAATTGTTCTTCTCCTGAGCATAGTTGTTGCATGAGAGAGACTTGTATTTACCTATACAGATGCATCGTAACTAGCGTATCAACAATCTGGTGTGGTGAATATAGTAGGTTAATTTTCAGTTGAGATACTCAGGATTAGAAGGTAGAAGCAAATAAATGAGGATTTTTTGGGGGTTCTGTAGAATGTAGAAACACATAAGAGGAACTTCAGCAAAACGTTCCTACAGAAATAAATGGTGTATATTTTAAATCACAATAGACTAAAGTGCAGATGATTTCCTTGGGCGTCCTTTCCCAGGGACTAAATATAATCCATCATAAAACTAATACCAGCTGATGAATTGTACAGTTGTATAACACAGTCTAAATTCTACGGGCTACTCCTGTTTTCCAGCATACCACCAGACAACTAACACATACTCTTGCTTCATGTCATTTCAGTAACTTGTTCTGGAAGCTCTGTTGGAAGGGGTAAGAGAAAATAGTATATCCTTTCCAAATCCATAGTGTGTATAAACCACAATAGCATTGTATAACCTTAAACTCAAAGTCAGGTATGAACAGTATATACTTGATAGTCAAGGCTTGGGTTCCTGTTATGCATTTTCTCCTCCTGCCACTTACACGGCATTATTATAAAACTTTTTTTACCTATGTTGTGGCCTGCACACTATCATGCTATTCTACATTGCTGCTTTATATTTAACATTTACCTAGTCGCACATAAAAAGTTCATCTTTCAAAGCTTAGTCAAATAGCTATCAGTTTTCTCCCCTACCTGAAGTTATTTTAATTTCTGGATTCCATTACAGTGATTTATAGAGGAAAGAGAAACGCAGAACATCTCTAAATGGAAATTGTTTCAGATAAGGAGGTAAGATGAGTCATAATTCAGATTAAGATTTACTGATCAAGTTTTCCCTGCCGTTATCTCTGGAATTCAGCGGATAAACTTCATATTTAACTGATTTGTTAAAAATTCATCATGTTTATCTCAAAAAACTAGTAGTGTCCACTCCTAGCATCATTGCTAAATTTGCCTATTATTTTGTTTTCTTCCACTTACACCAGTAACTCCTAACTCATTTCTGATACCATCTTGTACTTGCCCTCTTAACCCAAATAGATCAAGACACTCACTCACCAGCGCTTATTCTTCCTGATACTTAAAATTAATTCTGTCTCTTGCACAGAATTATTGATGTTCTGAACTATTTACTTCGAGTTAAAAGCAACATAGCGAGAAGTCACTCTGCAACAGCTGGTGCTGACCTTCTTCTCCACTGAGGTTGATCAGCCTCTCATTGCTGTTCTCACAAGTACGCTGAGCGCTGAAGATGCTGGTAACACCATTCTCTAAGTGCCCTTCTCCATCTTGCTTTCCCTGCAACTGGAAAGACGACATCTGTGTTTAACTGCAAGTCATCCTGCTTGAGGACCGCGAGGAAGGAAGCTCAACAGCTGGTCATATCTTATCTATACCAGGATTTCATAGATGAGCAGCCTCAACTTCAGTTCATCGTTTAAAATGCAGATGAACATTTACATAATACAGCATGAGCAGAGATCTAAGTAACCATCTATTTTTTCCCTGTCATGCAGTGAGTTTTGGAAGCTGCTCCAAGACAGTTACTAATCAGTAGGTGTATTCTAGGCCTAATGTATCAATGAAAGAGACAGAAACAAATGTTACATTAACTCCTTTTTAAAAGGATGGGAAAAAGCAGTTTCACTATACTCAAAGTAGCTTGAGGGCTCATCGAATATTCTTGTACCATTTAAAACACAATGAGCTGATTAAAATCACTGTTTTTTAATCATAGGTGCCTTAATTAAAATTTACTTAACAGAAATCAGTTGAAGTGAATCATTTTAAAGATTAGCTGTAATTATGTAAAGATAAGTAGTTGCAACAAAAATGTAAGAGGGCTCAGTGTTCAATAACAAGTTAATTCCACTTGACACAGAGCAGCTTGTTTTTTAAGCTACTACAGAAACAGGTGAAATCCCTCTGTACTTCAACTGGTTCAGAATTAGACCCAAAATCATTCAAGTTAAGGGTTTAATTATTTATTTTTTTTAAGAAGCAGCTCCTCCCTCCCAACTAATTATGCTTTGAGCAGAGATCCTCAAGAGTGCTTTTTAAACATTGTCTTAACCTACTTAAATAACTGGTCAATCTGGCAAAGCACTTTCACTTGGGTGGATGTCTCTGACCTGTGAAGTTATTCTCACTTCACAGAAGTGAGTCCAAAAAGGCTCAAGCATCTACCAGAATCAGTGGTAGTCACTTAATTCTTTTACGTTCCCTTTAAGAGCTCTTGGCTAGTTGTGTACTGTCTTTGACTAAGCACAGACATATTGAGCTCTAAATACTAAAAGCATGATGAGCTCAGCAGTATTTCTTCATACACATATAGATGAAAATATAAAAAGCACTGATATTCACATACTAAGTACTAGACTGTTATATAATCATGAACACATGCTACAGCCACCTGCTTTACAGTGGGCACAAGTCTGATGCACTTACTTGAGAACTTTTTAAGAGTGACAGAAGAACAGCTCTGCAGCCTTACCTCTCAGGGAAACTATTACAATACCTCTACACAAAATTAGTAGAAATTTCCTTTTAAGGATGAGGAGCCAAATGTCAGCCGCAATTGGACTGCCAGTAATTGCATCAAACCAGTAAGCACCAGAAACTCCATTGCTCCTTCTCATTTTAAGGAAGATCATATAAAAAAAAAAAAAGTTACCAGACATATGAAAAGGTCTCAGGAGTCTCTAGACCCAAAACCAAGATCTGTAAGATATTAAGTCCACACTGATATTTAAGTGAGGAGTCTTGGTTTACATGATTTTTTTAATGAGCCAATATAACCTGTATGTCACTCAAATATTCTAATACTACCCATTACATTGGTAGTTCAAGCATATCATTTCTGAATCCAATCAACCCCTGAAGTCAGAAAGGACTATTTGTTAAAGACTAAGAGTCAAGTCCTCTAGTTCTTGCCCTTGGAAGAAATACTCACATAGGCTGACTGGCCTCTGCACATGCTGTATGGAAATACTCACTACCATGATGAGGTCTTGCAGCATTTCTACTTCAGGATGTTTCATTTTGCACACTTAAGGGCTCAATGTCAAAAAGCTCCGGAGACAAAAAGCAACTCTCTAGGGACAGACAAAGTGTTCCACTTAAGAAAAAGGTTAACCTTATTGTTTCAGATGAATCCTTGTAGCAAAAGCCGTTCAGTTTGTCAGGATGCTTTTACGTGACCATTACAGATTTTTCCCTTCTGTACTAAACAGGAGCTCAGTACTTTTGGTCTTCCATGGCAATGGACAGAACTCAAGCTCAAATTTGCAATTTAATTGACATAACACATATTCAAACAATACCTGAAGCACCTCAATACTGCCATACTTCCAATACTGGGAAACATGATTCCTCCTTTAGATTTTTGATATATACCAAGGAAATGAATACTCAAGAGGACAACAGTTCAAATAAACAAAAAAACACCCTAACATTTAAATATTGTGTCTAGATGACCTGTCTAGATGACAGAAGCAAAAAAGCACAAATTCACTTTCAGGCCTCTTCGTGACCATGAGTCATACCTAGGCTCTTCATATCTTCTTACTATTCCATTCCTCCATCAGTTTTATCTTCTTCAAATGGTAGCTACTACACAAAATTCTTGATTTATATGAACTATCACTTCATTTTGTAACGGAACACAGATGAACCCAAACATTCTTCAACCGGCAATGAACATGCAGGGAAAAGCTGACACTCAATACAAAGGAATTAATTGAGAGTTTATTCCAGATGGTTCTCCTCACTTAGTATACAAGTCATCAGAATAATCTATCAAATAGAGTTGGACTTTAATGATACGATTTTTGCATAATGCATTTTGGTTTTTGCTTCAAACAATCTGTTTTAAAAAAAATCTGCCAGAGATGAAATGTTCAGCACAAACTGCAATCCTTACTACTTGTAGAAAATGACTTAAAAAAGGACACTATCAGGTAACTCTTATTTTAACTGTTTACACTTATAAAAATGCTTTGGAAGCTTGAAACTGAAAATTTTTGTAAGAATTTCTTCTTCCTACCTCCCTCCTCCAATCTCACATGCCTTTATTAGCCCAGAATAATCATGAATGACAGCGTGGCTTCCCATTAAAACCATTAAAAAGACAAATAGATAAAACTGTGTTTAAAAATAGTGAAACTTACATTGACGTTTCCAAACAAATAAAACGCTTAGGTGGCTACAGTACTCATCCATCAACCTTAACAGTTTCCCTGTTCGAGGTAGCCTTTCTAAAGAATCACTATAGACAAGCCCCAACATAACCTAAATCTTTGCATCAAAACCACTATATCCTTGAAAGCCCATTCTCAATTTAACACCAGTGGTGATCAACATAATACATTTTAAAAGCTTCTGAGAGCAGCAGGTACAGTGGACATAAGTGTTAGTTCTAAATCTGCAGCCCTCAATGTACACTGTATGCACATAAATATCTCAGCTATAATACACATTCAGGATCCATCCCTAAAAGCCACACTATTATGCAAATCACAGCCATGCTAACTTCAAGATATAAACCATAATTCCACATCTACAAAACGAAAGTAGAATTAGTGGCAGTTTATTGCCTCATACAAATTTAACCAACATGGCAACCATGCCAAAGGAATTAAAACATTTTCAGGACATATGTACAGACTGTACATTTCAGAAACATTTGAACAATAAAAATGCAAGAACAATCTTTGTATTGTGAGTTAAACTAAACAAATGGTTCGAAACCGTCAATGCATTGAATGGGTTTACAAAAGGCACTTCCCTAACCAAAATTGGAAACAACAATCTGCAGCCTAGAGGGAGGTTGGAGAAGAGTGCTCATCAACTACTGCACAATCTCAACTGTAAGAAAAAATAAGCAGGATTTAATCAAACATTTATAGGATTCAATGTGATCCACTTCTGAAAGAGTTCACACAGTTTCATCTTTGTTTTTTTGTTGCTTTTCTTGGCTCTCTTGTTCTGTACTTTGGCTCCTTCGACGATCCTGTTTGTCTGAATGGTCCTTGCTATCACCGGGCTCCTGTTTGTGAGAACGTTCTTTGCTTCTACTACGCTTTCTAGATCTCTCTTTGCTGGGACTGTGATCTCGTTTCCTAGACTTCTCATCACTATCTGCTCTTCCTCGGCTTCTGCTCCTACTTCGTTTATTTGATTTCTCTTTGCTTTCACTTTTATGTTTAGTCGATTTCTCTTTGCTCCTGCTCCGGCTGTGCTTACCTGTATTCTTACTTCGGCTCCTACTCCTATGCTTTCTTTCCCTGCTTCGACTTCTACTATGTTTTCTCTCTTTTTTGGAATCCCTCTTGTCATCACGGTGTTTCTTATCATCCTTGTCATCTTTGTGTCTCCTCTCTTCTGCATCACCCTTACTTCTCCTCTCTTTCGACCTCTCTCTAGATCGATCACTATCTTTTTCCCTCTCACTACCTCTTTCCCTGTCATAATCTCTATCTTTTTTCCTGCTTCGTTCATTTTCTTTCTCTCGCTCCCTATCCCTGTCTCTCCGATCTGCTTTCCTGTCTCGACTTCGACTGCGGCTTCTGTGTCTTTCCCTGCTCCTGCTTCGTCTCCTTTCCAGCGCCCGATCCGTACTCCGGGATCGCCGCCTTTCTTTTTCCCTCTCCTTAGCTTCACGTTCTAGCCTTTGCCGCTCTCTTTCTCTTTCTAGTTCTCTATCAAAACTAGATGATCCATGGCTTTCCCGATGACGACTTCGGCTTCTGGATCTTCTGGGAGACCTTCTGGGGCTGATAGACCGTCTTGGAGACCTTTTAAAACAAAGGATATTCAAATTAAAGCACAGTTTTTAAGTAACCCTACTTCTTTTCCAAATTCACAAATGCAGCCTCCATTTAATCTTAAAAATCACATATCCTATAAATATCACAGTGTCATCTAATCACTTCAACCATTGCCATCTACAGCTTACCGTCTTAAAACCTATCCCAGTAAAAGGAGGATATGATATTCCTGACATTAAGGTCAACACTGAACTTCCAACATTAATTTTCAATATAATACATATATAACCTTGAACGTCTACGTTCTACATGACGATCTATTTCTTCCATTCCCTCTTTGCCATCTTTCTTGATTTTTCTAGGTCTGCTTTTAATTTGCTGGTCAATAGTTTTCTGGACTGGCACAGGAATTCTTGGAAACAACGTTGAAAACCATTCCAGCTTAGTGAGGAAGGAACGAAGCATCTCTCCAATGGTCATGACACAACCCCCACCTGCCTTCACATCCAGGTCCTACAAAATACAAATAAAAAAATATCCTGATGGTCAAAAACATTCTTTACTGATTTTTAAAAATAATGCTGCTATATTACTGCCCTCTTGAAGTCTCATGATTATGAAAGTCTACTTGTCTCATTCTAATACATTTCCTTAGAAAAATTCAAATTCTGCACCCTTTGGATTTGGCAACATACGTTACAGATAGGGAGTGGAACTTAATATATATGCATGCAGGCACATTCTAATCCTGCAGCCATCTGGATGGTAAGGGACTGTCAATGTAGAGATTAACGTGAAATCCCCTTACACAGTCTGGTTATATGGTATGATTCTGTACTTATCTAAATGCCACAAAGTTGAGAAGTCCTCTCAAGCTATACGTAATACTTCATTTTGTGGATACACAACTGTGTATCGTCATACCCAACCCTGTGGCCTAAATTATTTAAGAACTACATCATTGCCTATCTAAAAATGATCATAGAAAAATTTGTAGTAGTACAAAATGGCATCCTAACAAAATTGGAAGCAATAGCAAACCAACTGCCATGAAGCAGTGAGGTTTCTAATTTAGAAATATGTAAAAAAATAAATAAATGAACAAATAATTGGAAACGCATAATCCATGATGACCATTGTCTCTGAAAAGGGTCATTACCGCATGAAGGCCTTCTTGCTATGCCCTCTCACAGCTCAGGACATGTTAGTCAGCTATTGTCAGTCCCAAACCTATAGTGCAAGCACACAAGGAAAGTGAGATTTGTTATCTAAACAGGAAGAGAAAATCTAAATGTAAAACTGCTTGCACTCACACACATTTAAGTGTTCAGATATACAGTATTTCCAAATATAATCGCTGCAGAGATCTAAAGAAGAAAAAGATGAGTTAAACGTAGCATCTGGAGAGTATGTACAGTTAAACAAAATAAACATTAAAGAAGCATTTTGAAAGTAACTCTGTATCCTGGGAAGATTTTCCTTTTCACAGCAGTATGACAGAGGTGACCTGCTGGAGCTGACCTGCTCCAGATTTATGAATCGGAGAAAAAACACTGTAGGTTGAAATAATTGAGATCTATTTGTTTCATCTCATGAGTTTGACTAAGACTGTCAGAAAAAAAACTATTCAAAATACAGCCCCAAGTACTTTTTTTTTTCCCTCCCTACATAACAAAAATGATATTGAAACTGGGAGGGAAAGAAGAACACTAATTCCAAAAAAATACAAGGATGTTTTAAGTAATAAATATATGTTGATAACCAATATTAGAGCAAAAATGGAAATGTATAAGCTAAATACTGCACTTTGAATAATGAACCAGTTAAGACCTGCAAAGAATAGCACTCAATTGCTTTATCATCCTGTGAAAGAGGTTTGTGGGACCCTGAAAAATGAATCCACCCGCATCTTCCCCAAAGTTATAACGTAGCACTTGGAGAAGAGTTAATATATAGCAGCACCACCTGAGGGAGAAGGAGAATATCACAGCTATGCAATCAAGGCTTGAATTTATGTTTTGATTTTTATTATAAATGTACAATAACACAGCTTTACCTGGAAAAACAACTGTCTCCTTGCACAGTGCTTTTGATACTTAGCATGAAAGCAGCTGTTTAAAATAAATACACTGTATTGTAGTCAGATGCTGGCAGAATTAACAATTAATTAGTACATCTATTTGGTCATTTGCAACTATGACATTTGGCAGTTCTAGAGTTAGCTGTCTTGTACCACAATGAAATGTAGAAATCATTATTTTCTGTTCCATTCTTAAATCTAACAGTTTAAAACTCAAACATAAATTGCAACAGCAGACTGTATATTCAATTTCATATACCTAGAAACCTCATCCACAGCATTCCACTCCATTATTCCAGCCAGTAAATTAAAGTTTCAGTCCAAAAGGATTTTCAATCCTTTAGTTTTTTTTCCTATTGTACTACATAATAATGCTCTCTTACTGAACTTCCAAAGTTAGCAACTTGTACCGCTTTTCATTGTCCCATACATTAAGTTTAATAAGAACAGCGCTGTCTTATGCAGTAAATAAGATGCTTGCTTTTCCTCAGAAGAAATTTAGTCTACAGTAATGCCAGTACACAAGTAATGACCAGAGATATTTCCGGTATTATTTCTCAAAGACAAATATACTTTTCTACTATGTTCTTCCCACTGCTCCATGTAAGCACCAATTCTCCCTACCCCTGTAAGAAATACAAATACAAATTCAGCATTCTAAGCACACTTACTATACCTTGCTTATAAACAATTGTTTTTTCTAAAAACGCACAGATACCACACTCATGCAGCCTGCTGTTTGCATCCTTATGTCATAAACTTGTTTCACATGATCTTGTAATAACTGACACACAACTGACAATATACTAAGCCATGGAAGACTTAAATCTTGGAAATCCGAGAACAAGAACCCAGTTGCTAGCTCAAACCTGCTTCCCATGCTAAATTAATGATTTGAAAAAAATAAATACAACATTGTTAACATTCAAACTACAATAAAGCTTATCAGAGAACATTTAAACCTAAAGTAGTAACATGAAAAGAAACAAAAGAAAACAAATTATTACCCTTGACGACATACCTCTTCATCATCAAGAAAGGATTCAAACCAGTCCCACAGATCTGTAGGCGGCTGAGTGTACCTTGAAGTTGAAAAAGGACACAAAATCTTAATACTTTTTCCTGTATATTAAGCTAGTCATTAGTTAATTATATTGATATTTACCTAATATACATAAATCCAAGAGCCCTAATGTATGGAGAATCTGTATGAGTTATAAGGCCCATCACTTGCTTACGGGTAAGTTTCAGTGTAAATAGTTTGTAGAGCAGACAAAAGGCAGTTGATACAATTCCTCCAGTTCCAACACCACGTACCTTTAAACAGAAAAAAAGTTAGATGACAACATAGGAAGTCACAAAGACCTTATCCTGACTCTACAAGAGTACATAAACACTAAAACAGGATAAAATCTAAACCTACAGAAAACACTGTGAAAAAAGTATCACTACATGGCAGCCTCTCCAGGGTTTCAGAAAGTAAGAAGAATAAAACATTTCTTTATAATAAATACTCTTTCAGATAGGGACTGAGAAAATGTAGTTTTATATTTTAGCTAGGCTTAGGATATTTATTTACTAGACACATAAAAATTTAAGAAGGCACGTACTTCTACTTACCCCTCCGCACATCCCTGTCTGGCCTGCCGTTTTTCTACTCCCCTTTTCCCATGGTTCAACATGTGTAACCTAAAAAGGGGCAGGAGGGAGTAATGAGAAAAGAAAAAAGAAACAAAGACAATTATAACCTCCATAAAGCTTAACTGCCTAAATAAAACAAATCGAAACAATAGATTTCCTACATCCATCTTAATCAGCTTGTCTTTTCCTAACAAACTGAGGCACAAGTCTGCTTTGACGGAGTAGAATGTTTGGCTTTTTTCATATCATTATAAATAAATAAATACATAAACAAACCACGATCACCAGTGAAACTTTTGAAACAGAAACAGGAAAAACAACTATACTTACTATATCCAAACAAAAATATTTTAGTGATAAAACTTCAAATAATTCAAATGATCTTTTTAGATGCATTTAAACACTTAGAGATGGGATGCAAGAACACAGTTAACTAATCATTCCTTATATTTGACAATTAGAATTTTATGCAAGTTAAAAAAAAAAAAAGCCCAAGCTACAAAAAAATAATGAAACAGAAGGAAATCACATCTACAGCTGTACAGAAATAGACTAGTATACTTC
>NW_020455577.1:3827456-3924026 GCF_003342845.1 Nothoprocta perdicaria
AAAACCAAAAAAGGGAGAAAAGCTGTAAAAATAGTTAAAGTTAAAAACGCAATGGCTTTACGCTGGATTAAGGATAAGCTTTTAACTAAGTAGCACTTAGTTAAAAGCTAACTGTAACTTACTGTAAATTATTTTCTAAACTGTAGTTTAGAAATGAAGTTATAAATTTAGTTTAGAAATCAAAACATGATACAAATCTACATACACAATCGCATGAAATCAAAGATATAATACTATTCAAAAGGGCTAAATACTTTTTAACTGTTGCTATTTTACCATAATGGGAAAACAGGAGATACCAATACTGTGCAGATCAGAATTCCAGTATGTCTTCCCGTACTGTTAGCATCACAAGAGAAGTTCAGAAATATGATGTAAATAATACTTCACATCCATCGACTTGTTTTATCCTTGTTGTTTCACAGAATATACTTTTCAGTTAAAATATCACATATGACACTTTATCATTATGGTAGCTTTCAAATTACAGTTACATTTATTGGCCACAATCAAAATGAGCAAGACATTTGTTTTTGCCAGATTAAAGAAAAACACCCACAATCCTCCACACAAGATAAGACAATTTTCACTTCAAAAAGCTTTTCAGTTAAAGTCTAGATCTTGCAAAAATTACCGCACGTGCTAAACTTGTCAGAAGTACTCAGAATAATTCAAGTTGAGCACAAGCACAGCATTGCAAGATCACTGATAGAGGAATAGGAAGTCACTCACTTGACAGATACTGAATTAAGAGAGAGAAACATCAGTCCAGTTCTCCAAGTGAATTAGTTTACACAACCATGCAGAAACCAGATTTTTGCTGATGGTCCCTACCTGGAAGTCTGTGTGACTTAAAGACTTTCTTTTTTCCTGAGACTCTAGCAACAGCATCCAGAAATTTTTGTAAAAGGCTATGTATTTAGTACCAAGGCAAAGATACATTCTTCTGATAATAAAACTACTGTGGTGGATACTATGGTCTTCAAAAGAAAAATAAATGCATAAATAAACACAAAACAATATTCAGGTTCCTTAAAACAGGACCATCATCAAAATGTTCTGAATATCAAAATATGCCTTAACCATCATGCCATCTTCTTCCTCATATCTATTACACATAAGTAAGACTCTGAGTTCTCTTTAAACTGCAGTTTCTGCAAATTTAAACTGACAAATTTAAACCAACAAACACTGACAAACAAATTTTATTTGCATAGGATGACTACAAGTTTTTCTTCAATTGGATATTAAGCTATTTACAGCATTAAACACTTAAGATGAGCAAGTAAAATTATTTCAATCATTGTTGTTGAGCTCTACCAATAAGATAAATATTGAATATTTATGGCCACATCTCAAAGGGTACACATAGTTCACTCAAATTTTCTGTACATAAGCTTCTTTTATTAATTTTTCATCACTTGATTGGTTTGCTTCACCTTTCATTCTCACAGTCAGATAGAATATGGCTTGTCCTCAGAAGTGATTACTTCTACCTCATATACAGCAAGTGGTATGTTAGCTGCTTTCATCCAAAATTATATTATTGCAAAGATTAGAAGAATTAATCTATTCTAATTTACAGACTGAAAGCAGAAAAAAGCTATTATTTAGGGAGAATGAAAAAAAGAGACAAAACTAATTTGTAAGACGACTAATATCCTAAATCTTAAAATGCTTCTGTACAGGGGTTTTTCACAATAACAGTGCTTTTTTTTTTTTTTTTTTTTGGATATTGAAATGCAATTAAGTACAAAACAGCAGTATCAAACAGAACTAGGCCAACTTCTCAGAAAACTAACCCAAAATGATAAAATATCTCTAAAACTAACCGAAGACAGCAGCCCAAATCACCTAAGTCTTGCTCTCATTATCAAAACAAAGAATGCGGCTGTGTTGAGAGGCATTAATTATGCCTTCACCTCTACCTGGGAGACTGCCTTGATAGAAGCCTCCTTGCAAAACTGATTCAATTCTGCTAACAAGGACTAAATCACAGGTGCAGTGATATTTTAAGTTTTATTCTCAGCACACCTAACTTAATGCCCAGAGCACCACTACGATGAACTCGTTTTTGATGATGGGACTCCTTAATCTCTACCTGAGAGAGAAGGCCACACACGAACTCCTGTTGAAACCCCTTATCCGCACTATCACACCTTTGACACAGCAGAAACCTGGCGCGATGGCAACTCGGAGGCAGCACGGGCTGCCTGTGCCCAGGACCGCGATGCGGCTCCGTCCCCTCCCACGCTCTCCCACACAGCCGCGGCCCTGGAACGGCCATTTCATTCCCCCTGCCCCAGCATGCGATCACACTCCAAAACGAGGCCGAAATTCCATGTCTCTAAACCAAACTGAATACATTTTTAATCAAAACACCTTAAACTCCCTGAAGCAAGCAAGGAAAAGAGAATTCCTCCTACTCCTTACCACAGCATAAATAGGAGAAGGTGCAGGGCCCAGGAACTCAGGCAGCGGGAGCCCGCAGGCCGCACCGAACATATCAAACGACTATAACAAAATTTTAAAAATCCTCCAGCCCCGCGACGGCAGCAGGAGCCAAAGGGTCCCCGAGAAGCTTCCCCCTGCTCACCTTGAAGTAGATTTCGTCCACCACCTCGTGGTACGTCTTGAGCTCGTAGAGCTGCACCTTGAAGTAGGGCGAGGAGAGGATGTTGGTGAGGATCATGGGGTTGAGGTTCATGGTCTTCTCGTTGCCCCAGAGCGGCAACACGTTGCCCTGCTTGCCCGAGGCCGCCGGCTTGGGCCCTCCGCTCTGCAGCTGCTGCTGGGCCGGCAGCACGCAGCCCGCCTGGTGCTGGGCCGCCTGCTGCCCCTGGCAGTTACCGGCGCCCACGGCGGGGCTGTTGTTGGCCATGGCGGCTCGGGACGGCGGAACGAACCGGGCCGAACCGGACCGGGCCGCGCCGGACCAGGCCGCACCACAGCGCGCGCGCTGCCGAGCCGGGCGCTGCCTCAGCCGACTGCGAACAAGATGGCGGCCGCGGCGGAAGTGACGGCTTCGCCTTCCGGCCCCGCGCCGGCCAATCGCTATGGCGGGAAGTGGCGGGAGGGGGACGCAGGGCGCGCGCGCGGGGCGGCCGTTAACGCCCGCGAGGCGGCCGTTAACGCCTGCGAGGGAGCGGCGTGGCCAGGGCGCTGGAACAACCCAGTTGTCACTAAAATCCACCTCGTAGGTGAGCCGAGCTTGAGTCTTGCAGGTTCTGTCTTACTGTTTTCACGGGTTTCCAGTAGTTTCTCTTTTTTTTTTTTCTTTTTTTTTTTTTTTTTTTAAATTATGTGCTTCTAAAAATGTGGAGAAGAAAAGCCTAGTTGCATACTTTAGTGTCAAGTTTTAACATGAGGTACAAAAGGCAGGCTGGATGTCTCCCTTAAGATAGGGAGGATTGCGAAAGGATTATAAACATCAACTGGTTGTGCAACAAAATAAATTAAGTTCCATGGTCTGCAAAGTAGAGCAAAATTAATTAAGGTGTATAACAGTCCCGGGCTGCTTAGCTCCTCAGGAAACAGGTGGAAGGATGGATTTATATGGATGCATACATTCAAGTAACAGCTGTACATGAGTATTGCTTAAAAGTAGTTTATTGATTTCAGAAACAAGGAGTTGGGCATAAAAGTGGAATACTTATTGTTTTCATTACACATTGACCTTTGAATGCCTGGGAGGCAGTTACTCATCTTCCTTAGTCTGTCCCCTAAATAAACCTTAGGACAGTGCTTCTACTAAAGCAAAAGACAGTTTGCAGACAGTCTTGCCTGGATTTGACAGCTAACAGTTTTGCTGAGCTGTCCGTTCCACTATCGAGTCTCTGCTTTCACTCCTGGTTTCCAGGAGCAGCTTTACACTCTGCTCTTGGTCTGTTCCTGCCCTGTTGCCTGATTTCCAAGGATGGTCACCAAATGAGAACATTAATTACGTACTACAGAACGTCACTGTGCTGACCCCTCACCACATCTGCAGTAAATACCTGCTTTATCTTACATGAAATTAGAGGAGCAAATCTCAAAATGAATTCTATAAGACAATGCTAAAGCAATAACATAATCCTATTTTGGGACAGTTTGCTCTGGAGCAGTTTCTCTTCACATCAAAGCATTTTGTTTTTCTAATGAGACAATCTGTCTCAATGGATTACCAATCTCAGGACATTCAGAGATGCCTCTAGAGCTTTGTATACATGTTTTCTTTCCATTTTGTCATTGTGGCAAAAATCTTCTGAGTTAAAGTCTTGTCAAATGGCTTACGTGACTTGGCTAGTTAAATTTCCTTTTAAAATAGAAGTAATAAAGTAGTAATTTTTCTTTGAAGCTCTGTGCTTTTGCTGTCAAGAACTCAGATCTTTGAGTATCTCCTTCATTTTTGTTAATTACTTCAAGACATTCTGTTTTTCAGTTATAATTTCTATTATCCAAATTGTTTACTAATGCATTTATCTTTTCCTGTTAGAATGTTTATTTATTATGTTTTAGTAACTTAGTGTCTTTTCTCTGTGTAAGATAACATGTTCCTACTTCAATCCCACTTTGGTGGTAATGCTGAGGTCTTTGGGGTAACTGCAGCCATTTGTCCCAAATTAGATTTTCTTCCCTCAGGCATCCCAGCTGGTCTTCATACAGAACCAGAGAGAAAATAAAAACAATCAGTCAAAAGGAGATTTTTGATCCACAGACTAGTAAAGGATTATAGATAATTATACGGAAAGAAGATGATAGCAATTTGGGTGTAAGATCCCAGCCACACTTTTCATTCATATAAATAAATTTATAATTTGTGTTGGACAAGCCTTATCTATTGGTTGAAGCTGGGGAAAAAGGTGGTAGCGTTTAGTCATTAAACATGCTCTGAAACTCATTTGAGAGGAAAGATTGTTGGCTTCTGAATTATAGATAAAGCGGTATTACTGTATGTATTTTCCTTTCAAATATCTGTACAGAGCAGTGTCTTTTGGTAGGGTTGCTGTATTAGATTTCTTTAGCAATCGCTTTAAATTAAATACTTTTCAGCTTTAAAGTACAAGAATGGCATGCATCTGTCTGTCTTCTTTTCACTCAAGTTACTGAAGAAATGAGTTTCGGCAATTTATAATTTCTTCATTCGTGATTTTTTAGTGCTGTGAGGTACTTTTAGTATACTTATGTAATTTGTTGCTTTCTCTGCATTATGGAACTAATGAGAATGTCTAAGAACTCATTAATTTGGAAACTTATTAAAATGAATAAACCTTGAATATTGTGTTTGAAGTTGCAGATTGTAATGTGAAAGATAACTTTGAATTGACGTTCCCTGAGAAACCTGGTTGAATTAGATCTGCTTCAGATGTGGCTTTGACTGGATAATCTCTGGAGGTATCTTCCAACTTCAAAATTTCAATGATTCTCTGTTGGCTAGGTAAGTGTACCACTGCATAACATAAACACTTTAGAGTAAATCAGAAGAATTCACCTTTTTGCAATGAGACAATAATAGAAAGAAATTTTATGTGATGGAGTGTGGAATAAGCAGAACAATTTTCCACAACCTTCTTATGGCAAGAAAAAGAGCTCAAAGATGCTAGAGTCATCAAAGCAAATTGTCAGATTAAAACTGTTAATAGTGTTCACTATTCCTTTCACACTGTAAGTTTTCACAGGTTTCCATCTCTAACTTATTTTCATTATCTAATATGGAACAATCAAGATAGGATATTTTAGTGATTATATGGTTTGATAGTCCAGAAATTACAGAAAAATAATAATGTTGAACAAAATTTCATGAACAGTGATAGTTTGGTTGGTGAGGGCTTGCAATCTATTTGGATTTTTTTGCATGGCCAAATTTGGTTGTACAATTCCATTTGTTCAGGGAATAATTCTCATAAAGTCTCTTGACTGGTCCAGTAAATTGATTTTGTCTTTTACTACGTTTTGCTTTTCAGCAAAGCACACTGCAACTGAGATAAGAGAGTGAGTTGTCTAACTTGTGAAAAGTGAATGTTTTTTAATGGGATATTCCCCCACCAACATTGATTTTGTATATACTTTAAAATAAATTTGCCATGCAAGTGGAGATGGACAATACTGCACATCTCTCTCTCTCTCTCTCTCTCTCTCCATATATATATATACATATATATAAATAAATTGTTTACAATCCAAACTGTACTTGGGAATAGAAACTCTTAGGCAGCCTTACATATCCCATAGTTAGCACTTCAGCTGTTACAACAGACAAAAAGCATGTGTAATTATACTAGACCATTCTGTAATCTACCACTCAGAAACAAACATGAATACAAAGATCAGTGATACTGTATTCCAAAACCTGAAAAAGAACCTCAAACATAACAGAGTTGCAGTCACATGAGACAGCTGAAAGACTTGATTTGACTGTCAGTTTGCAGGCACGCTTGCAAACATTTGCTGGATACAGAGTAAACAACAAAGGGAACCTGCTGCTGACTGTGTACGCTCTGTTGAAGCCACATCTTGTGAAACTTAAAATACTGTCCAAGACTTCATTTTAAGGCACCATAGGCAGGTATTAGCTTATTAATTTCTGATATTTTCTGAAAGATAAATAAAAAACACCGCATTGTGATATGGTATAATTAAAAATGTTCTGTGAACAATTAAATTACTTTCTCCATTAAAAAAAAAAATTATCTACAAAGGTAAATCTCTGTAGAATGTGTAATCCATATATGGAAGAGACATCCAAAAATATATGAGTTCTGTTTTTAGGACTATTTACAGTTGCATCTTCTCCATCATCACTGCTACCAGAATCTTCACTCCTTCCTATAAGTCACAGACATATAAAGCCAGTACAAACGTTAATGCTGCTTGCTATATGGTAGTCCCATCTTATGATTAGCACTTTGCATACTTATTAGTAGAAAAGAACAAATCTTGCCCTCCTTCCCTGGGCTATAAAACGGAAGTCACAGCAGGTGGCTGCTCTTGTGAGGCTGATGCCCTTACAATAAGCAGCAGGTCGCGGGGTGGCGTGAGGCAGTCAAAACAGGAGGCATTCCTGCTGCAGCACCCAGAAAAAGCCTCTGGCACTCAGTGCCGCTCCAAAAACAGGCTGTGATTTTTCACTGCAGAGTGGGGCCGGAAAAGGCACTGCGCCGCGGGATGCTGCAGGGGGAAGGTGGAGGGAGGCGCCTGAGGAGATGCTGGCACGGGCGGGTGGCCAGGTGATGAAATGGCGGCGGCGCCGGGCGCTGGCGGCCCCGGGGGAGGCGAGTGCAGGCGCTCTGCCCCGGGGGAGGCCAAGCAAGGGCTGCCCGTGCTGTACGTGACCAGAGCCCGCCCGCGCCAAGTGTCATGTCAGGGAGGTGTGTGTGCCAAAACCTAGTGGAGCTGGGGCTGTGCTGCTGCCTCCGCCTCATGCCACTCGGTTGCTGATAAGACCCCATGAACAGCAAGGTTTGCAGGAAAGCTGAAGCCTCCTGCATCTTTTTGTGTTGCGCAAGTGGCTACTCAGATCTTCCCTCTGCTAGTTACTTGGCAGAAAGCGTACAGAGCTGTGCAGACACAAATCCGGGTATAAAGTCATCCAAACACCAAGGTAAACCCAGCAATAGGTGAGGGACAGTCACCTGGAGCAAGTGTTAACTTTTCAGCACCTGCTTGAAAAGGTGAGAAAAACACATTGTAGTGGGTGAACATTACGTGTGCTGAATTGAGAGTGACAGCAGTTACGAAATTGTATATGATTTATAATTGCTTTATGTAAAGGATATTCACGTCCTTATAAACAAGAGGGAAAGCAGCTGGAGCCCAGTTTTACTTCTTACATTCATAATGTTCTCCTAATAGAAATGGGATTGGGCGTGCCCTGGCTTAATTGTGAGTTGAAAAACACACCAAAAAAAGCAAACTATATGATTTGATATATTATAAAATTTTTCAGAAAATATATGTGTTTTTAATTTCAGCATTATAAAAACACTATGGATAAGAATGTTCAAGAAGAGCGGTTTACAGAAATGATTAAATTCACACCTCCTTTGTACAAACAACGTTACCAGTTCATCAAAGACTTAGTGTGGAAATATAAACCGAAGAAGGTTGGTATATTTTGTCTTTTTGCATTTTCTGTCTAAAAAAAAATGCAAAAAGAGCATAGGAAATGCCTAGGTAATCTCATGACATAGTTAGCAAACAGCAGTACTTTAAGAATTGTTACAGGGTACATTGTTGGTGACTCTGTTTCGTTGTTCGGTGATGCATACTATTAATGGTAAGTGATGGGAAGAGGAGGAAAATATTAGAAACAAGAAAAATGCCGTAATGTTCTATTCTTGATGAATAAAGGGCATTCTAATTTTGATTTATGATTTGAGAGCCTTGTGGCTTTTGGTTCTCCCCTGTTTTTTCTTTCTGGAGATGATAGTCCCTGTACAGTATCAGGATCACATGGATGTCTTCATGTTAGAAGTGACTCCTTTGTTAAAATTATCCCCCATTTCCACCCTCCTAACCACATATTGCAGTACTTTTCAGTATTCTGGAAACAGGACATAAGAAGTGCCGTCTAATGGTTGCTCTTTTGTAAATGATCTCCTCCCCAGCACCTCCCTCAGAAACCCAGAAACCTGAGAATTAATGCTCTCTTCAACTGTGAAACCAATTTAACACTTCTAATGTATTAGGAACCGTGCAACCAGTTGATGAGAAATGGAATGTCTGTGCGATCACATAATCATATTGCTTGTACCTGCTGATCCACTCCATGAGGTCATGGCATTCTGATCTGTTTTTAAATTGAACATACTGAGGAGTACTGTGTCTTTTTTAAGGATCTGAATCTCATGTTGTAAGATGTGAAATGCTTTCTTTTTTTTTTTTTTTTTTTTTTTTTTGTGGAGTGTCAGGAAAAGGGGTACCCTCTGAGCTCTGCTCACAGCATAGAGCTACATCAGAAAATGCAGGATTTTCACTTTCAGAACTGAGCAGTGTGCTTCAATTTGGATTTACAGAGAACTTGAGAGAAAAAAAGTGTTGTGCGTTGCATTCCTCTACTTCTTAAGCTCATAATGAAACATATCACATATTTGATGTTGTGATCAGAATGTCCTCAGCCACTTGAACATTAGATTGAGACTATAAAGTTATCTTTATGTAGATCCTTTGCTACCTACCTGGTTCCTGGTGAGCCTACTCTAAATGTTTTGCATGGCAGTGAAAAGCAGTGGTCAGTGGACATCTACAGCAAATTCTTAATTCCTACAGATTTAACAGTCAAAATCATACTTCAAGTTATTTTAGGGAATATGCATTCATGTGGGAGTCCTTCTTTGGAGAGAGGAGAATGTTCTACATGTACTTAGTTATATGTGTGATAAGAAAAAGACAACCTCTTCAGAATACCATGTAGGACTTTTGTATTATTATGCTTTAAAAGTAATTTTCAGAATCATGTATTTTGTAGCATCAAACAATATGTTTTAGTTACAATTGCCTTTTTGTCATAAAAATGTTATTTTGCTGGAAATACAGAATATATATTAATGAAAGTGTAAAATTACTTAAAACATTAACATTGTTACACTTTGTTTAAAATCTAATTTGCAGGTAGCAGATTTGGGCTGTGCTGACTGTACTCTTCTCTGGATGCTAAAATTCTGCAGCTGCATTGAAGTGCTAGCTGGATTAGATATCTGTGAGAATGTGATGAAAGAGAAAATGTAAGCTCTTGCATTATTGTGTTTATCTAAGGCTTGACCTAGTGGAATGTGACATCATTTCTTGTCACAATTTTCTGAACAAGGGTAAATGCAGAAACAGCAGCTCTGCAAATGCAGAGCTGTCTCCTGGGGGCTGACTTGCTGCATTAAGAGCGGTGTCAGGTTTATTAGGGAGGCTGTGGGCTGCCCTTGCCTACACCATTGCCTGCTGCAGCAAAGCTCTAGGCCATGGTATGGCTCAGCAGGTAAGTACGTATCGGGTACACACTGAGTTTGTAGAAATGCTAAAACATTAGATATGGCTGGTCTTATTAGTTCTGCTTATGCTCATATATGACGTTACTTTGGGATCTGAATCTGATCTTTTTAAAATGTGTATGTAATGCTCCTTTGACGACCATGGCGTGGACTTCATTCTTGTAGGATATAGTGCAAACAGCTGTCAGAACCTTTCTCAACAATGAAGAAAATTGAACTTTTACCAAACTGAATGTTCTTATGTTTTACTTATCTGATACCATATATCAGAGAAAATACGTGTGCATTTCAGTTCTCATTTGGTTTTTATTTGGAAAACGAAAATAAGATTTTGGA
The DNA here is from genome assembly GCF_003342845.1 of Nothoprocta perdicaria. Lineage (NCBI taxonomy): Eukaryota > Metazoa > Chordata > Aves > Tinamiformes > Tinamidae > Nothoprocta > Nothoprocta perdicaria. The sequence goes on from NW_020455577.1 coordinate 3,837,752, forward strand.
AAATAAAAATTAGGTTAACATGCATGCCTCGTATCTTCCAAAAAAAAAAAAAAACCTCAAAACTTTATAAAACATGTCCAAATGAGTTTTACTGCATTTCTAGTAGTTGAGCTACTACCAGAATTTACAGCATCCACTCCATTTAAAGAGGGAGAGTAGAGTGTGTTTCAGTTTGTTTGTTTTTCAAACACAAAGGACAACTGCTGGATTAACTTCTTTGCTCTTTGTGTCCTGTTATAGATACTCATAAAGAGCTTGTTCGCATTAGAGTTTTTTTTCTTTTAAAAGAATAAACTATTAAGGTATTTTACAAAGTATCCAAGTAGGACATGTACTAGTACAGTTGATACAGTTATACAGTTGACTAGCTCAGGGCCTTGATGCCACTTTTTTTATTCTCTGTAGGCATAGGTTGTCTCCCCTTCCAGGTGACTATTTGCAACCAGCTGAACGATCTCTAACTGTTACCTTGCACCATGGCTCTGTTGCTCATAAAGATCCCTGCATGCTCGGTTTTGACTTGATAACGTGCATTGAATTGTGAGTATCAGCCCAATACACTCCTCCTTCCTTTAGCATTTGCTTATGGATGTTTGCAAGAAGATCGGAACTCCAGACTTCTTGCTGTACTTTATTTTCTTTGGCGTAGTACTTAAGTGTTGTTCACCAAGTTAACAAGGACTGAATTCTGGAATCTAGGGCCATAAGTCTATACAAACCTGATTGTCTCTTTGAAGCAGAACGCTATCAGAAGGTGGCACCTTCAAATTTTGCTCTAATTAATTGCATTAAGAAATTGTAGCAATGCTAGTTCAAGGTGGAAAAAAGAATATGCATCAAAGAACAAAATGCAAGAGAGCCTATTCTCAGACAAAAAACAATAATGATAGTCCTAATATTGCAGACCTAGGCTGCAATAGCTTCCAAGCTACAAGTAGGGTTTGGGTTTTTTTGGTTGTTTGCTTTTGTTTTGTATTTTGATTAGTTATCATGAAGATTTAAAAAACTCTGTTAAGGTGTTTTTCATGCAAAAACTTGTGCTTTGCAGAATAGAGCATCTGGAAGAACCAGAACTGGAAAAGTTTCCTGAAGTGGTGTTTGGTTTCATGGCTCCAGCAATGGTTGTGATAAGTACCCCAAATTCAGAATTTAACCCGTTGCTTCCAGGAGTGACACCTTTCAGGCACCCAGACCACAAATTTGAATGGAACCGAGCAGAATTTCAAAGCTGGTGAGTTCACTGAACATCATATGCTGACAGCTTTGAACACCAAATAATGTAAGAAAGGCATAGCTATAGTTTCACTGTAAATGAAACTGCATTTTCTGGGTAGGGTTTCTCTGTGTCTTTACTGGAGAAGTTTCAGAACTACTGAGTTAGTTGTACATTTTCTTGCTATTACAGTATAAATAGTTAAGTACACTGTGGGGGTTGCATTTTATGATTCTTTTAGGTTGATTTGTTTTTATTGTAACTACTCTGCAAAAATATTTAAAAGCTTTGTTTTCTCTGTTTATGCATATTTATTAGCACTTATACAGTAGAAGTATAAAGTATGAAATAAGCCTTTTTACATAATATACTCCAATAGAAATGCTTCGTAAACTACTCAAAACTATGCTCGCTTAGTTACTCTGCAGTTGTATGAAAGAATATGCAAGCAAATTCATCAAATATTCATAGCAGAGCATGTGGAAAAAAAATAATGATGTTTTAGTGGATTAAGCACAAGAAAAAAAAATCACTCAACATATGAACGTGACTGAGTTTGCACAAGATATGTATGAATTAGAATTACTGAGTTCCCTCAAGGAAGAATATTTTTGGAGCTTTAAGTGTAAGAATTTGCTTTGTGAAGTATGTGTATTGCAGTAACCTCTAAAAGAAAAAAAGAAAAAAGTAAGAAATAAATTCAATTGGTATGTCCTCAAGGAGAATGTAGCAGGTAAGTAGAGGCATTTTAGTTCCCTGCCTCCTGGTCCTATCACTCATTTTGTACTGGTTGTACAGTACTACAAGATCATTTTTCATTTAGATGTCATGTGCATTGTTGTAACCGTGAGCTGGTAGACTTTGTTCTTTCTCCATTTAGAACAAACCTCACTTTTTTCCCATTCCACTATGAATATCCTCCTGTGGCTTTTGGGATGGGTGTGTATGTTTTAAGGGTTCCTCTTCAGTAGTTTTGTGCTCTAAAACTGCTAGCTTCTTGTACACAGCTGATTTTTGAATGTTTTTAAGATAGTAAACAACTCGAAATATGCATRTTCTGTGTAGATATTTTAGATTTTTTTCGTTACTGAAGTTATTAATATTAAATGATTCCGAGCATGATAGGAATATGAGTGCAGCTGTGATTCAGCAAAAGTCTTGATGTTGCTTATCTTTGAGCATGTGGGTAATACTTTTAAAGAAACTGCTTGAGCCTTCACAGCATCAGGATCTTACTTCTCAGAGAGAGAGTGAGTGCTTATCACATTAAGAGGTGAATATTTAGTATGATCAGATTATGTTGTTTTTCTCAGGGCACTAAATATTGCTAGATCCTACGATTACTCAGTGGAATTCACTGGTGTAGGGCCCCCACCGACGGGAATGGAGGAAGTTGGGTTTTGTACCCAAATAGGGGTGTTCATAAGAAAATATTCCCAAACAAGTGAAACTGCCCGTTTTGAGAAACCCACCAAAGCAGCTTACAAAACTGTAAGTATTGTTTCTGTTCTTTAGGAGAATTGAAAAAAAAAAAACTGACTGTACAGTGTTCTTAGTACTACTATAATCTATTCTTGCTACTGGGTCTTAGCTTTGCAACATGCCCTAAGTCTATGTGCCATAATTATACACAGACCTTTAGCTTTTAGATTTTTACCTAAATAGTAATAAGCAGAAACATTCATATTTTAACATGCTGTCACTGCCAGAGTGAAAGTTCTGCTTTTCTCTAGATATAGTGACACTGTTTATAGAGTCATTCCTGTAGTCATTCTTTTTTTTTATCATATAGCTGTAAAAGTCATTAGTACGCAATACAGACTGTTTCAGATGCATTAAAACAAACATAATAAAAAAAACCTTCTAACAGGGAACATATGTTTTGAAGGACTGCATAGCCTCATCAGATATGTTACTGGAAAGCGGGCGCTTTGGTGAAACTGCCCTGGCAGGGCCTGTCCTTGTAATACTTCACATCTTCATTTAAGAAAAATGCATCAAGTCACTTGTATTTATCTTTTGTAGCTTCTAAAGACATTCCATAGGCCTGAAATCTCACCTATTTGTTATAGTCTTTATCAGAATACTGAAGTACTTTTTAGTCCTCAAAAATGAACTTAGAAAATGTTTAGGCACCTGACGTATTGTATTGGAAATTGCTTTCATCATGTTCCCCTTGAACATTCAACATTAACACCACTTGTGTTTAAACAAGAAAACCATCGTATCTTACTATTTCTTACGAAAACCTAACAATTTTTATTTTATTAGGTAATCCTTTTAGGAGAATAAAAGTACATTTTAAAATCTAATTGGAAAGTAATATTGTCATAGACTGTGCAACTTGGTGATGGTATAAAGTGCTGCCTAATAGCTAGGTGCAATGAGGTTGCCTGCATAGTTTTCTTACTTCCCTTTCAGTATAGCTCAGTGTAGAATATACTGTAGTTGATTTTGATGTGGCTCTTATGTTTTTTGAAAGCATTTTTTGCCTCTGAAAGAGCAGGTTTTCACATTTTACTCTGAACACTGGGTAAAAGGCATAGTTGCAATCACTGTTCATGACAGTTCAGAAGCAGTTCAGAATCTATTTAGCTGTAGGACTATCACCAACTTCTGATGATCAGTAATACAGAAAATAAGAGAAAGACTAACAAGAATTAAGGAATTGCAGGGCTTCACCTGTCTGATCTTCAAGTATAGCCTGCTTTCTGAATTTTGCTATCTTTTCTAATTGCCGTTGTGATTGTGATGTATAATAATCCAGTGACACTATCTAACTTCCTGTAACCTTAAAAGCCAAAAAGGAAACAGGATTGAATCCGAAAATATAATGACATTTTAGAATCTCTTTTTAACAAAAAGTTGTTGAGATACAAATCAGTGATAATGATGGGGTTTTTTTATGTGTTCTTGTATGTTGTGAAGGTCTTCAAAGCAGTGTATCCAAGTCTTAAAGATGAGAAGTACCTGCAGATTGCAGTGGTCAGTGAAGTTGTTTTCACAGCACAGGTAATTAAGCGAAATCTGCTGGACCATTTACATTCAGAACATGAGGAGTATAGTGATGGTCCTGTTGAAATAAAGTCTAAATCCCAACATTCAGAGAACTGTGTTTCAGAAGAATTGGCTGTTGAAAAATGCATGGAGCCTTCTGTCAGTGGAAATGTAGTTTACATACCTCTTACAAAAATATTTTCTTTTCCCAAAGTGAATCAACTTTGTGGCACATTTGAGAAATTATACAAGCTTATTGCTGACAAGGTTACACTGAGCAGTGATGGTTCTGCTATGGTAGTTGATATTGAACAGGAATACGAAGAGGAAGAGAATTAGACTTCAGATTATTCATACAAAGTTCAGTTAAAGCAGTGAAGGTATTGTTTGGTTTGTTTTTGCAACTCAAGCCTAAATTAATAGTTCTGGCAAAAATCACTAAAACACCACATTCTTGAATATGCATTAGCAGAAATGGGTAGAGTTGTACATTTTCTCCAGTTTCTTAACTGCTGCTGGGGAATAGCTTGCATGCTGCACCTCCCAGAAGCTGAGTTTGCTTAATTGGAAACTGGTATCTCAGACTCTCCTGTTTTTGAAAAAAAAAAAAAAAAAAAAAAAAAAACTGTCAAAAACTAGTGCCTGTGTTTGGGGAAAAAATCCCTTCTCATGTGCAGTTATTGTCAAAAAAATGCAGAAGTATCAGCAGAAATAAAAAGCATAGATGTTACTGACAGTGGCTTGTCTGAAGAGAGTTGAATTGTGCATGTGAATACACAGCAAACTCTCGTGTTAGACTCTTGACTTTTGAGATCTGAACTGTTGAAGGGTGCAGAGGACTGGCACCAGCTAACAGGGGTAGTACAGTTACACAACTGTAACTTTGAGTTTCTTCTCGTACTCCAAATACAGAATTTTAATATGTTACCAGAGAGTAACATATTAAAGAGATGGTTAAAGAGTTTACTTAAGAGTAAAGAGATGGTTAATTAAAAGGTCTCCCTCCTGATACATTTCACCATTCTTTTTTGGCAGCCTTGAATGAACAATTATTAGAGAAACTGACATCATCTTGGTGAAACATGAAAGTTTCACAACTTCCCCAAAATAACTAGTCTTTTTAAGGGCTGACTGTATTCTTTAAGTATTTGGAAGTTGCTGGTATTGGTTCAAGTGCAAACCAGACATAAAGGGAAAGTTCTCACTCGAGAAAGGGTTGATGGTAAGTCTGGATTTTTGAGCTTCAGAGAAAGAGGAAGGATGTGCAGTGCTCTGTCATACAGAATGATAAAAAAAAAGCTCCTTTAATCTCTTCTGTGAAATAAGCCACTTTCTTGGTGGGAGAAAGTTAATAAGAAATATTTTTTAATAAAGTATTTAGAATGTTTTTTTTAAACACTCTGATACCAACCTGCCATTAGCTAATGGGTTAAGTGTTGCCGGTTGACCATAGGTACAGTTGCATTGGTGACTTCTTAGAAAATAACTGTTTTTCACTGCATGGGTTCTATACTTACATGTTTAGGCCATGGTAGTGCCTACTTCTCATGCAGTTCCCTCTTGTTTATATTTCTTTATTTAGCAAGGACAAAGAAAATAGAAGATTCCAGACCTGCCATAGTTGCCTTTGAGTCTGTGTTCAGCTAATATTTGATTAAACGCTTATGCATATTTGTGAATAAAAGGAATGGGTTTTGTGCCCTACTTAAACTGCTGTTTTTGAAGCAGAGAAAGGTCAAGACGGTGTTTTTGTTATTATGGAGAAAAGAAGTATATGCAGACTAAATGCTTTAGCTTACCTAGATTAGAGATTTACAGACCAGGAGCTGGCMCACCCTCTCTGGAGGAAACAACCTTAGTTTGTAGTAATATTTAAAATCCAAAGTGAATCTGTTATTCACCCTTTTGATCGAAACATCCTGAAATAAGAAATACCAGCCATTTATGACTGTCAGGGGGTTTTTTGGAAATAAGCTGATTCTGTAACGCATGGAGGATAAGACTAGGTTTAGTGCTTGCTCATTTTAATATTTGTTCTAATTGCTTTACGTGATGACCTATATTCATTTTTATAGCCAGGAGCTATACATAACTTCCATGCTGCTGAAGATATTTAGCCCTTAAGAGTAGGTATTACGTTTAATAAGCTGCAAAGGAAAATTGAGAAAAAAAAAGACATTTTCCTTTAATGTTTAAATTTGCAGTCTTTCCATTAAAAAAATAAACCGATTCCAAGCTTAAGACATGACTTTATTGAATCTTGTGCATTATGTACTCAAAGTAAAAAAAAAAATCCAAACAATCTGATCCATTTAAAACATTTTACAGAAAATACCACATGTAAGTATGAAGGTCATATTCCTCTTACAAAATACACACTACTATGGAATCTCCTCAGCAGTGGAGCTCAATGTGTGAACAATAAAAATACTGGAATACAGCATTATTAAAATGTAAACTACTCTGTTTAATAAGGCAAGAAAATAACTGGTTTCTAGTAAACAAAATACACAGCTAGTTGACAAACTAGGTATTTTAAACACAAAGAAAGCAAATCTTGACTATGAAAACATCATTAGAAATTAGATAAATATTTGTATAATGTTTGTAAGAGCAGACTTTAACTGTATGTGTCCCCACCCTCCCAAAAAAAATAAGTAGATGACCTCCTAACTAATAGGTGCTTTTGACAGGTTTCTCAAAAGTGTGTCACTGTTCAGGAGTACAGAAAGCAATATAACTTCCAGAACTCTCATGCATCTTTTGACTTGAAGTAGGATTTTTGGGTTTGTTTAAAGTTCTGCAACAGGACAGGAAAAAAAATCATGCTTTGAGAAACAGCAGAATAGTACCAGTTATTATGCATTTTCTGTTTTAAAATTCTTATACAAGATAAAACATACAACTCCATAAATACTTTTGAACATTAGACATCAAACAGGTTGTAATAGGAGGTTAAATACCTGATATCAATGAAAACCTTCATTCTTTATAAACAGACTGAAAAGCGGTACTGTATAACTGACACTAAGGGAAAATAACAGTTGGCAGTAATTTATCTCAGCCAAAGGCTGAACATAAAATACAGTAAAAACTCATTTTGCAACTTTTTTTCCCCCCAGATTCTTTACAAATCCTAACATTCTTTTGAACAAATGATAATATGATAATAGAATCTACTGCCAACTTAAAGTTTTGCTTAATTAACTTAATATGTGGTGAAGGAGTTCGGGTTGCCTTTGAGATAAGCTAGCCCTGGTGCTGCTGTTTTCTTAGGAAGAACAGACATTGTCAGGTTGATAACAAGTTTCTGTATTTCAAGCAGTAGATTGAAGATAGAAACATTCTCAGAAGCTGAAAATTACTAGTATTTGTAGATGGACAAGAAAAAAATAAAATGAGCAGCTGATCAGTATCAAACCAGTTATCTAACTTCTATCAGTAATTCTTCATGAAGCAGAAAAAATGACAATTTAGAGAAACAGCATCTGTAGTCATAGGTCATTCTCACCACATTTATAATATTTATTCCTTCCTCTGGTTATTGATGGCTAAAAAGCTTTTACATACAATCTACTGAATTTCAGAGGAGGATAGAGAAGTAAGCTTTGCTCCACTATCAGTAATTTTGCAGTTAATAATGAAAATGAACATTTTATAGCAAAGTCAGAAGTGGCAATTACTAGGTCCTAGACCACTTTTACAAAGTGGTCATAAATTAATAAAAAGACCTTTCACTTGACTTGGAAATAGAAATATCTAAACACTTCCTTTAAATAATTATAGTATGTAAACACAGTAAAAATTTTTTGCACATATTTCTTTGCAGACCATTCACAGCAGCTAACATACAATTTTTGTATTTGCATTGAACCTGTTGGAATAGTCCAAAGTAAAGATAATGAATGGATGAAAAAGCATGTAAGTACCATAATTGAGAAAGAGCTCATTTATCATATTTAATACTACTCAAATGTTAAACTCTAATTTCCTTAAAGATCTAAATAAGGAAAGATTTACTATATTATGAATTTATGGAAAATAAAACCTGTTACGCAAAGCTTTTCCTACTTCCAACTAGTAAAAAGGAGCTACAGCTACAAAAGGATGTCAGATATCAAACGGGAAGAAATTTGAAGCCTTCAGAGCTTTGTCTACACTGTCTCTGTTTTTCTTTAATCCAAGCCTTATTGATACAATAAGTGATAACAAGATTAAGCAGTTTATAATTAAAATACAGCAGATAGAAGCCTGCATTAGAACCTTCTCACCTCATACATCCCTATAAAAATTTATTTTTGTACTTATGTAAAATTTTTGAAGAAATTTCATCTTTTCTGCCACAATCGGCTACTGTGCAAATTTAAATACAGTACATTTACTTTAATGTAATAATGGACAGATGGTGAAGGAATAGACTTTTTACATGAAATGATAGAACTGTTAAACAGTAAAGCTTTTCTCAGAGTTCTGAGATAATGGATAAAGTGCTCTTAGTAAGGTAGAGTAGTTTAATATTTGTCTACTTTTTAAAGCTTAAGTAGAGCTTAATCTCCCTGTACCTTCCTTTTCCCTCAAGGCACCTTCAAAATACAAGCAAAGCACTAAGAAGCTGTAAAGGCTTAAACCCCAGAAGTTCATAGTGGTCTAAGTTATGGACTAGCTTGTTAGACAGTACCATCCATTGCATCTCAAGGCTCTGCATTATTGAAGGTTCTGTGGAAGAAGCTTTCAACTCCAGATTTGAGAATCACAGAGACAAAATAGCTCTCTGGATAATACATTACTGTGCTTTGGTATGTTGCTGTTGTGTTGAATCTCATTTCTTTTGTCATTTACACAAAGCCAGATGTTGCATTTTCATGTGCTTAATCCTCTACGCTTCATTTAGAATTAACAACCTATTATTCAATAATTATTTATTAATAGCTTTTCTTAAATGCATCTGAAGCTCACCTCTACTGTTCTACTGTACAATAAGGTTATGCTCAATACTTAAAATTTTGCATGTTTAAAAAATAATTGGGCTGTGCCATGGATGCCATAGTCCTCACTTCATATTCATTTTAATAAAAGGAATTATCTGCTGTAAGATTAAAATTGCAGGTAGGATCAAATTAAGTCCAGTTAATTTATTCAGGTTAATTTAAGATCGCTTCCTTAATGATAAGGTTTCTTTATAAAAGAAATTAAAAGCAAAGCATATAATATGTAATCCCCTGTATAAAACACTGAAATAGGACACTTGTATCACGCTTCCACAAAGATGTGTCACACAACTTACAAAGCAAGTAATTCACTAACATCTTGTAAAGCTTACAAAACCAGTTTAAGTGCTTACACAAGGCATACCTAGCTAAACATTGCCTTCATACCACAGAACACTGGAAGCTCTATGAGCAAGAGACATTCCATTAATGAAAAAAAGGCACTCCCACCTATCCACCCAACTGCCATTCAGTTCATCTTGGCGTTCACATCTTACAGAGCAAAGAAACTGASGTATCCACTCTAAAGCTCCAACTTGTTTACTCTCTTTGAGCTCTTTAGGTCTAGCGTTTTATCACCACTTGTTCATATGCTCCAGATCCTACTCTGAAAAGACATTTGAAAGACATCAGTTCAGCTCCAGTGTCAATGGAAGTTAAAAAAAGTGAGTATCAGAACAACAATAGGGTATACACTGGAAAAGACAGGGGAACTGTGCATCAGAACAGCAAAGTCTGAAGATTAGAAAACATGAACTGTTACCTTGCTATTGAGTAATCTATAGCATGAGCTAAGAGATTGTGTTGCATACAGTCAAGTACAAGGACAATAATGTTGTAGTAAGACATACAAAAGAAATAGTTGGACTTCCTGGAGCTCCTTAAACATCATTTTTAGGGCAAAATAAGTCAGTATTAAAATACTCAGTAAATTTATTTTTAATGCAAATTGAAAAATGGAAAGGTACTTATAAGCAGTAAGTGTAATCTCTTACACTAAGGTACAAGATAAGTATCTTATCACATCTTAAGAATGGATATACAGAATAACTGTTGTTTAAGATGCACTATTGTTCAATGAGACCCATGGATTAATTATTCAGGCTACATACCTGTTAGGGAGATGATGGCTTCCAAAAGAAGTGCTTCCACCAGGGCCAACAAACAGTCTTAAACCTTCCTCTAAAAATGAAGCAAGTTATCATATGTTAGCTTCCTTTGATAGTGGCTTAACTAAAACTAAGCTGCTTAAAATCGAACAGTTTCCTAAGTGATACTGTGGTGCAAGCATTTTTGACAATGAGGAACTTAACTTCACAAGGTATAGCTTAAAGGAACTTAATTTCTCATAGATTTGCCCACGTTTCTCTTCAGACTTAAAAGTAGTCCTTTGGGAAAGTTACTTAAGTCATGCAAGAGTCTGACCATCTAATTTCTGGGAGACAGAATCAAACAGAAGATTTACTGATCCATATGCATATTCATTATCACCACAAGCAACACAAGCTCTGAAAAAAATTAATTCTCTAAGATCTGTAACGTGTATCAGCTTTTCTCAGTTTCCTTATTTCGCTTCTTACCTTCTGCACTTGAATCTAAACTAAAGTCTTGACTTTGGAGTATTTTTTCAACTATGTCATCTGCATCAACCCTGGTAGCATCGACCCTCTTCAGCTGGGACTCCACAGAATCTTGCTTCACAGGATGCCTGCAAAGATGAATATATGTAGAGCACTAAGAAGTGGTGCACTAAATTACATTTTACTTGTGTGAGATAAGCATTTCAAATTAAATGTACCTGCAGAGTTTTTCTGAGGACTCATCTTTAACAGATGGATCAGAGTTGTTTTCTTCTACTTTTAGGTCACCCTCTTCACATGGCTCTAGAATACTTCCAATTCCCGTTGAGGTGCTCCCCACTGAGGCATCTCTCTTGTGGCAGAGGTCAGAGAAACTGGATGATCTAGAGTGACATGTACTGTACCCTGTTGGAAAACAGGAGAGCTAGGTTATGTATTCTGTCAACAAGCAGGGTCATCACCTTAGTTCTGCTGAGGAAAGTTGTCTTTTAGCTTCTTGAAACGAGACTTCAGGTACACACACCTTCACTTAAGCTTTTATTCTAGCACATGCTGTTTTCTCTGATTCAGATAACTTTATGATTAACTTGGATCTGCTAGTCTAGATGTTTTGATGTTAGGGGTTTTGTTATAAACTCTCTCCCTCACACATCTTTGTTTTGAAAGACAGTTCTGGATATGGTTTTAAGATCCAGCTCAAAAAAGTTTCATTATGGGAAAGTCAGCTTTATTTAATGGATTGTCAAAATGTATAAATTACCCATTTATTTTTGGTAAGTCGAATTTTTCTCATGTGGAAGAAAACATGAATCTGTCCTCTTCATCTTAGATTAAAAAAACACCACTGAAAACACCTCTGATACACTTCAGAGCACATGGGCAGTTCCAGGTTCACTGCTAATACTGTGTGATGACTGAACAGTTTCAAGGTTATAGAAGGAAGCTAGCTGCTTTTCAGAAGAACCATTACTAAAAAGCCTCCTTCTATCAAATACATAGTTTCTGAATTTTTTTCAACTCCCATTCAAGTCATTTAAATGATACCTGCTATCCTGTTCAACATAGTGATATCTAACAGCAACATGAATCCCCAGTCAGTCTGTTCTCTTTGTCTAATAAACAACTCTCGCATCACTACTTCACTTTAAGCTTTATAACTGAGCAAGCATCCATTCATAAATGGGTTGATTTTTCACATAAGGTGAAAATCTGACCTATTACTTGGTGTGACAAAGCTGTGTCACATTACACAAACATGTAATAAATCAAGCTGGTGGGGGGAGCATTACCCTCCTGATTTCTCCTCTTATGAATCTCTCTCCAAACCTGATGCTCTTAAGGAAAATAATTTTTGAAGTCCAAGCTTATTTTAAAACATACAAAATGCATTTATTTTCTGCAGTTCTAAAACAGTGGAAGTTGATAAGAAGCAACAATTTGTACAAAAATTGCTAATGGCTACCTGACAGTTTGGACTGCTGACTTGCATAGCTTGATGTTCTGGAGTGTCCACATGCACCAAGATCGTCTGGGACTGAGGCACTCTTTGCTGAGACATCTGCAACACATGCAAGTAAGATAATGATGCTAAAGCCAGCAGTATTCATACTCTCACTGTAATTGTGACTAGACTCAAATACCATGTTTCCCAAATGTGATTAGGGACTTGACATTTATTCTTTTATTTTTAAATGAATCTCCCAAAGATCTAAGTGCTGCAAAAACAAACAATAATGCCTGTTAAGGAATAAACACTTCCTTAAAAAAACGCCATGGCAAACCTGGAATGAAATATAGGTTCTTCTACACTGTAGATATTAAAGGGATAATGCTTTATGTAGTAAAATGAGGTGCTAGAGGTTTTCAAGTTGAAGTTTCACAAAAGTGACTTTAGTTAGAATAAGTTGTTAGGGGTTAGGGCAGTAATTAACAACATGTTTAAGAGCCTGGAGCTCATAAAAATAAAATTTCCATCTGTAATAAAGAATAATGCTTTATTATTTACATTTCAGAGTAATTATTGAAGTTTGGAACAACACTTAGAGCTCCTATTGTTCAAACAATGACAGCTTTTAAAATGACATTTTAAAACATTTTGGTTTAAGTCAAATTAAAAGGTTTAAGTCATTGAAACTTAGGGGGATACGCATAATTGAAGATTAAGAGCCAAACTGAGTGATAAGTCAAAATATATATCCAAAACAAATCAAGAAATTTGTCTTAAAGACAAAAGGAAAGTTTTTAAACACTAAAAAGAAGCCAAGCTATCAAGCCCATTTCTCTTCTTTCCCCTAAATATATTGTATTACAAAAGTAAATGACTAGCTATCAGCATCCTTTTAAGATTAGAAGTTTTTGTAGGTCTCCTCGAAGCTATGAAGCCAGTTAGCAAAGAATTAATAGGAGCATTTTTTCATACCTGCCATTCCCAGATGGATTGCTTTCAAGTTCTCTCCACCTTTCCTGTCTTCATGCAAAGATTCTGATTCTCCAGGAATTGCTATAGATGTTGCGGTGGAAGGAGGCCTGTAGTAAAAGAACAGCTGAGATTTGCTTCATTTTCCTGTGATCCTTCTAAAATGACCAGTACGTAGACATAACACACTGCCCTTAATCATCCTGCAGCATTGTTCTGGCCTGAGAACATAAGGCCTAAATGTTCAAGGCAAGCTGTGGCTGTTGCCTTGATACATTTTGCAGTCTCTGGAAGGCTTCCTTTTTCCAGTCACTTCTCCAGTCAGAGAAGGCTTCTAGGCTGAAGCCTGCCCCCTTTCCTGGCAAGGGAGCTTCTGGTACCAACTCCATGCATTCCAACTTAAACCTCACGTACTACATGATTTAAGAAATATGACCAAGTTAAAGAAAACTTCCCTTCCAAGCAGTAAAATCAAACATCTAAATTAGAGTTTTCAGTTTTGTACCTAAACTTTTTGCTATCTTATGTCATTTTGACTTTTACAACAGCCTGTATTGCTCTGCCTACAAGTGGTATTTGCTGACATTTTTGCATTTGATCTTAAGCTAACTAGTCTGTACATTAGTATGTGCCTTCTTAAGTTTGAAAGAGGAGAGGTGGGAAGAAGCAGAGCACTCCTGGAATTTTCCTGTGCAAACATACCTATGTGATAAGCATCTAACATACTTTAAAAAGCAAGACTTGAATGTTTTCAGGAACATCATCTCAGATCAACCCTTCTAGACTTAATAAAATGGTGCTGCCAATTCCAGATTGGCAAATTGTATAAAGGCTTATTTTTTCCTTCCACAAAAAAAAGGATCTGGATTAGATAAATGGTGTTGCATTTGTGTCTAAGGTTTATGGTCCAGGAAATTATTATATCATCAGTTCAGAAAAAGAATGGCACAACAGAATAATTTCAGTCAAGAGTTTTCTTCCATAGAGAGCTAACAATTACTTAAATATTGATTTCAACTATCAAATACTAGTCAAAGGAGAAGAATAATACACTTCATTAGCATACAAGACTAGTGATCAATTGCCTTTGAGAAACTGTTCATACAATACCAGTGACGTACAGCACCTACGTTAGTAGTTCTGACTCAAAATAAATTCAGGAGTGTTCAGTAACCAGGGGTAAAGAAAACTTTGCCCTACCTAACAGCTTCAGAGGACACCTTTTTGTTATTTGCTCAGTAAGCACAAGAAGAGATTTCACACTGTTCTATTCCTCCTACTTAAGGGTTAGAGGAAGAGAGGAATGAAGGCCATTAGTGGTGCAGAAGGACATTGAAGAATTCCTGCAGTTACAAATTATCTCCAAGAGACTGTTGCAGACCCTGTTCTGAGATGCCCTTAGAAATCACGGTAAGGATATGGCCACGACAATACCACAGATATTCGTAGTTGCTACAGAAAATGGTTCTTCTTGACTCTTATCAGAACTTTGGGACTAAACTTATCTTTAATGAATCATTTAATCAAAACTAAACCCCCTTCAAACACTTTGTTACTGTCAAGTTTGTTAAATGTAAACCTGACACAGACAAATTTGATAGCTGCTTTCTTGCAGAATCCAGAACAAAGTGACATAGAACTAAAATGTACACAGAGATTTAATACAGCCTGCAAGTTATGGAAGATTTTTCACATTTGGAAGTGTGCATATGTGTATATATACACCTATCTACACTTATATACACTTCTCATATAAAAACAGTGGCATTAGGAGTCTCACATCTGCATTCTGATATATTTTATTACAGACTTCAGGTATTGCAGATTTCCCACACTGCAAGGAAAGCAGATTTCACATAATCCAGAGACTGTCTTGTATATGACTGGTTTTCAGGATACTACCAAATACCTCTTATGACACAAATACCATGTAAGAGTTTCACTTGCTACTGCTGAGGACAGCGAAGTCACAGTGGCCAGGGTAGCCGTGCACTCTGCAGAGGCAGGCAGCTTGCCACATGCACTAGTCGCCGCTAAGTTTGTGGGCTAACAAGATGGCTTACTAGTCTAGACAGAAGATCTGCACTTTCCTACTAGATGATATTTTCCTGTCTTGTGTTTAGATACAAAAGCTAACACTCACTCTAGCAACGGAAATTACACTTTCTTAGCTACAGTTCATGCACAGGGAGGACAAAAAGCCCTGAATAAATGACATTTTCATGACTAGCTACCTCCCAGCTCAGATGGGACCTCCGCTATCCTTGAGTTGCATGGTGTGCTTGCTGCAGGAAAAAAAAAATCCTAAGTGCTTTCACCTACACCCACTCACATCACACTATTTTTTGAATAAGGCTTTTAAAATTATCTAGGACATGTGACTGAAGACTGTAAGAATACATTTTCTATACGTATGCATGAGGCAAATTAGCTCAGACCTAGTATGTGTAGTTAGACATAATGCAAAGTTTCCCTTAAGGAGCTACCTAATTCCCCACCATCACTATAAGGATACAAATTAATGTATTTTCAATTATTTTAAGTATTTAGCATCAAGGCAAACTATTCTACATGGTATTTTTATCGTGATAGTCACTGTAAAACAACTTTTTTTTGTATGTGTGTTTTTTTCTTGAATATTGTTTTCAGATTTGAGAGTTTTATATGCCTATCAGAAGTATAATTTTGCATGTGGGTTAACTACAGAGATTCCACTCTCCCAAAGTGATTTCAAACTTACATTTTAAAACATGGGTCTCCAGACATTAGCTGCATATTGATCAAAACCTACAAAACAATAAAAATTATTGTAGTTTATTTTATAACTATTTAATATATTTGATACATTTTTTAAAGTTCCATGGTATATGGTCATATCACTAAGTTATGCCTGTCATAAATCTTACATTTAATAAAAATGGTATCACATGTATAAGATTATAAACATACTTAAACACGAATTTTTATTTTTGATTTTAATACCCATGTAGACCCCACAAAAGAGCATACTATTATGTATTTGCACTTGCAAGACTCTGGAAGAAGATATGTAGCTCAGGCAGGGGGTGAGGGGGGGCACGGAACTTTCAGTCATGAATAATGAAGATAGTCAGTCTGTTTTTCCCTCAAATCAAAAGACAAGATCTACATGCAAAGAGAATGTCTATTGAAACAGTGGGTAAAGTATATCCTTTGTTTCTCAAGTGCATTCAGCAAACATGGTAGAACTGGCTGTACTAACATCAGAAATGAAACAAAAACCAGAGGTAAGTAATGCCATAGGACAATGCATTGAGAAGGCTTGTTGGCTGGGTAGAGCTATCAATTTACAATTTTCTGGCCGAATTCTATGATTGCCTTTAAGTACGAAGTACATGCCTAAATAGTATACTCAATAGGACAATAAATTAATTCTAATGTTTCAGTAGGGCAGGAATATGTACTTGTAGCATGCCATATGCTGTTATTTTCAGATACACACAGATTACTTCACGTTTAATCTGCCTGAGCAAGTAGGACAGAAGAGTGTGGTGGCTCTCTGCTAATTCCTCACAAGTTTTTACACCAATTGCTATTAAATAGAGAAGGAAAGTCCCAGGATACAAGACCATGCTAAAGATGGTTTATACATAAGCAAGCCAATTAAGTCACTTTTAGAGTTAGATAGGAATTTGCCAAGCTTTCGAAATGATTTTGCATTTTTACATCATTTTTACATTTTCACTTCTTCATTGTGCTTCAGTATTYATTTTTTTAAATCACTGTTAAACTAGAAATATCTTTTGAACAAGATATTTCTAAATATCCAAAATTGGAGTTGGAGAGCTCTTCTACAGCTCTCCAGTTTGATTTACAAGAACGGGAGAAATTCTATTTTAGACTCCATAGATTTGTTTTACAAATCTCTAAACAAGTCTAATCTTCACCATATATCACTAACTAGTTTTCAGAAGGTATGTTTTATATCTCACTAGATAGTTGATACCATGTTGGTTTTGGTTCAATAACTCCTTGATTTCTACTTGATTAATGCGAGTATGAAGGAGAAAAAAATTACTTTGAGAATGGAGTTATCCTGCCTTGTATTTTTGGTATCATAACCTTCCAGTAAACAGCGCCGAGTGGTATTTCCCGATCCAGCAAACTCCGCTAGGTTGAGGTCTGCAAAGCCCAGCTATTAAGAAAAAATAAAACGTTAGCAAGCCTATTGCTAGGCCAGAGCATCTGCTGCAAGCACTGCACTGGGTGGCAGTCAGCAGCAGTTTCTCTCAATGATGAGTACGATGATGCCAGTTACAGGGAGAGGCCCAAGGCAAAAAGCAGAAAAGAAGCCTTGAGTGTTATGCTCACATAGCTGTATTTTTTAGTTACAGATGAGGGGAAGAGGGTTTTCCATACTTTTGGCAGTAACACATGAGCTAATTCATAAGCAAGATCAGGTGTTTGTTTACCTTTGCATATGCTTTTCCTCCTTTTAACTCCTGGTGGGAAATGGGAGAGGAAGGAAAAAAAAGACAYATTAGCAATTACACTAGTCAACCATTAAGGAAACATACTGACTCAAGAAAACAGGACATTCACATGATAAAAGTAGTTGAAGTGGTTTTCAAATCAGCTGACTGCACATTCCTGGGCTAGCACTGTCATCATTTACAACTGTATATTAGTAAAGTCCTTGACACACCCCAGCAGGAAACAGTCACCTGGAGAGAATAACGGAGAGCCTGGGAGCAGCAGAAGCCTTTGCCTTTGCACAGTTTAGCCCCCAGTAGTAGGAAGTGCTGCACATAAAAACACTAACACAATTCTAGGTTTCTAAGCTTACTGCTGCTTGCTAGAAATGACTGCCAAGGGTTCATTTGGCAGTGACTGGTAACTCCTTTACCATCATAAATGGATAAGAAATTTAATAAGAGCAGTTAAAAAAATATACATTAGTCAAGCTAAGGCAATTAACAATAAAATTACTACACTTTTTTGAACAGAAGAATATTGGACTGGTAGCAGCTAGAATTTGTTTAATGAAGCCAACCAACCATTTAAAATACAACCAAACCAAGTGAAGCAACAGCAGGAGCAGAGGAGGGAAGCAAAACTGCTTACCTTCCGTACAGACACCCTGCAGATGCAAGTATCCAAAACCCCTGTTGTGGCACTGGCACTGATTTTACACATAAATAAAAACTTCTTCTTCCAGCGGACACAGTTTGCCTGAACCACCTCCCTGCAAATAGAAAAGATGCACTTCTATCGGTTGCATATACATTTGGAACCATAAAAATCACAGAACAGTTTTAGAGCAAAAATTGTTCTGCTGTTTGTGATGGTAACACCTAGTGCAGACCTTGTCAGAAGCCTGAATAACCATCCTGCATTCTTCTCTTGTGTAGAAAGACTAAGAACTGCTAAGACTTGGGCACAATATTAGAACTACACAAAGATTTAACAGTCATATGTTCTTAAAGACAAATGAGACCCTGATATCGTGGTTTGCTGAGAGAGAGTGATATTTTGGGGGATATCAGCTCCCCAGCACATCCTTCCAGGCTATTGAGCTCTGGAGTACAGACAAGGAGTCACTCTTGATAAGGATTTTTTCCAATACAGAAAAAAGAAGCATCATATATGGAGAACTGAATAAATTTGGGGACAGCAAGGGTTTCAGCTGCATATTGGGAGCTCATCATTTGAGAGCAACATAGAAAGACTAATGGTTGAAGTTTAACAAATCCATCTAGATTCGTCTTAATCACAGCAAGTTGGTAAGCCAGCAATATAACACAGATGAGAAAGGCAAAAAAGGCAGCATGCTTTTTGCTTAAAGCTGAAATAGATCACATGACTCCATTTCAGTAACACCTTCTGGGATTCAATTAACTCCAGAATGAAAAGGTGCAGAGAGGGCAACACAGCTTTTTGATCTTTTTGAGAAAAAAAAATAACAAAAGTTTGGTTTATGTAGTCTTGCAAAAAATGAGGATTGAGAAGACTAAAGGAAACTGAATGATTAAACCTGGGAGAGACCAAAATCTATATAAGCTAAATGTTAGACAGTCGGGAAACAAAATAGAGCATAAATAAAACATTTGAAACTGCAATTTAAGTAGTCTCTAATCAACTCTAATCAACTTAGATTTGAGCAGTGTTCATCCTTCTTTTCCTTCTTTTTTTCTATTAAACCCCTATGTTTTATAATAATTTTTGCAGAGCCTCATTGAAAATCCAGTCTGACATCTTTAATGGGAGGTGGATTTTATAGTCCTGCTTAAATCAAACTAATGAACTTCTATCATTTATGGAAATACAGTGAATCAGAAGGATCACGCACAGACACTGATTTGCTGTGCTGGCAAGACTGGCATCTATAGCACTCACTGGCACTTGCCCCGTAGGAACAAATTGGCCTGCATCAAATGAGTCAGTTTAACGTCCGTAACAGACCGACAGACTCTGATGATACAGAACTGACTCATTCCAGCACGTGACGTAAAAGGAACAGGCTCTGTATGCCATGATGTACCTTTTATCCGTTATGTTTCCCATATGCAGAGTCTTGTGCTTTGGAAAGCCAAAAGGAAAAAAAAATCCCAAATTCCACCAAGCGATTTAAATCCAGCACCAGAATTCTGAAGGTGCAGATTTTAAGACAAATGGTTGCACTATTGGAAAGATCAAGAAAGATGAAGAAAGCCAAGTAGCACACAGGATATTTGGCAACTGCTAGCATTTGTTACACTTAGAGGTCTTTAATACCTATCGTACTTCTTACGGCATTAGTCATCTTTCAAGAAAAGTCAATTGTGTCTCAACTTGATCTTCACTATCAAGCTGAAGACATCCAATTGTATGGATGGCTGCATCTGTATATTTGCACGTTGTGAACGCTATGCTCAGAGCAACCGAGTTGATCATTTTCAGGATAGCCTTCCACCTTCCATCTCATGATGAATCACAACTAAAGCAGCTTTGAATGCAGCAAAGCAGCAAAACACAAAACACAGTATGTCTACTTTTAAATGCAATATTAATGTAAATAATATCTGCTTGATAAATGTAGTTGTGCCCTTAAAAACTTTTATGAACTTGAGTTTAAACACACCAATGTACATTGTTTAAGACAATGAGACACCATAAAAGCATGAGGCTTCTGGAAGGCAGACAACATTTTAAGTGGTTCTCAATCTGCTTGTATCACAGGTCAGGACTTCCTGAGGCAGAGTTAACTTAATAAACATTAAATAGGATTATCAGACCTTTAAATTGTCTTGCAAGAAAAAAAGTTAAAAATCTGAAAAGATTTCAATTGTACAGATATTTCTTGCAAAAGTTCATAAAACTCAAAAATATCCCCTCCTTTTTGTAAGGACCTTAAATACTTATTGTCAGATTCTTTCATAGCAGCTTTCAGCTTTAAACAAGATAGTTTAAAAAAGACAGTTTTAAACAGTGTGCATCCATAACCTCATAACATTTCTCCTTACAGTTCCATTATACATAGAACATATATGAGCATATATTTCAATGGTAATTTTGGTATTAATAAAAACACAATAACTCTTAAATAAGCAAATAAGGCACCCAGAACTTGACCTTTTAACAGTCACATCTAAATTTTTTTCCATTTTTTTTGTTTGTTTGCTTGTCTCTGTTTTGGTGTTTTTTTTGGAGGTGGAGGGGCAAGGGGGTGGTTGTTGAGGGGAAGAAAAAAAGAAAAACTGTTATATTGATTAGTTACTATGGAAACGAACCCAGATAACTTCTTGGCGACTTTGCCTCACTACAGAGCGCGTTGGAGAAAGCTTTCCGTTATGAGTCAGTTTCCTATGAGCCTCACACAGTAACTTTACCACATACAAAGCAAAAACAGTTGAATATTTTTACAAATTAAGTGGGGTTTTTTTTCCTTTAAGGGAAAAGTTCACATTAACTAAATTTCAAATTTAAGACTTCAGTTGTGAACAAAACCCTTATTCTATCCCCCAGGAAACATCAAGTAGTTTGGCAGAACAAAGTCACTCTTGCTGCACAGGCTCCTTGTTTGGTTTAGACTCGTGCAGTTCAAGTGTCCAACAGTCTGGTTTACACACAGCATTTTTTCTTTTAGTGTCTGTACTGTATACACAAACATAAAAATGTAAACAATAGGATTTTTAGTTTAATTTGAAATCTTTCCTTCTCCTAAGTTAATAATGAACATAAAAAACAGAGACAAATATGAAGAAAAAAACACAACTGTCCTAAAAAATAAGAAGACTCTACCACCCACTTTATACAAACATATTCTATGTATCCAAAATGTATACCCTAACTGTCAATTACACACTGTCCATTCACCTAGCAGTACCAACCCCGTGATCTTTAAAGAATAGCCAACTAAAAAGGAGCAAAAATATTCTGTATAACTCTTTTGGAATACCAAGCTGTACTTAAAAGCGTTGACTAATTCATTCAACACCTTTTTAATGGCTAGAACACTAAAAAAAATGTGTTCCTTATTAAAAAAGAAAAACAGTCAATTGCAAACACAGAGCTTCAGTGCCTCATCAATTTCAGCACTAACCAAACATCTGGCTCCGCAGGAAGAGCTCCACATGTTTACAAAACTCTACTACCTTTGATACTTCATGCAAAACTTGTACAAAGCAGTAACATCCTGTTCAGTGCATTTTACTTATAATTACCAGGTTAAAGGTTTGCACTAGGAACATTTCATGCCAAGTATTTTGTATAAAGTTGTATAAACTGATGATACTGTGGAAATAGAGCTGCTTTGGAATACTTTTACTAAAGGAGAAAAAAACCCTGAAGATCTGGAGAGGTGAAGTGGGATCTAGCTACTGTCCTCAGCCTTCTAGGGAACTACAAAAACAGCAGAGCCAGGCTCTTCTCAGTGGTGAGGACAGCAAAGACTAGGGCAGTATCAAGAGAAGGGCCAAGAAGATGAAAGGAAAGATTAGAGCAGTGAAGGAGGGGAACACGTTGCCCAAACAGACAAGGCCTTGAGCTGCCTGGAACACCTTTGAACGTGGTTGTGCTTGGAGCAGCAAGCTGCTCTGCACAACCTCCAGCAGCCCCTTCCACCTTAAGCGACTCCATCATGCTAGAGAATTAATAGAAACATTCTTTAAAATACAAAGGCGGTCAGCTTACAGTATGCATTAATATATTTTTTCACTTTAATAAATGCCTATTATATATCTGTTTTAAGAATTCGTTTCCTGAACAGTTAGCTGCTGCTGCCACCTCTTACAAGTACTCACCTAGCTACAGTAACAATCACACAAGAATCTCACAAGAATGAGCCCCTTTCATATCTGTAATAGCCAGTCACATTCCCACAACGTGATTCATACAAAACATTTCTTATCTACAACTGTGGCCCAACAAAGCCCCTCTTCAAATCTGTGCTTCTGCAATATGTATTACTCCTTTGATTTTCCCTTCAACCTATTTCAGAGGCTTTCCTCATCTCTGTTATTATTTCCATGCCATTATTCTTGTGCCTTTCTCCATGAACTCTATTAATATTTTAGCCTTCTTGTTCTCTTTTCTTTCAGCTCTGTCTAGAATATCTACACCAACCCCCGTAGATCAAGTTGCTTTCCTCAAGAATATTCTCCGATTTTTTTTTCCCCTATTCAGACCATTTTACAGCATCTCTTCAGTCTTTCCTTAATAGTTTCAGAGAAATTTCATGAAAAAGGAATGTTCTCATTTGTTTACAGAACTTCCCCTTTCACCCTTTTCTCCCTACAGAGAGGAGAGGGCCTGGAAGCTGCTGTTTAGCAATCACCAACAGACTCTTCACAATGGAAAGTAAGAGATTAATGGATGTTTGGAAATCTGAAAACAGAGCTACAAAATGGCAAGTAAGGATTTTCAACCTACCACTCATTTGCCCTCCCACACTTTGAAGTTTACTATACTTTGTTTCTCCAACTACAAACCAGATTACAGCTGAACCAAGGCTCACGGCTGCCAGTAAGAGTCACCCATTATGCGGGAAGATGAAAGGAATAAGGACAGTATTTCCACATGACAGGTATTTTTTTAAAACAAGTGTTTCTATATAGAAACAAGAAGCTATTTAAGCAGTATTACTGTCAGGATAACTTCTCGCTGTAAATGCAGCTTAGGCAAAAGGATAAACAATGATTAAAAAGCAATTTGAAGAGTCCAGTGAGGCAGAAAATGTGTTTGCTAGAGACACAAAAGACAAATGTAATTTTAAGCAGACAAGAAGGCAGCCAAGCATCACTGGAGACAAGCGTGCAGTGTCTGAAAGATAATTTATCATAAATTCTACAGCAGAAGTCCTCCTTATTCTACCCCACTACCTGCTAAGAGATAGGAATAGTAGTGCCATAGTTGGAGATTGCCTCAGAGCTCAGGAGCTCATTGTATCTAAAGAATCTCTCTGGAAACTCATGCAAGATGAAAATGTTTTGACACAAATAGAGATCAAGCTGCAATTTTCAGATATCTTCCCTCACCCAGTTCTTGTCACACAACTGTAGATAATTATCAGCTTGTTTTTGGTTGCTTTGAGTATTATTTTGCAAAAGGAAGGAAGGAACAAACGTCAAAAGCACAGAAGTATCAGAAATCAGATACCATTAGGGACATAGAGCCAATTTTTGATATATTTGCACAATATTTTAGGATAAATTCATATATTATTTGGAGAACTCACGCACATTTTTCAGAAAAATCTATTCTATAATGCTATGGAATTCACCACTTGTAGAGTATGACCACCAGCTCAAACCGCAGCTAACACACACAGCTAGAAAGCAATGGCCATGATGTTCAAAATCTTTCCAATGCCATTAGTGTGCTGTTAACTTAATTTCTTCCTTATTTATCCTGACCTTTGCTGAGTCACCCCTGTGAAAACCCATCTGTTAATTCTTAAGCCAACAGCAAAGGCACTCCCTAAATTGGCACAGAGGGATCTCTCCTGCCTAGAAGGCAACCACAGCCCTCAACCCCTTTCAGTGCTTTAGGAACAGACCAGTAAGATTTACCAGGGGTTCAAGATACTAACCTACATTTCAATACTGTTCTTATTTATAAGCCCTCCTTCCTACACACCCATATCCCTCTCTCCCCCCCAAAAACCGAAAGCTTCTTTGAGACCCACGCAGGGCTAGATACAGTCACACTCTCCCTGAAGCTGCTCCCCAGGTCTCAAGCATTTATATGCACGCTGGTAAAGCTATGCACGTCGAAAACCTTGAAAATATTATGAGATTTTCAAAGTTTTCCATAACTGAGCAAGACAGAAAAGGCTAAGATTACAGCAGCATGTCTCAAGCCATAAGGCCAGCTCAAGTTTAAGTTATCTAAATCAGAGTAGGTGCATCAGGTGTGAGGGAGTTCAGGGCAGCAAGAGCTGCAGGAGTGCAGGAACAGGAGAAGGGTGCCCCAAGTCCTAACGATCCCCACGTGCTGCTGATGAAGCCACTCACAAGAACACTTGATTATTAAAATATTCATAATAATAAAAGGAATTAGGGATGTGAGTGAGCACTAATGTGCCAAAGACCCTCCTACCTTACGGAGCACAAACTAATATATTGCATATGGGTGCTCTATATCCCCTTTGATTATTCCCAATTACGCAAAAGCAAAACAGTTTAGAAAGGGCTATAGTAGGAATATAAGTTGTTAAAAAAAAAAAAAAGACATTTTTGTGGTGTGGAAGCCTGGCACTTCGCAGCAGGCAGCGACTGCAGCGCCGACCCCGCGCGGCGAGCGGGGCTCGGGGACGGGCTCCGCTCCCGCCCGCTCCGGGGCTGCTGGAGGCCCCTCGGCTCCCGGGACGCGGCGCCGCCGCCAACGGCCGCCGCCAACGGGCGGCGCGCGGGCACCCACCGGGAGGACTCTCCGCTGAAGCTGCCGCCGTCCAGCAGGCGCACCTTGCAGAAGAGCACGCCGTTCACGAAGGGCACGGAGGAGAGCTCGTCCAGCTCCAGCTCCACGCGGAACTTGAACTTCTTCTTCTTTATCATCATCATCATCATCATCGCCAAGGCCGCCCGCTGCCCGGGCCGCGCTCAGCGCCGCGCCGCAGCCGCCCCACCGCCCATGGCCGGAGCGGCAGCAGGAACAGCAGCGGGACTGGAGGGAGCCGCGGCGCTTCCCGCTCCCGCCTCGGCGCCGAGCGGCAGCACCTCCCCCGGCGCGCGGGCGGCGCTTACATGGCGGCCGCCGCCCCCGCGCCGCCCCGGCCGGGGCGCCCGCCGGGAAGGTGCCCGCGCGGGACGCGCGGAGCCTGCGCCCGCGGCCGGAGCAGCCGCGGGAAGCCCGGCCCGCACCCAGCGGCCCTTCCCGGCAAAGATCAGCCCGGCTGTCACCTCATCCCTTGCTCGGGAAGGAACAGCTTGTTGAGAGCTAAGGAATGCGCCCGTGACGTGGGATTCCTGCCACCCCCCTGCAAGAGCACTTATTTAATCTGCGCTGAACGCTGCAGTCTCCTGCAACAGGCTGAAATCTGCCGTAGGGGACTGCTCCTTGGGTACTGCGTTCATTGGCTCTGCTGCATGGGACTGAACCTAAAAGACCTTAGAGAAATCAGCACCTGATAGCAATCAGCCCAAGTAGCCTTTGTTCTATCTGGTTACTTTGATTGTAACCAGATATCAAGGTATCAAGCATATCAACATGATCTTTTCCAAATTAAAGACCTCTCCAGAGTTTTCTTAAAAACAGATGTTTCAGGCTGATGGGAAGGGGATAGGTCCTCTACATTAAGATCTGAAAGACTGAGCACAAAGTGGGACTTGGTGTCAAATGGGTGCTCTACTCATAAAGGAATGAGGAGTGAGACTGGTGGTGGTTGGGTGCCTACTACAGGTCGTTTTATTTACAGAAGACTCTTGAAAGGTTTGCTGAAATTCT
Source organism: Nothoprocta perdicaria (assembly GCF_003342845.1). Classification (NCBI taxonomy): domain Eukaryota; kingdom Metazoa; phylum Chordata; class Aves; order Tinamiformes; family Tinamidae; genus Nothoprocta; species Nothoprocta perdicaria. The sequence goes on from NW_020455577.1 coordinate 3,863,849, forward strand.
AATTAGAAATATGTAATAAATATAATTGGTGCAACTGTCATGAGGAAGAGCTCATGTAATCTTGGCCTAGGGAAGCAGGTCAGCAGCCTTCACTGATTCTTTAACATCCATAGGTGAAAATATATTAAGGGAAAAGTTAATTATAATAAAATGGATGCATACGTTCTCCAGGCACCAGCCCCAACCAAAGACTTCGCCCAGGGACTGTATTAATACTCGGAAATCAAATTTGAAGTCAAATCTCTTACGTGGAGGATCTTGATCAAAGGGAGTCAAAGTCAAAGGTATCGGAAGGGTAGATTCTAAATTTAAACAGAATCTTTAATCCAAAGGTGCTCAAAATAGCAGCAGACAGAATTTTGTTTTTTCAAAAAAAGGATAAACGCTGTCAGTAATGCAATAACCCTGCATTGTCAATGACATAAGGCTTCTCCAGCAAGCGTAAAGCTCAGGAAGCTTTATTTTGGGAGAAGCTCATAAATCTTTAAAGGAACCTTTATTTGAAACAAATACTTTAAAGACTGTCAGGCTGTCTAGTCTCCTACTGAAAAGTATAAGATTTCGGTTGTGAGGTGGCAGAATTTTAGAGGAAATGTCCTCTATGGACAAAGAGTCCTTTGTCTGTGGTTAGGCTTTTAAAGTACTCCCCCCAACACCAGTATATCAGTGTTGAAGACAGGGCACTAAAATGCTCTGCCTGCCTATTTGCTTTCTGCTGCATCATTTCCCCCCAGGATGCTCCCATTTCAGCTTGTAGCGCTTCTGGGAATAGCAGTGTCAGGAAAGACTTTGGAACATTTTCTTGCTTGGGCTCTAGAGGGATCACTGGTCTGCTCCAGCACTAAGTCTGGATGACAGCCTGTACATAGATCAGTGCTTCCAGCGGGATTCAACTCCAAGCACATTGTCTTGTGCCAGCAACTAATTAATTTGGACATCTGAGACTGTAAATAATCAAAGTAGCAGGCAATCTCAGGGGTACCTAGGTGGAAGTGGAATAAAAGTGTAAAACACTCTCCTCATGAAGCTTCTCATTCAGCTTTTTAGGAAATACATGGTGAAGTTTCAGTTCTCCAAATAGCTGTTTTCATTTTTAGTATTACCTGACATGAGCAGCCCTACCAGTTACCCTCTGAAGGATTAGGACCGTAATATTGCATGGTCTTTTAAAGCTATGTTGTAAATAAAGCCCAGCTTTTAGCCCCAGTCCTATGAAGAGCTCTGTGCCCTCCACAATGGCTACAGGAATGTCACAATGTCTTCCATGTCACAACACAGCTGAAACTCTGCTAACAGCATTATTTTCTACATTTGTAGACTGTATTTATCTGTATTAAACTACCAGTCTTTCTGAACTAAAAAATATGTTTCTCCATTCTTGAACAATCCAATGCCACAAGTTAGAAAAGCCAGTTAAGAAAATCATGTGAGAATTAGCAATAGAATCTGAAATTATCCTAGCATATTTTATTAGACAAGATTCCAGAACATATGTTTGCTTTGAATATATTTTACGTGAATAGTTTATAACTGAATTAAATCTATGTAAGTGTGAATTAATTATTATTATTGAAAATAATTCATTTAATCCCTCCTCCACCCCCCAAAAAAAGAAGCCTACAATTGATCTTTAATTTTATCCTTCTAAATGCCTTTAGGATTTATTTTGTAATTATATCATCCTTGTATGTGTTCTGAAGATTGCTATTTCAGGTGACATAAAACTAATGGGAATAGATCACTGACAATTTTCTTTTCTTTTTTTTTTTTTTTTAACCCCGTACCAGAACTAGATTTGATCTCATTTTTACTTTACTCCAGATCCTGGAATTAGGCCAGATTTTGGCTGATACGCTGGGCAATTTTCATAATTTCCATAGTATTATGAGGTGTCTTCTCCTCCAGGGAAAGATACAATTTCTATAGCAGACACTGAATCATGCGATTTGGCTGTTTTATCTTCTATCTATCAGGCTATTAATATAATATATTAAGTTTCTAATGTCTTAGAGGAAGTGCTATAAATATTGTAAAGACTAAGTGGATAGTATTGATGTAATTTAAACATGTATTGATATATGTATACTATTAAAAGCTCTTAGCAAATGCATATATTTCCAGATATGTCTCATATTGCTGATATTAACAGTGAATAAAGTTGTATATTATTCAATAAAAATATTGTAATTAAATGTATGTTGTTAAAATAAAAATCTTTTATTTAAAATACACATACATACACTTTAAACCTCCCAAGGTAGGGATATTTATGGACATACAAATATCCTGTGGACCAAGGAAATGCAATTTGTACTGTGAACCCTGCACTACATGCACAAGTTATAGCAGAATCAGCTCTCTAACTAACCAGCTCTTATCACCTGTGGCTGCTTTTACCACACAGCTCCTGGCAGTGTAGCATGTCCCATAAGGTAGAGATAAGGGATGATGCATTTATGCAAATCAAACCTGCCAACAAAACACTAGCTTGCTTTCTGCTTCAGGAATAGAATGAGTTATTATGAGTTATTCCCAGCTATTTTTACCTTGGGTTTTTTTTTTTTTTTTTTTTTTTTGCTATTAGCAGTGTATTTTCAGCGTTGTCTATGTATATATGTGTATATAGGCAAATGTTAGTGCCTAATGCTTAGGGGCTCCTGTGAGTGCTTGCATATAGTTATAACTGAGGTTGCTTGGGAACATGTGGATGACATTAACACATGAGATAAAACTGTTAATTTAAAGATATGCATCAGGTGTGACAGTGTGCGCTTTTGAATAGCTTAGGTCATATGCAGATAACATGCAAGCTTGGTACTTAAGAGCATATATGGAGGGGGGGGAAACACGTGTAATCCCAGGCAGATTTCAGAGAAGGGAAACACTGCACCCTAGGAGCACTTTAATTAATCACTGGGGGATGCAGAGAGGCGCGTTCAAATTTACCCTGGAGAAGGCGGGGGCGCCCGTTGGCCCCGCCCATCCGCCGTCCGTTGACCCCGCCCCTCCGCCGACCGTTAACCGCCCACGCGTTCAAATCCCAACGGCCGCGCAGGCGGCTCCGCCCGTGTTGCTGCGCGGTGGTGCGTCCTTCTCTCCTCCCTCTTTCCCTCCCTGCGTGCGGCGGGCGGTGTCGGCAGCGCCGCCCGCTCCTCCCCGTGCTGCCGCCGCCCAGCCCGGGGAGCCCCGGCGCCCCGCGCTCCTTCTCCGCCGCGCCATGTTGCAGCAGCTGCTGCGGCGCTGGGCGCTGCCCGCCGCCGCCTGCGAGGGCGGCCGCGACGCGGACTCGCGCTACGCCAACCTCTTCAGGAAGCTGGACCTCAACGAGGATGGCCGCGTGGACATCGCCGAGCTGCAGACGGGGCTGCGCGCTATGGGCATCCCCCTGGGCAAGGAGGCCGAGGAGGTAGGCGCCGCTCCCGGGGCGTCCTGCGCCGGGGCACGGCGGTTGCGGGGCTCTTGGGGCTGCTAACGCGCCTCCCGCCGCGGGAGAAGCCAGCTTTTCCTTCCCGGTTCGGCGTGCCTGCCCTGGGCGTGGGCTCGACGGAGGCGCCCTAAGGCGGTAAACGAAGTATACAGAGTAGAAAACGTTATTAATAGGATGGTAACGGCGCTGCCAAGTGGGCTTGGCCTTGTACATTCATCATGTGTCAGCGTTGGCCTTTCCCCGATTCTGATATTTGATAGCGTGTTCCTGCTCCAGCGTAACAAAGCATGGGGACTTGGGGTCAGGGTAAATTAAGGTTTGTTTGGGGCAACAGGTAAGGAAAACTTGTCTTTAGCCTAAGTAAGAGTAGACTGCAAAAGAGCCGAACTCTTTGTTAGTTCGGCTAATGAAGAGAGGCACATGGAACAATTGCTCTGCCCCTGCACAGTATCTGATACAGAGAAGCTGTTTAAAAATCTAGTGTTTCGTAGTAGTGAATATTATGCCACAGACTAGGCAGAGCTCTCATTCCTGGTCCTTGATACCCCCAATATGATCAGAGTTTATAATTTTCTTTATTATGTTCTCAAAGTTGTTGCTTTGTGAGCTGTTAAAACTTGGGTTGCCTAGCTTTGCTGGTGTTGCACAGGAGCTGTTGTACAGGTGCCCAGCTGCAGTGCTGACTTATGTTGGAAAGTCTGATCTTCACCTGCAGTGCTTCTCCAGTTGGCTTTCTGTCCCTATCAGTGAGAATATAACAAACTTAATGCATAATTCTATAGGTGAAACTATTTGTTTATTTGTATGGTAAGGCAAGATGGGCAACTTTTAAAAGGGCAGCTTTTAAATTAGCTTTTAAACTTCTTTATTCGATGCTGGTCACTGAAGCAGGCCTGTGTTTCTTCATTAGACTCAGTTTTAAAAGTTCTTGTGCTTTTTTTCTGTTGTCTTCCATTAGTAAATGTAAATGGAAGGGTTTCTTATCCCTTGGGTGTTGAATTAGACTGGTATGAATGAAAGTGCTAAATGAGCTTTTACTTCAATGTTATTTCTGGTCAAAATCATCTTTGCAATGAGCATGTTTATTAATTTTTGGCTTATAAAGGGCCGGTGGTCTGGTCACTTATACATGCATTGTGCTAGTAAATTCATGTTAGTGGTGAACTTGGGTCCCTCCTTACGTAGTATTGTTGAAAACCTGCTGTACCAGTCTGACTAACAAATTAGGCTTTTCTATTGAACAGCAGAGGTATAAGTGACCAATTTTCTGACATTTAATAGTGATGGTTCTTGAACACAATTCCCAGAAAGCCTGGTGACACAAAATGTCATATATTTTAAGTTTCAAGTTACTTGTGACCAAGTCATAGGTTGTTCTGTCTCTTTCCTGTTCATTGAGCTGCTTTCCATTAAAAGTGCAGTTCTGAATATTTGTCAAATTTGCTACAAGATAAAACTAGATTTGCAACCCATGAAATGAGTTGAGGCAAGCTAGACTTGTGTGGCTGCAGTGGGAGCAGGAACTGGGCGCCTTAGCTGCTTAACAACCACAGGCTAAACAAAATAAACCATGAATCATGTCACAAGTTTGAGAGGGGCGCAGGAGTTGCTAGAGTGCACTGAAATATCTCTGTGTCCGCAGTTATAAATTTAACAGTGCACACAGTTTGAATTAGAAATGACTTGTGCTATGAGAGAGCTTCAGCAAGATGTGCCTTAGCTCCTTTTCTGTTTTTGTATAGCTAATCTGCTTTCTGTATTCTTCCTGAGTCTTGAAACTGCCTTTTCCCACTCTCTTCACGTGAGGCTCTAGGCTGATGTTGCAGATGAGCCTGTAAGTTGTATTCAGGCTAAAGATGTTCTTGGGGTGGGAGGAAGGCCAACAAATCTAGTACAATGAAATTCTTTTCTACTAATTGTTGAAAAAGTCAAAATCATTAATAAAATTAGTGCTTGTGGGTGTGTGCTTTTTTTAATTTGTTTCTGTGAAGGCAGAAATATTCTTATTTCTAGATCGGAGTTTCAGGCTTTTAGGGTGTCTTAGATATAGGTCTGGATTAGGTTTCCAAAATCCTTTTTTGGCACTAGATTGCATTGTATAAAATAAAAACAAGTGCATGCAGGAGTGTGGGTCACTGTACTTCTGGGGAGCACTGCTGCTCTGTGGTTGTTCTTTGGTGAAGACCCATCTGAACATGACTGCTTTGTGTCCCTGCAAAATCATCAGCATTAAATGTTGATGTGTGTCACTTTTCTCTCTTCTGAAATAGCCTGTCATTCCTCCTTAAAATATATACAGTTTCTTTGAAGGTACTAAGCTGCTCTCTATTTGAGTAACAGATTCATGGCACATTCTTACTTCACCTTTCACATGCTTTTTTTGACAGTTTTACTATGGCTGAATGTATGATAAAATATTGCCAGGTGAAATAATATTGTAGGTAGGAGAATTGGTGTGCATTGAGGTGAATTGGTGGGACGGATATTGGGAGCAGGTTGGATGTCCTTCTTAAAGTATACATGCTTTTCACATGGAACAGCATCACAGCACAAGCTGACAGGAGTGTTTTAACTTGATCTGCCTCCAGTCACTGTTTGACAGACAGAAGTAAACAGTTGAGAAGTCTGAAATGTGCTTCATAAAGGCTGCCAGCACCACTCCTGTTTTATATTGTAGTATATTATGTGCTAGGAAGAGATAACTTTTGAAACTTCACAAAAGATTCCTGGCCTAATATGTCAAGATGGACAAAGAAGGAATTCAGTGTGGCAACGATATCAAAGGAATTGCTACAAACAACATTTACAGCCAATGTGTAGTCTGAGCTTTGAGGAATGGAGCTGTCCTGTAGAGATGTGAACTAGGTGCTGGGATGGGATCTCAAATGATCTCATCCTGGGTCTTCAGAATGCAGTATGTCTTTGAGGCTAGCGCACCATAAATGGTGCGAGTAGTTATATGAAGTACTATTTCTGCCCACCCATTCCTCCTGTTGCAATCAATCCGTGTATAAAATTTGTGGGAGGTGAACATGAAACTTCAAGCATCAGTCTGCAGAAGGAGCAGTCTGGCATTCAGGTACTATTTATACATTGAGTCTGGGAGTTAGCAGTAGAAAGATGTTATGCAAATGAATAACCATGTTCTAGGAACAACTTAAAATTTTTGTTTAGACTGACTAGCTAGAAGCTAGAGGCTAGCGGAGCAAATCAACTCAAGCCTCTTTATTATACTGTAGTTTGGCTAAAAACCATGTTGAAAGCAGCAGTTACTTCAGTAACATCTTTGATAAAGGATTCAATGGCAGCTTTCAAATGTACAGTATCTACTCATTGGAATCATACCATATATATTATAATTTGTTAGGTAGATAAAAGGTTAGAAAATAATGATAAATATTGCAATAATTTCAGAGCATTGTATACTTCTGTTCTTTCTTCTGTTGTTACATTTCTTCATGTGAAATGACATTTTTTCCCCCTTGACTTTAATAGTACATCAAAACTGGTACAATAGGCATTTCTAGTTTTGACCAAAACAAATTGTCATGTCAGATGAGTGTTGAAAGCTGGCACCATGTGTGCTTCTCAGTCGTAATGATACCTTAATGTCTAATTTGGAGTACTTAATTATGAAATTAATTGTGAATGAAACATGTCTTAACAGGCATGTCTTCAAGTCTCCACATGAAGGAGAAGGATGAATGTAAAATGTTTGTTTCCGTAGTGTTTTAACATACAGATAGTGAAGCTATCTATATATATAAAATACCAATTGAGGTGGGCAAAAGGGTTTTGGAGCAGTGGCAGGGTGCAGTGAATGATTGCAGTTTTGCAAAAGTCAAGAATGCCAGGCACCAAATATGGGAACCTGACCCCCCAGGTATCTTGTTTCTCGCCTACTGAAAGTCTTTGCTAAAGCACCATCTTCAGTCAGTAATGTGTCCCAGCTGCAAATCCTAGTGAAACTGGTCATTCTAAGACAACTTTGGATGGGAATGTTGCTATAGTAGAGTAGGCCTAGCTTACAAGTCGAGAGTTACCCATGTAACTTGCAGGGAGTGATGAATGAATGCTCAAAGGACAGTTTGTGTCTCCTATTTATGCTATTTCAAATTCCCGGAATCTTTAGGCTTCTAATTTGTAGATAGAGTTGAGGGAGCTTATCCAGGAGAAGCTTCTGCAAGGTGTGCTGATGAGGCCTGCCTCTCTCCCTTCTTAGACTCCTTTCATAGAGATTCTGTGCCCTGAAAAGAGCCAGGGGAAATACTGCTGGAAGCCTTTTCTTGTTGTAAGAAACAGCAATGCTAAGGGCAAAGAAAAGGTCTTCAGCTCTTAGTAACTTCTCTGTTGATATACCTGCCTCTTTTAACTTTGTCTGTAAGAGGTGGCATGTGTCTGAATGTTGAAAGTCCCTTTTAGGAGGGAAGGGAATAAATCTGATTGCAACATGTAGGTAATCTGGGAGGCCTTTGGAGGTTGTGCAAATGCCTCTTCTGTTCACAATGGAGCTTTGTGTGGAAGTGCTTGAGCTTGAATAGCAGCCTGTTCTGTTAGTATGTTATGTGCACCTGGAGTTGGGGTAACTGCTAGAGACATAACTCCAGGCCATTTCACTTGGGTTTGAATTTACCTTGTAGCTGGTTTAGTGTGACAAGATGGGTTTGCGTACTGAGTTGTCTGTTTCAGTTTTATCATTATGCTGAATAAATTTGTCGTGCCAGGAATGGATAGGATAAGAACCACATTAGCTTTTGTGTTGGAGGGTATCTGTCTGATAGAGGCAGGTATATATACTTGAGCTGTTGCTGAATCTGTCTTTCAGTAAGTTTAAAGTCTGTGTAAATGCAGTCTGTGTAAATGCATAAGTCACTATTTATTTTGGAAGGAAAAGCAAGAATAGAGAAAGGTGAAAAGGAAAGGGGAAGGTGTGATGGCTTTTATACATAAATGTCACATTTTCTTTTAAAATGAGGAGTATTATGAATGCTCGTAAAAATGAGGCTATACAGTATTTGCAACTGTGTCCTGTAGAACTTGAGTCATAGATTTTATCAATGAGTTCCTGATTGCAGCAATTACAAGTGTTAGCATTGTTCCTTTTCACTTATGTCCTGTAAAATAACACGATAGAAAACTAGACATGCCTAGTGACTTCTTGATGGACCCTTTCCTTTTAAGCATTCTTCCAATTTTACTAGTTAGGTGAAATAGTGATTTGCTCTGTGTTGAGCAGTCCCACCTTTTGTACACAGTTAAGTTCTATAACCAGGAGAGTGTGATTGTGAAAGCTTACAAGCAATAAAAGTATGAGTTTTAAGTAATATATAGTAAGCTGTGGGGAATGTAAAAGTCTGGATAAAAGCATGAATGTTTCCACTTATCTGTCTCTTGTAACTATGAATGTGTAAAAACTTGTAGCATCATTGCAGACTAATAATTTTGCAGACTACCAACAGGGGTTGGAATTTTTAGATTTATATAAAACTAGCCTGCAACTTCCCTAGTTTTTGGCATGTATCTGGTTGAGCCTTACACAGCTAAATTCAGAAAAAAAGAGAGGTAATAGAGGGCTGCTAGAAAAATAGGAGTTCAGCACTCTAGCTATCTTTTTAACATGGCAGTTTTGCAGTAAAATTTTTCTTGGTCTACCTGTGGCATTTCTATTTGGAGCTGTTCTGTAGTGCAGAGTTTTGAAAGTGGCTGACTTAAACTGTGGAAAAGAAATGAACAAAAGTAGCAGCAGTTGTTAGCAAATAAACAAAGTGCGTGTTGGGGAAAAGCAGTGTGTACCATGACAGCACAGGAACATTTCTATGGAGAATGTGGGAAGCCCAAAGACATTAAAGCAGAGGATTATATAAATTCTACCTTCCTAGTTAGGTGAGTAATTAATGGTTCTTGATATTGTAACCGTATTGGTGTCTGGTTGCTTATCGTTGGTTTTGCTTTGATTTAAAGTTTTCAGGCAATGAAAAAAATTACATGCCCTGGAAATTTTTTTCTGCCTTGGAGCTGAATCCGTGTAAAGGTATGGTGATCCTATGCAGATTTTAGAATGAGAACAGGCAGGTTATGTACAAAGCACATTAAATATCTCGATTTCCTAGGACTTTGAAGCATGGACTGGAATTGGATTTGGATCCTGCTCTCCTGGAAGGGTGCCTGTGCACCCTTTAGATGCATCTAAATCTCTTATAGGAAACTTGGTGAACAAAGAAGGAAATAGAAGTGTAAGGCAAAACTCTTGAGTGTTCCTGTGCATTCCACAAACGTACCAATTAGTGGTTTTAATGTGAAACTTTAACCATCCAAGCAAGTAGTACATTTTATAGAGCATTTGTATGAGCTTTTAGGCTCTTAACGTGAGCAAAATGAATGTGCTTGCTAAGGACGTGTGCCTTTTGGTTCCTTGTCACTTCTGTAGCATTGAAAGTGAGGCAATTTAAAGTCTGCAAAATAACTAAAAACAGAAGTAGGGAATGGATAGTAGGTTGGTGCTTATTCTTTTCTAATTCCTGCCATATAAATAAAATCCTTTGGTAGGTAAAATGAAAGGCACCCCTCTTGCACACTAATTGCCAACTCGCTAAACCTCCCAGGAATTTCCATTTTATTTGACTTGCATCATGCTCAGCAACAGAGAATTTTGTAGTTGGAATTTAGTTGATGTTTTATGGTAGCTGAGAGCCAGAACAACACTTCGCTTGTTCTGTATTTTCGTCTGGGTATTTTGCATAGCAGTAGGGAATAGCAGCAATTCTTTCTTCTGCAGTTGGAGCAGGCAGCCCAGGGAGGTTGTGGAGTCTCCTTCTCTGGAGATCTTCAAAACCCGCCTGGATGCCACCCTGTGCCACGTGCTCTAGATGTCCCTGCTGGAGCAGGGGGGGTTGGACTAGATGATCTCTACGGGTCCCTTCCAACCTCAACCATCCTGTGATTCTGTTAGAAATCAATCTAACTATGTATGTGTCCCCTGTGACTTACTATTTCTCAGTAGCTGTGCAAGTCCTAGAAGGTGCTTGGATCCAGTGATGTGAGATGCAGTGTATGCATGGAGCAACCTGGGTTCAAAAACTGTTTTTGAAGTAGGAATTTCCTTCTAAGCAGAGCCTTCTGAGCTGATCTGTTAGCACTTTTATTAGAATGCCGCGATAAGGAACCTATACTTATACCTGTATAAACAGCAACTGTTTCTGTGTAATGGGAAATTCTGAACAATCTCACCAAAGTAGTAAGGGCATTAGAGGAAACAATCTGGATTGTTATTTTCTGTATCTTCCTCAGAAGCTGCAGCTGTGCAGAGCAATATGTGTGGCACAGATAATGTTTGGAAGAATCTTCAGCCTGCACTCTAGATGTACTGTGAAGGACTCTGAAATTTCTTGCAAATTTAAAGAACAAAATCTTCTGCCCTCAGGTTGATCTGTCCACCAAGAGCGGCTCTTGCACAGTATGCTGTCCCCTTAGGCTTTCACACACTGAGGGGAAAGACAACAAGAGCTGATACTGTCTGAAGAGATGGGGTGCACTTTCCCTGTAGACTTTGTCCCAGGGCAAGTATTTGGGATGGATTCCTTGTCTGCACTGTTCTGCCAGAGCTGCTGTTTTCCCATGTCCCTCGAAGGAGGCAGGTGTGAGAGGACATGGCGTTTGCCCATCACAGCAGAGTTGTGCGGTGCCTCATCCTTTCTGCTGTCCTGTGTGCAGCAGCCCTTGTGCTGTCCTGGAGCCCAAGCTGATAAATCCTGCCCAGCCTCTTAGCATGTGCTTTGCTCTTCAGGGTCTTGGCTATGAGGAGGATGGCAAGGTATCTGGTGATCTGGAAGTGAGTGTGTGCCTAAGCAGGTGGGCCACAACCCTACTCGGTATTTCAGTTTGGCTTCCTACTGTGCTAGAAACTTTCATGCCCTGTATTCAACTTGCAAATAAGAAACACCTACTTAGAAAACTAACTACAAGACAGTTGCCGGGAAACACTGATGCAAAGATAAGAGTTGCTAGAGGGGAAATACAGTTGGGTTTTAGTTAGGGCTTCAGTCTTGTGTGGGAGAAAATACTAATTGCTCAAACACTGGGTGGTAGAAATGCTGGTCAGGCAAACCTGTTGTGTTTGGTCAGCAATTAAATAGGTATCGGCCATTGTTTCATTTATCTTTCCAATTCAGAAGTATTAAGCCACAAAGTCAAAGAGGATAGGCAAAAATGTTCTTGTTTAGTCTGTCATACTGTAGGTTTCACTCAGTCTTGAAAGTTACAGACTTCAAGCTGGATTCTTTAAGTTTTTGTCATGTCTCTGTTCCTTCCCATCACATCCTCAAAGGATGGTGCTATTTGTCAGTGTGCTTTTTTTGAAGTGTGTGGTCTTTGACTTAAACTATGGAGACATTAAATCTAAATCTCTTTGCTGCTGTGTGAGGTTTTATGCTTTTTTTTTCCCATTATGAAAGAAATAAGACTATGTTTAAATTTCTGGGAAAAAAGTATTACCCTGATGTGTAGACTTAAATGTTTTCCTAATTTAATACTTTCTCCCTCAGCAAACTGACCAATATGATCCATTATTTATAAGTGCTCTGTAACTTAACTGTTTTTAATTTGTAAGCTGCTATGGTTCAGAATAATTAAATGTCTTTTTCCCAACAGAAAATTTTCAAAGCTGGAGATACGAACCAGGATGGACAGCTAGATTTTGAAGAATTTATGCGATATCTTAAAGATCATGAGAAAAAAATGAAGCTGGCATTTAAGAGCCTGGACAAAAACAATGATGGTATATCCTGTCTAATTTTATTTGTTCAAGCATTATTTGAAGTAATTTATGCCTTAAAATTTGTTGCTTTCATTTGTAATCTTTCCTAAACAGAAGACAAAATTTGCAAATATAATTTTGTTAACATATGTAGGGTTGTAGTAGATTGAAATGATTTTAAAATTATTTCAGTCTTCTCTTTGTGCATCTTCCAAAGCCATTGACCCAAGTACCTTTGCTTGAGTGATGGAGAAATTATGAGGAAGTTTCTAACTATCTGTTTGTTAGATTTTTTTATCTCATTTAGTTGCATGATTTCATTGTACTTACTGTTTCTCCATCCTTTTAATGGGATGGATCAAATAAACTACCTCATTTATTTTAAATATTCTGTGTGATTTTCTAATTGCCATATGGTGGAATTTAGTGAGTTGCAAAGTGCAAATGTGTTAAGCTATGTGTTTTAAATATGTGTGTTTTCCTTTTTTTTTTCTTTAAATGTTCTAAGGCAAAATTGAAGCATCAGAAGTTGTCCAGTCCCTCAAGATACTGGGTATAAACATTTCAGAAAAACAAGCAGAAAAGATCCTGCAAAGGTCAGGAATTACTGTTTTTTAAAGTTTTTTGAGCTTGCATATTTGTCCTTCTATTTTACTTATGTATGTTTTTGTAGTACAGAGCTAAGATGGCTCAAAAGACAGGCTATTAAAGTACACTTATTTTTAGATGATCTTGGAATGACTGTATTCAAATGATTCCTTTGTACTTGAATAGGAAATTCTTTATTAAAGCCTTTTAAAAAAAATAAATGTTTTGAGTCGCTTTAGCGTTAGGAGGTCTCAGCTCTTAGATCAAGAACAACTTATGTGTTCTCATGTGGACTTTGTCCCCTGACATTCCAAATGGGAAAGTTACAGGTAATGTGACTAGATGTTAACACTTTTTATTTATGGGACCATTGCACCTCTCTGAAAGTGTATCTGATAGACAAATGGTCCATCTGACAGGGTTTGGATGACACAGTCCTGTCTCTAGAAAAGATTGAGCCAGTCATTCCTCCTCAGCCCTGCTAGCCTGGTGTTTCTGTCAAGTTATTTGAGCTTTGTCAGATAGAAAGAGTGCGCCTTTGGCAATCTTTTCCCACAGTAGCCAAAGTATCACTTAAATACCAGGGTTTTTAAGGGTGAAAGAGTAAAGACTGGTCTTTCTGACCTACCCGGTGAAGTCCGTTACTGGGTTTTATGAACAGGAGCAGAGAAACTCTTTGTTTCCTCTTGTGTGCATTCAGTGGAAGAGAATAGTTGAAAAAATGAAATTATAACTGAGATTATCAGTGACTTTGTTTCTTCATAGAAATTCTCCTGTACTTTCTCTATTATTGACTAATAAGTCTAGTTACTAGTTGAACATCTGATTCCTGAAGAGGACTCTTACCTGTTTTGCTGAAGCAAAGGCTGAAATTTTGGCAGACTCGAGTGTTATATTACATTTCTAAATGCAACATATTCCTTTCAGATTAGAAAAGAGAAACCACTACTACCACTGCAAAGAAAAAAAAACCCTGCATTTGTTTGGTGTTTTTTTTTTGTTTTTTTTTTTTTTGTTTTTTTTTGTTTTTCAGTATTGATGCTGATGGGACAATGACAGTAGACTGGAATGAGTGGAGAGATCATTTTATGTTTAACCCAGCTACAGATATTGAAGAAATAATTCGATATTGGAAGCATTCCACTGTAAGTTCAAATATATTAATTCTAATGCAGCTCTTAAATCATACCCTACTGGAATCATTTTCAATATTGATGGAGCAGTTTCATAGTTGTTAGTATCAATACACTTTAAAAAGGTTTGATTTTTCCCCTTCACTTAATTTTGCATATTTAAGTAGTATAGCATGGTGCGAGCTTTCTTTGAACAAGAAGTCTGCCAACTGCCAGCAAAATCCAATCAAAGGGAACAACTTTTTCTTCCTTTGGAGATATTCCATAAATCAGTACTCAAGAATGATATATTTTTTTAACCTCATAGCACACTTTTTATGTGTTAAAACAAATTATTCCTGTGTTAGTTCAGCAATTGCATTTACTGAGGCTTTTATGTGCTTGTATGCTTGTTAGCACTATATGATTTCATTCAAGATTAGGATCTACAGCAATATGCCATCCATTGTTTAGAGAACTTTGTCAAGTTACTCCTGAATGGACTACTTATCACTGTGCAGTGGTTGATTTAAGAGAGCAAATAATTACTAAACTCCCAGGCAATAATAGCAGTGTTCAAAGCTAAATATCTTTCTCTGGTTATTTAGAGTAATCTGTAAAGTAGGTAAAGATGGATTTCTTTGAACATAAGACTGTTTATATATTCAGAGATCAGTCAGCCTTTTCATAATAAAAAATGGCATATGAGACCTGACCACTTTGAGTGGTTCACACTGCTCAGCCCTACTGCAGAGGCAGGGTGCTTTGGCATCAGAAACTCCTGGCCTCAGCTTGTTTAGTGAAAGATGCCCCCAAGTTTTGTATTTTTGTATTTAAAAAGATACCTTTGTGTAAGTTTAGAATGTCCTTGGTTACCCCCAAGGAACAAGGTTAGAAGTCTCCTGTGATCTCTGCATGTGGCAGTCAGCTGACAACCTGGTTATCACAGCAAGCCAAAATCCAGCTACACACTAACACAGCTGGTGTTTCAGATAACAGCAGATGTGGGGCCTCACACACTGGGGTGTCTTTGAATTTTGTTTTTATTGCAGAATTTTAATTGCTGTCAGACTCTTCCAAGGAGAAAGCTATGTTGACCGATAAGTATTATGAGTTGGTAGTTGTAGCACTTCTGTTCCTAAAATCTCCAAATGCAGCATATTTTCTCCCACTTTGTTTGTTACATTATTAAAAGCTGCTATTGGGACCCTGTAGACACCAGGCTTAAACTGTGTCAGAGTATCATCTGTAATTGTGTTTATATCTGTAAGTGTGTTTAAGTTATCTTTTAATTAATTGACTTTGTGGTTGACCAACTTAAAACACCTTATTTGGAAACCATAAGTGTCAAAAAGATGAAAGGATTTCCCAATTCATCTGCTTTATACTGAATATATAGAAGAGTTAGGGTGCTTCCTGTTCATGCAGTGGCTATCTGTGTGATCTGCATCCTGAGCAAAACAGTGTTCTCCCTGTTTGTAGATATAGGGAACTTGGAATAAATGGGGGATCGTGTATGGGTTTTAACTCTGCAATAGTAAAAGATGAGTTAACCTACCTTCTGGTCAGTACATTTCGTAAATTAATAAAATTGTCTTGCCCCTTTAAGTGTTTAATTTATGCTTACTATTGGCTGCTTATTGGTGTTACAATTTTTGTAATTTATGGTTATGAATCAGATCAAGAAGGAAGGTTATGTTTAAGTGATATATAAAATGACACGATATTAGTAGTGAAACTAAGACCTATAATACTCTTCAATTGAATGATAATGCAGATGTATACCTGTTGATGAATGTACTGCTTTTGATTCAGTCAATTTTTCAGAGTAATTGATGATATGAAATGCAATGATTAGTCAAATTAGTTTTTTTAAGTTAGTGCACTGCAGTTATTTGAAATGGAATATCTATGTAGGCATAACATCAGCCATAATGATGTAATTTTAATATGTCAGAAGAAACATATATGTGTATGAATGAATTACCATTAGAGAGAAATCTCTTAATCCTTTGGAGATTATCAAACTAATCCTAGAAGAGTGGTTGGTGAAAGGTTAGCAGTAACATGTAAGCATTTGAGCTTCAGTGCTGGATGAAAAGGTTTACAGAACATGACAAAATGTCTTCGCCTGGACCGTGCTCAAGAGGTATTTGACATCATTTTTATGTAAATACTGTAGTTCAGTGTTTGAAATGGTGGGTCTGTGGCATTCTAAAGTGTATAGAAGTCATTGCTAAGTGTTTTTTATTAAATACCAGTAGAAATAATAGCAAATTTATTGAATATGGCATTTTTAATTAGCCTTTTGCAAATTCTGGGGTGGTTTTCAAATTGGTATGGGAACTGTTGATAAAATTGAAGATGAAATGGGTTACTTAGTTGCATGCCTTTGCTTTGGATCCTCATAGGTATTGGATATAGGAGATAGTTTGACTATTCCAGATGAGTTTACTGAAGAAGAGAAAAAGACTGGGCAGTGGTGGAAACAGCTGCTGGCAGGAGGAGTGGCTGGTGCTGTTTCTCGAACAGGTACCGCACCATTGGATCGTCTCAAAGTGATGATGCAGGTAGGTGCAGTGTTTAAGAAGTTGAGAGGTTTCAGCCTATGATTTCAGCTTCTACAGACAGTCTTGCAGAAAAGCGAATGTCAAGCCCATCTCAATTCTAGAAAGGTTATGTAGACAGTTATGTGTTTAACTTCCACATTTTGTCTTGTGATGGCATTTGATTCATAACTACCTAAAGGTAGATGTAGTGATCTGTGGACTCATCCCTTGTTCTTCTAGAAATGTTTTTTCCATCCTGATAAGAGCAGTAATGTAAATAAAGTAGTATGGTACTTTTACTTTCTGATCAGAGCTGTGTTCCTTATAGTGTGCTTTGTTTATTTTAGGTTCATGGTTCAAAATCAAGCAAAATGAACATAGCCAGTGGTTTTAAACAGATGGTGAAAGAAGGTGGTGTCCGGTCTCTTTGGAGGGGAAATGGTGTAAATGTTGTGAAAATAGCTCCTGAAACTGCTATTAAGTTCTGGGCTTATGAGCAGGTAGGTTGCAAAATGAGTAAGGCAATTAAAAATAACTGAATGAAAATAAGATTAGATTAGACACCATATCATATGCCTCTTCATCACCGGAACGGTTGTAATATGTGGGAGTTCTTACCATGTGTAAAGATCTTGTTTCACTAGTTGGGAGTGAGTTTACTCAGATTTCAAATTGTCCAACTCTTCTGTTAATAGAAAATTTAGTAGTAGTTGTCAGATCTTATGATTGTGTAATAAACACTATGAATCAGACACTACATCTGTTGTAAATATAAACCTGTCCTCCACTCTTCTTAACTATATGTGTAAATATCTCTGCTTTTGTTTCAAAGTGGTAACAACCTTAATTTTGCCGTGTTGTGCCAGTCTGACTTGCGTGGATTATTTTTAGGTCAAGTGTCATTGTACTATATAAGATGCCCTAACCCTGGATTTCAGTTATATTTACCTCTGAATCAGCTTTGCATAGTATGTTAGGGCCTAATCCTCCTTTGGAAGGTGGACTCCAGTTTTAACGTAGCTAATTCATCTTTGATTTTGTTCTGTAGGTCTTTTGGAAACTCAAGTAAGACTGAAGTTCCATGTTGTATGTCTCTATACTGTTCCGGAAAAGAGAGGCAACAAAGTAAATAATGGAATATTGCAGGATTAAATGACAGCTTAGTAAATGCTTGTAACAAAGCTTGAAATATTCTGTACTGTATTTCTGCCTCTTAGGATAATTCATGCTTCTCTTAAGCATATGATGCTTATTTTATATTTTTATCTACACAGTACAAGAAGATTCTCAGTAAGGATGATGGAAAGTTAGGCACCATTGAAAGATTCATATCTGGTTCTTTGGCTGGGGCAACAGCACAAACTTCAATTTATCCCATGGAGGTAAGTAACAGAATCTCCCTACATTAGAGCAACTGGCAACTGCCCTGTTAATTTCTGGCTGTATTGTGCTATAGTACAAAGAATTGTAGGAATAGTGCCCATATCCTATGATTTTTTACTTTT
This sequence comes from Nothoprocta perdicaria, assembly GCF_003342845.1. NCBI lineage: Eukaryota > Metazoa > Chordata > Aves > Tinamiformes > Tinamidae > Nothoprocta > Nothoprocta perdicaria. The sequence goes on from NW_020455577.1 coordinate 3,881,782, forward strand.
TTTCAGCATTTCACTAGTAGATGTTTTGAAATGTAGGGTATTAGTACATTACTGATTATTGTCACTTGATCTGTTTGTCTTTTTTATTTAATTTGATAACTTGAAAAGCTACTGGGAGTTTAGGTAATGGTGTCATTTCTCTCTCTTTGTACATGAACCGAATATTAGATTATTGTCTTATGGTGACTGCATTTGAAATGTTCAATCAAGGAAATCTCTATTCAGAGTGATCTGACTGTAAGACCTAAGGCAGGAAATTAAAATCAGGAATGGGTTTAAAATTAAGTGTATATATGTTATTCTTTTTAAACTGGGCCTAAATGTTACAACACCCAGTATGTGTCCATGCAAGAAAGGATTTTTTTTTGCAGCAAAAGTGATAGCATTCTATTGTGTGGTGGTTGGAAGCTAGGTCTGTAGTTGAGGGAGTAAATAACTACATTTGATAAAACAGCTATAGTTTGATGGATTAAATGCTCTCTTTTCTCTGTAGAACACCTACGTGTAACATTTATGTTGTAAGTGAAATACTTTTTTGACTGCTGTAGGGTAGCCATTTTACATCCTGTGTTTTTTTTAATGGAAGTAAAACATAATTGGCCTACAGTGGTTTCTATACTAAGGTTTTCTTTCTGTGTGAATTACTAGAATGCATATTTGGGCTGAATTTAAATTTATCAACAGCAAGATGGCAAAGCAAAGGAAAACTATATAATACCTCTTTCATGAGGGGGGAATGTTAGTGGGAATAAGCCTAGTTTTCACTACTAACAGTGATAGTGATCTGTTAAAACCAGATCCTTGCCATTAGTTTAATTGAATCACAGCTGGCTTTCATACACAGAGGTTTTGGAATAACTGAATTGTTGTATTGATCACCTGGATTGTAGAAAACCTTGAGTGTTCTACAAAAAAAAAATAAATCTGGTGGTCTTAGTAGAGGTATAATACTGACCTAGAATTGCCCTTTTTTAGGGTATTTATGAGGAAAGCTAAGTAGGAGAAAACTCCTAAGGAAGCTGCAGTCTTATGAAACTTTAAAAAAGGCCAAATTCTTGTTCTGGAAATTCCCTCTGTGGTTTCTTTTTGGGTTTTGTTCTTTTTTTTGTCCCAGAATGTTCTATATACTTGCATCTTAATCAGGTGCTGTGTTTTAATGATGAGAAGCAATCTTTCTACTGCTTAATCACCTCTTAGATTGTGTTTTTTGAATGATTGTTTTCTTAATATGCTTTGCTTTTTCCCAGGGCAGTTTTATGACTTACTGGTAAGTTAATACTGCCATTTGTTCTTTAGATGCTGCTATCATTGTCCTTGCTCATATCTTCAAATTATCAAAATCCGTGTTAACTAGGAAAAAAACTGTCTTCCATCAGGAATATAAAGGGTTTTTTGGTTAATTAAAGGCTATTAACTAGTATTTGTTAGGGTCTGCTGTTTTTCATGAATGACAAGGTGAAAAAGCTTACTACTAACCAAGCCCTAACAATCTTTGTTACAAAGAGGACTTGAAGTAGCAAAGTTCCTGGAACAGAGCAGTTCCAGGCAATAACTGACTAGGCAGCAAGTCATAGTGCTATTTTTCCTGTCTTTCTAAATAGCATTAATAAATACTTAAGTAACTGAGTGTTTTTTTTCAGGTTTTAAAGACCAGGTTGGCTGTGGGTAAAACGGGGCAATATTCTGGAATGTTTGACTGCGCTAAGAAAATCTTAAAAAGAGAAGGTGTGAAGGCCTTCTACAAAGGTTATATTCCTAATATTCTGGGGATAATTCCCTATGCTGGCATTGACCTTGCTGTTTATGAGGTGAGTTTAGAGCACTGAGTACATGGGGCTTAGTTTGCTTAATGTCCAATAAGGTACTGTTACTCAGATATGTAAAGTGCTTGCAGTGTTGCAGTTGCTTTCAATTTAAAATGCGTAAATGAAAATTTCCTGATAGCTTTATATTAACACTTTCCTTGTTACCCTTCCTCAGAGGAGAGCCTGTACAGGTTTACATACATACAACAGTCTCATCTAAGCATACAAGGGTTCTTTTTCCTTGAAGCATCAAATAAGAAAGCTGCTCATCAGGAGGCATTATAGACATTGGCAGTATGACATACTTGCATATTTACATACTTGGAGCTGCTAGTTGGCTGGACCTTACCCATTCTATGGCAAACCTGAGCTTAAGATCAGCTGTTACTTGTATCAGGTTGCCTACACCTGCAGTTATAACTGCTAATACTTTTTTTGACCCCTTTTCTCTGATTATAATCTAATTATGTATGTGGGCATGTCAGCTCACCTGAGTTCTTGGTAACTTCCGTTGTTCCTGGGGTGAATTGAAAGTACTGCCCTTTTTCATCTCTGGAGAAATTTGGTCCCTCTTACACCTACCTGTACCAGCTGGCCTATTTTATGTACCTCAGATGCTAACTGGTGGTTAAAACCTGCAAAGTAGTACAGGTGCACACACCAGGGCAGGCCCTGTTCTGCAGTTTGCACCTCTACCCCTCTCTGGGGTGAGGTGCCCAACCGTGTGACATTTGTTGCAACCCCTGTGGCAGAGCTCCGCTCTTCTCTGGGATTATTAGGTCTATAGCGTGAGCACTGTTGCTTCATGTTGCTGTGGCTGGATCCTTTAGGGATTTCTGTGCTAGGCACCAACTGCTCTAATCCAGTTAAAGTCCTTAGCTGTGTGCTTAACTGAGCACTGTTGAGTTCCATACCTGGGGGCTTTAAAAATAGGCATGTAAGCACATAAACTTTACAATATAAGCATTAAAAATAAGGAGGTTGGTGCTTTGCAGGATTGAATCTATAATAAATCTTATCTATTTATCTTGACTGCAGGTGTTTATTACTAATTTTATATCTTGGCAGCTCTTAAAGACTACATGGCTAGAACACTATGCATCAAGCTCTGCCAACCCAGGTGTTCTTGTATTGTTGGGATGCGGTACCATTTCAAGCACTTGCGGGCAGCTGGCCAGCTACCCTCTTGCTCTTGTCAGAACGCGCATGCAGGCTCAAGGTGAGGCTTCTTGCACTGGAAATGCCAGACTACCACCACCTGGGATGGTTGTGGCAGGGATATGAAGGTTATTTTAAAAAACAAAGCTTTATCTGGAAAATGCTTCTTATGTTGGTCCTTTCCTCCCACTAGCACTGTATTTTTTCGTCATGCTTGATTCAAATGCCAAGTTATGAATACTAGTGCTCGCTGCATTGTAACACTGATGCAGCTCATAGGATAGTCTGAAAGTACACTTGATAAAGGTGAGAATGACTTGGTGGAGTTGTATGCAGGCTAGCGAGGGGAGCTTCCACCTGGAAAAATATATTTGGCTAATGCTGCTCAGGGGGATTTTAGACATGTGGATGTGTTTTCTGAAGCTTTAAATCAGTGGGCCTGGAGGTGATGTGCTTACCACTCCAATGTACTTTTTGAATTCTAGTAATACTAGGATTCTTTTATAACCTGGGCATCTTCTCATTCTAGCCTCAGTGGAAGGTGCTCCTCAACTAAACATGGTCGGTCTCTTTCAAAGAATAATTGCTACAGAAGGAGTACGAGGACTTTACAGGGGCATAGCCCCTAATTTTATGAAAGTGCTTCCTGCTGTGAGCATCAGCTATGTTGTGTATGAAAAAATGAAGCAGAACTTGGGAATAGCATGAAGTGATGGAAAAAGGTGAGATGTTTCTAATGTTGAAAACACCAGAGCAGAAGCTGTTTCTAAAGTAATTTGTTCTCACAATTAGAGACAGATCTTTGGAGAGATCTGTAACTTTTTTTTTCCCTCCCTCAGAGGGGAAGAAACTTCCTTGATTTCCAACTCACCATTTTTTAGGTTACCTATATTGCACTTTAAAATGTCACTGAATTTAAAAAAAATCAAGAAATTATGTATTTAATCCAACAATATGTTCATTTTTCAAGAGATCATGCATATTTTACTCTTAGTTTTTCTTGTATTTGTCTTCCTGTATATTTGGATCAGATGAAACCAAAGGTAGGACAAGTGTATACTGCCTTGACATTAAATAAACAAAAGTGACTTTCTTGTGACACTGCCTATCCTCAAGCACAGGCAACACTTTGCACTTCTAGAAGTAAGCACTTAGTACTGTAGGCTTTTTTTGAAAATGATTTTTCAGAACTTAGGTTTAAATTCGAGCAAGGATGGAGTAACATGTGAAAATGTAGGCCAGCATCTTTATACTCAGACTGACCTGTCTTTTGTTTAAAGCAGTAAGAATCTGAGAAACTGCTGTTCCACAATATTGGAGTACCTCAAATGGTTTTATATGGTATTTTTTTGTGATATTTAGTCAGTTGTTTCAATAACTTGCATCACTGGACCTGCATTTGTAAATGTTTGCAACACTAACCATGACAAGCTTTGGCTTAGAGATGCCCATTTTGTAAGATCATAATGTATAGAAGTTGTTACTGTGTCCATTCCATGCAAGCCCAATTTTTACCTTTTAAAAATGGGTGAAGGGTTCTTATTAAACTGATAAAGATGTTAGCTGTGTTGAAAGGAATACACCAAGTTTGTCAAGCGTGTGGATCTCGTCATAGCTGCCTCGGTGGGAGAGGATTGTCTCCCATTTTGGACACTGTTTTCTTCCCTACTCAAAGGGTTAAAAATCAAGTATATGCTTTTAGTCAATAGTGGATTGTGTTGTTATGAAATGAAAAGGTTTTATCAGCTTATAATGTGAGATGTAGCCTCTTTGCCTCACCAGCCTCTGGACTGTGTGTGTTGGCTCTCTGTGAAATTGGGATCATAAAATACGGAAGCATTTTGAGTGACCAAATGGAACTGTTGAGCCATTCATGTGCCTACTGGGTTCATGCTACCGAAGCAAACACAGCATGCATGGAGAACCTCAGCACCCAAGAAACAGTTCCTCATCCAAAAAGGAAGTACTCTCTAGCTGTAGAGAGTAGGTATTTTCACATATATTTATTTCCAAAGGGTCTTCTGCATTTGCTTTGGCATGTTTCAGATGCCTTCGGACCTGAAACAGGCTAACAGTTGTTGCAGAAATGATTTGTTCTGCTTTCTGCAATCTGTATGGTGTCTTAATTTTGATTTCTGCAAAGATTAGTCTTATGTTCATCTTGAGCTTCTAGAAGCTACTTCTATTAAACCTTTTCCTGAAGTGTGGTTAGTGCAGGAAGAACTTGGTTCTCAAACTAAATTCCTGTCCTTTAGCCCTTGAGGGAAAAGGAGAAAGAACAAAAAGAACTCCAGAGGTTTGGTTCCAAATGCAGAAGAGGTTGAGCCATGTTCTTCAAATAATCATATTAAAAAATCTGTCCTCAGTACTGCTGTGGTTACAGTTTATTCTCTGTAAATTGATAAGTAATTATACAATGTGTGTTTAAAAATGTTGTAATTTGGTTTTTAAGTGGCAACTTTAGCTGCATCTTTTGAGAAAAATTTGACTTTGCACTCTGAAAAGCAAAAAGTCATTTTATCCAAATTCTGTCATGTATAAAAAGCCTTTCTGATCCAAGTATTTCTTTTTGCCAATATCCCTGTATCTGTATGGAACTTGAGTTGTGTTTCCTGGTTGTTGTGTTTGACTGTGACTGGTGAGCAGTGTGTGTGATACAGCGATGCCTGAAGCAGTGCCCATCTTCTAGACATTGTGTAAGTGCCATTATGAGTATTGACAATCATGGTGGTGATGTTTTCTGATCTTCAAAACATGGAGCCATTCAGATTTTAATTTTTCATTATGTGCCTTTACAGTGACTGTGTTCAAATTGTATATTCTTTGTCTGTCTATTAAGAAATATGTTTACTTTTTTAGCTCTATAAAATTACCAGTTTCTAATAAATGTTTGTTTTCTAACTGGGCTGGAGTGTGCTTCATCTTTTGTGGTCTGATAGGCAGACAAATGATTTTCTTTACTATGTACTATGTAAATTTGTTCTTTACTATGCACTGTGTAAATGCAACTTAATGCCAAGAATAAAGGCAGTTTACCTACAAACACTGGGGAGTTTTCTATATGGTTTTATTGTAATGGTGTTGGAAAAACTAGTTTGAGATTTCAGAAGGCATTCGTAGTTGACTGTCTTGTGCCATTAGCATACTTTGGTTCAGTGTTCAAGAGAAAATCACAAAATGTTTAGTTGTTTTGCTTGTTCTTTGGACAATATTAAACTGCGATTTGTTTCTGTGTTTTGCATGGCAGAATGCTTAATCAGGACAAATGTTTGATGCTTCTTAAATGCTTGTCTTGCTTTGATGTTAATCTTAGTTGTTTGTCAAAGGATCAATGTAAAACCTGTTCAAGCTAATTGGCTTGAACTCTGTATTAAATGGCTGTCCAGGTAAAAGTGTTCACAGTGACCAGCTTCGTTAGTTTTTCCACACCAGTCCTTCCAACATAAAGGATGATTGCTGACAAGTTAAGGACATKTTTCTCATCTCTGACTCCTGCAGATGCTGTTTCTGTAACAAGCAAGATCAGAAGTTTCCTTTCACGTAATAGGAAAGATAAATGTGTGTTTTGATTCCTGACTAAACAAACAGCCTCTACAGTTCTGTTTCAGGGACGAATGCTTTTAATGGGAAATTGCTGTATTGGAAAGGCTGAGCTGGGAATATTAGAAAGCATGTGAGATTCTAGTCACTTTTCTCCTGAAGTGATTGACAGTCTACCAGAAGCATGTCGTGCTGGCATCTACGTCTTTGCAACGCAAGTATGGCACTCTCCTTCCCCAAGAGCTAACACTGGCTTCAAAGAGGCTCGTGTGAACACAAAATAATCTGGCTAATGGCCATGAGTCAGGTGAGAATATTTGTTGTAGATGCTGAGTTTGCTTTTTTGGGGTTGGGAAGCCCTCTAAACTGTACAAAGTGTAGTACAGAAATTCAGTATGTTAACAATTGCAAATTTGTGTGCTTTTTACCAGCTGTTGGTCCTGATGGCTCTGCAACAGGAAGCATCTTAATGAATAGACAGTAAGTTGTGTGTTTGTCCCTTGAAAAGCTAGAATCGGCTAGAAAAGCTGATGTGCACCAAGTACCAAAATTTTCAGCTGTTGTGAGTTCGTACAGCCTATGTTATAAAGGATTGAAGCTGCAAGATCACAGTTAAACCTAAGGATCGGCTGTCTGTGGTGGCACTTTCCGCTCCACAGGAAAAGGACTTGGCCACCGTCTTGGAATTTGGGTTTTGGGCAAGGGAAGCAGAATGCAAAGTGTGCATCTCTTTCGTCAAGCCTGTTCCGTTAGTTTTCCCCTATTGTGGTTTTCTCACTTCTGTCTAAAAAGTTTGTTTAGAATACATCCAGTGTTAAATTTTTAAGTTACTGGTGACAGATTAGTTGGTGGTTGACTACTTCGTTCCCTTGACATAAAATACTTTCTTTGAAACTTGCTGAGTACTGCAGTCTGGAAAACTCTTTCACTTTCCCTAGTATCTTATCTTTTAGTTTTTAGATATGTTACAAGCCACAACTTTGAGGCAGATGCATGCTTTTCAGTTGTATGGAAAAAGTATTGTTGAGCAGCTTGTTACTGCCATGATTTTTATGACTGAAGAAATAGAAGCATGGGGAAAAAGTAGATCATGTGTGTTCAGAAGGTTCAGAAAGGGCATAGCTTTCCTCGAGGGAAGCAAAGAGCTTTCCTGGAGGGAAGCAAAGTCTGTTTGCTGTGTGGTGGTGGCTTGCTAGAAAGCCCTGCAGGAGCAGCTCGGAGGTGAGCAGGGCTGCCAGTGGGTGCTGCTTCTGCTGGACCACGATGGCCTGATGATGGCAGAGCAGGTAGGCCAGGCAGTGTTTTGCAGTATATGATGCTGCTACACATAAATTGCGAACTTATCAAGGATATTGTAGCTTGCAGGCCCCTTTGTGATAGCAGGTGTATTTTTTTTTTTGTGTGTGTGTGTGTTTTTAAGAGAGGGAGGCATTTAAATGCCTGGCTAGTCTGGATGACTCTTAAGGCTTACATTAAAACATGATGCTGTTGTAGCCTATGTTGTGGATAGTGTAATTCACAAGAACTGTGGATATTCAGCACTAACACAAGGGTTTGTGGACATATTTGGGTTTACTTCAGGAATTAGATCTAGCTTCTAAGTTTTCTGGATGCCTGAAAGACTCATGGAAAATATTTGTGTCTTTTGGCAGTTCAGGTTAAAGATGACCTGTATCCCTGGCAGCTGTCTGTGTATTGCACTGCACAAAGATCTTAACCTTTCTAAGCCTGTTTTGTCAAGTGATTAACACACATCTAGGATAAATGTTTGTGAATGCTCGCATATAGAAATAATCATATGTGTATACAGGAAAAGCTTTTATCAGCACACAGCTTGTGCTGTTTGTCTGTGTGGTAGCTGAAATAGCATCCAGTGTGGCCTGTTGACTGCATCCTCCTGGCAGGGAAGCTCCCTGCCCAGGGACTGCAGAACTTGAAAGGTAGGAGCATTACAGTAAGTGAGCTCCGAGCTTGTTCTAGGGCTCTGCCACCCTCACAGTGAACAAACTCTTACTCACATGAAGATGGAACTGTCTGTGTTTCAAGTTACACCCATTGCCCCTTGTCCTAGCATTGCTTTGCCAGATCTCTAGGGTCTCATTGCTCCCTAGGCAAGAAATAGATGGGATTGCAAGTTTGGGGTGATAAAGAAGGATAATAAGATTCTGATGGCTGCATCATCAGCATTATCTGCTTTTATGGTTAGGAGCCAGTTGTTTATTTAAGGGACAGGAAAACTGATAAGCAGTAGAGCTGGATTGTGCTGTGTGGGTGGAAAGCTCCCGGGCTCCCCGAAGCCGTGATCTGTGGGTGCAGCCGCCCACCTCTGGGAAGGCAGCAGCAGTGAGTGTCTCTGCTGTAACCCGCCCTCACTAGGGTGTGTGTGGTGGTGCCCAGGGCTGTGTGTCTAGCCTGGAAAGCTCTCCGGTATTTCTTGCATCTGCCTGTCAAGCACCAGCTTGAGCTTGGTGGAAGATGGGCTGTTGTGCAGCTTGGAGAAGGAGCCTGGGGCCGTGTGGGGTTTCTCCACAGGGAATCTGAGCTGGAGCAGAAGTGTTTTTCTTTAATTCTGAATTGTTTGCTGATGCTGCCATCCCTTTAAGTTATTTTGTCTTAGACACCAAATACTGCTCACTGGTCCCAGGAGGAGTATCTGATTTTTAGCTTATTGTTTTGCCTTTTTTTCTCCTTTATCCTGGAGATAAAGGATATTTTTTGATTTTGTTTGTTTTTTACCATCCGGAACAGTAGCTAACACCCATGCCTTGCAGTGAGTTGCTCATCTACCTGATGTCTAAAGTGTCTCTTTCCTCAGTCTGACACTGAGGGGGCCGGTGTGATCCTGAGGGTACGGGAGTCTGGGGATGGGGATTCTCATCTTGGTCCTGCCAGCAACCAAGGCGCGACATTCCCCTGGCCCTCATGAGGTGTTCCATGTTGAGTGCCCGTGTGCCGTGTCCATCCTGAGGGATACGGGACCCTGCTTTGGAGGAAGGTCCGTCCAGCATCGCCTCGTGGCACTTGCGCAGCTCTCCCAGCAGATGCCCCTGCGGTGCTGGCAGACGCTCGCGGCCGGTTACGCATGTACGGGTGCGCACGCGCGTCTTGACTAGTTAGCAAGCTCACTGCAAAGAGAGAACCCAGCAGGGCCAGCGCCCTTGGGGTTTTCTGCCAGTTGTGTCAGTGTCTGCATCTAGTGTTTTTATTGCTATTCTTGTTATTGTTCTGTGAGCAGGCAGCAGATAAAAGGATTCTGTACAAGTCGATCTCTTCAAGCTCTGTGACTCTTTGGGAGGATGCTACTTAGAAACGATTTAGAGAAAATATTTCCAGGTCACAAAGTATCCAGCTGATAAGGTGGTTGGTAGCTGTGGGTGTCTGAGCACATTGAGGTGTAAGTGCTGAGATGGGGGTTTGGTGGGTGGGGGTGAGCAGTGAGCGACTGAAATCTGAGGCGGAAGGTCAGGGAAATTTCCCTGGCATTGCAGAAATCTCCCCAAGGGATTCCTATTGCTTGAGACTCTATTTAAAAATAGAGTAAATCTATTGCAACACATGTCACAATCCTTTCTTCCTATAGCTTGCTTAAGGCTGAAATAACTATGGGCATAGACAGGAAGCCTTTAATAGCTGTCCCTTACCAGCCAGTGGTATAGTGTGTCTCATCAGGGGGGATCTTGATTTTAATTTCAATTTTCTGCTAGATTTTGAGCTACTAAAATATCTGAGCTGTGCAAACCAGAGTCTAAAAACTGTATGTCAGCAAAGGTAAAGGCTAAAATAAGTGTCTTAGGCTGAAAGAGGCTGAAGACTTACGCCTATAACCAGAGTAGCTTCTTATGAAAAAGCTTCAAGGAATAATTTGGTATCTCAGTGCTAATATGAAAATATTATATGAATTGTCTTTGAGTAATTCATATGTTCAGCTCCATAAATTTCCCATTGTGCTATAAGAAATAGGTCAAATATTATCTGAGATCCAAGATTCCTAATAGCAAAAGTTCTGGAAGTTTCCTAGTTTCCTTTCATGTGGCTTATTACATGTAAAGATACCAGGGCTGGAGTTTGCTGTGAGAGATATGTGGTAAGAAGCCAGTGCTGTAGGCATCTCTCTCCCCAGAAGCTGTGCAAATATTTGAAACTAGTAATTACAGGCTTTTTGTTTAACTTTCAAGTGTGTCTTATTAGTATTTGAAGCATAAACACTGAAAGGACTTATAATGCAACTGGTGAGTATGGATCGTAAGTAATAGTTGCCACAATCCACAAAAATATCTTTCATAGGAGTTGTGGGCCCTCACAGGTGAGGTCTTTGTACCAGTGAGTTTGGAAGTTGCTTTTCAGAACAAGGCTGTTAATATTTTGTCTTCCCAAATAATTAATCTTCAATTCTGGACCTCTTAGTGTCAGGACTTGATGCAATTCATGTACCTGATGGATTTTCAGGTATTTGAAGGGATATGGGCATCCACACCTATCTCAGTCCCCTTAGAGCTCAGATTAGCGAGGTTACATTTAAAGAAATGTATTGATCTGACGGGCAATATTTTTTACTTTAAAGACTGCATAATTCAGCTATTTTTCATAGGGAAGCGGCATCACTTTCTGATGCGTCAGCACCTAATTATAAAAGCATAGTTCAGCCTCAGTTATCTTCTATTAGAGTTCAGATCAGTAGTAAATATTTCATTAAATGGTTTTAAATGGACAAAGCTAAGAAATTTGCAGTGTTCAAGGTTAAACTCTGGCCTCATCTCAGTTGCCAACTGGAGTTGAACAACATATCTCAGTAAACAAACTGGCCAGGGCTTTAGCTCCTAGCTAATAATAATAAAAAATCTTTGAAGTGCCATGGAAATCTCAAGAAGAGATGCAAAAGGATTTGGGTCATTTTCAGTAAGATTTTTTTCCTGTACAGTGCTGTATGTAACTTATATGTCACTTTATTTGCAAAGTGCTGATTTTAAGAAACAAAAAAAATCAACATCTGTCAGAGATGCACAACTGAAAGACTGAAGCAGCCCTTCAGCTGTGTCTATGTCCATATGGACATTTTAATATTTGTAGAGAATTTATCTCCTGTTAATTTATAATGGCTTATTTCCCAATAATATGTCTTTTTTCCTTTTGAATTAAAAAGTCAATTTTACAGAATTTTAAAACCATTGCTAGGGATCTCTAATGCTTGAAATAAATCTTTTTTTTTTAAAGCAGAGGATATTCAGAACCTTCTATGTTTTCTTATAACCACAGGGCTAATGAAATGACTTAACCTAAAGCAACAGGAATTYCTGCTGGTGAGTATCTGTCCTGTGTGCTCTCATGGGCCAATCCCATGGGATTTCCATGGATTTATTCCTTGCGAGCGGCACCATCCAGAGCGAGTCCCTGTGAGAGCCTGCTTGGCTTCCGCACACAGGTCACCTTAGTGTGCGAGTATTCCCTCGGGTTCGTTCATRGTATTTGCAGTTATCAAGGACCTCRAGCAAAGCACCCATGRGTGCCCAGCCCCGTGTTCCTGACTGCTCCGGACGCTTCATGACCCCCTCCTCCTTCCTCACACCCGGTACCTCTGCAGTTTGGGGAACTTTTGCCYTTTAGCATTGCTCTGCTGAGCGTAAAAYAGGGGATTTCTTTGTTTCTTTCTGTTTCTATTTGCAAGGAGTGAGTTTCCGGTTTCTCATTTGCAGGTTGCTTAAAGGCGATAAACAAGGGCTGCTTTACAGCCCCTTGGCAGCTCAGCTTTAAATACCTTATTTGATACTGCATGTTAGCAGTGGACTATAGGGTGCTATGAAACTTGCTGGGAAAATTCTCAAATGATTAAAAAAGAGGATGAGGGGTTTAAACACAGTGTTTCCCTAAGGACAGGATTAAGGAGCCAGTGGATTGGGTGGGATAAAGAYACAGCAGTAGTGTGTGCTCATACCCTGTGTAGAATAGGCCTGTTCAGCAATCAGGATCTCAGAGAAGCGGTGTAATGTGTTTGTGGGGCAGCAGATGAATTGCATCTGGTCCTGGTTTTCAGGTGGGCTCTGTAAAGGGAAGGCCACCATAAGAGCTCACACCATGTGATGAACCTGATCTTCATTCCTAATGAGACCTCACCTTACTCAACTGAAGTAACTTGCAAAAGRTGATTTTTGTCTCTGAGACTCCTTGTTTGTTCTTGGAGCTTCTGTGAGCTTAGAGGGGGCGTAAAGGATGGATTCTCATAAAGAACTGGATAATTTGGCTACACAGAGCTGACAGCTTTGAGATGTGCTGCAGAAAARTAGTCAAATCTTAGAAATGAACTGGGATTTCAGTGTGAAATTAACGTGAAGACAGTTCTGCTAGTATAAGTCTGGGAAAGGAAGAAATTMATTTTATCAAGTAATCTGTATTTTGAGTTTTGCTTCAGTTTATTTTTTACTCTCCCAATACAAAAGAATAAACATCTGCACAAATCTGTTAATGCTTAGGAAATAATACATAACAAAATGCTGTCATTTGTTACCCTAAGCTACTCTGCTGTGCTTATCTTTGGAGATGCTGCCTAATTGCATTAATATTCAGYGAGTTTGCAGTGGCTCGCGAAGGAYGTTAACCTCTGGTGTGCTCCTGCTAGCAATGCACTTGGGACCTCCAAATCTGTGCTTAGGGGCTACAGGGATAGCAGCTGAAATGTGAATAGAAACCTACAGGTCCAATAGCTTGATGTAACAGGAAYTGTTTTCAAAATTCGATGGCAGATCATCAGTAGTGGTGACCAATATCGTGTTTTTGATCTGAAAAACAAATCTGCAGTTTACCGAATAGCATCACTTTGGAAATAAAGGAGTTTATTTATATAGCACCTACCTTTAACTCCATATGAAGTATAGGGGACCTGAAGGCTGTCATGTAAGAGCCAACCTGCTGTCAGTCTGCATAGAATTCAAGCTTTCAGGCAAACAGCGAAGTCTTAAACTGGCAGAAAATATGAAAAAATGCAAAGAATTCCTCACAAGGGATTTACAAGAAGACCATGTGGATGCTATTGCCATGTTTGTTAGAAATGCCCACTGCGAAGGGCAAGCAGAAGGTGGTTCATGTTTGAGAAGGGCTTCCTTGTGCCATTTGCTATGTCCCTCCCTCGGGCAATACGAGGGAGATTTATGTTTAAATAGCTACCTCTGTCTTTGTAGCTTGTATTCAGAGCTAAGGGCTCTAGCAAAAACTTTTCCTAATGAGAACTAAAATGATGCTAAATAGTAGTGCTATGAAAATAGCAAAATGTTGAACTGTTAGACGGTTTCCCACTTATTCTGAGTCATTTCTTTTCTAGTGGAGCTTATATTAGAGGACATCATAGTATTGTGTTATGTAACAGAGAGCCGTTTTACTGGACCGAGAAGTTGAGTAACTCGTGTGGAGTCACGAGCCAAGTCGGAGATGGCCAGGAATAGCCCTGTGGCCACTGACGCTYGGCTCTGCGTGGGAGCCACGGGACCAACCTTCCTCCTGCCGCAGCGAGATGACTCCATGCAGCCSAGGCGTGAGAGCGGCTACGCTCTGGAAGGACCTGCTGAGGTGTGAACCTCTGGCTGCTCTGTGTGGACCGGGTGCTCCAGGGCAGAACACGAGGGCAGGGAGCTCCTAGGACTGATATGGAGAGGAGATGTTGAGCAAGGGCTCCTCAGTCCAGCTCTGAAGGCAGTCATGGAAGGCAGCAGGATGTGCAGCGCTCTCTTCTGTTAGCAGTTCTGAGATAGGCATTTCTTCCATGGTGAGCAATTCCCAATTTTGACTAGTCATCTGTGGGGCAGCCCCTCTGCTCCCCGCACTGCTGCCAGGCTGCACTGGCAATAACAGCAGCAACAGCACCACGTAAGCAGGGGAATAGTGGCCAAGGCTGAGCAGAGGCAGCTCAGGTATTGGCCACTTAASAGTATCTAAGGACACTATATAAAAGGAAAGGATGCAATTCTGTTATGATATCAACCTAAATCACTTAGGGAGAGAAAACTTTGTGCTGTCCTTTTGGAGCTAGGTAGGAGTGCTGAAAAGATGTGGCACTTGACATCTGTCAATAATAATGTGCATTTCTTACAGAAAGCAAAAAAGGTAAATTTAAAATCACTACGTAATCCTAATGCTGCAGGACAGAGCAAGAGCCCTAAGCAAGTTGTAGGGCCTGTTGCTTTAGGTGTTGTTCAAACAGTAAATAACTCAAGGCAGAACAAGTACAAATGAAAAGGAAAGCTGCAAGAACTGAAACAAGATGTCTGTGGAGTAAAAACGAAAATGGTGAGCCTGAAAAATTGCTGAGCTTAACTTGAGTGGAGATATGGTGTGTGCAGCAGCTCATGAGAGATGGAGGCTTTGGACTTTCTAAATGTGTGGTGTTGTGCTCTGCTCACAGCTGGGAGTTGTCACAGCCTGGAAGGCCCAGGATTCCAAATTGTGCTTTTTGTTCCCTCCCCGCCCCAGACAACTACCCTAGCCTCACTAAATTGATGTATTGGGCAGAATTCATTTCTCCAGCCTGTTGGTCCTTCACCCTTCCAGCACTGGTTTTCAGTGCCCTAATGCCACCTCACACTGGGTCCATATTCACACACGTTCCCCTCCGCAGCCTTCCKCCAGTTAACGTTGCTCCAGTTAAACACAGAGCAGCTATTTGGGGAGGTTTTTCTGAAGGGCTGGCTGTGCTGATGTTAATCCTCTGTGTGGCACAGCTGGGAGTGGCAATTTGCTCTTGTAAGAGGTTGACCAAGGATCAGCTGGAGCATTAAGAGCTTAGGACCCAATTAATTTCTAGCAAGCTGTTCTGTAATCAACTTAGCATGTTTATGTGGATTTCTTGTGTGCATGACAGCTTGAAGAAAGTGTCCTGTGGTCTAGCCCCAAGTTGGGGGGAAATGGACTCGGGTGAGGAGTTCTTGACTAAACTTCTGTGCTGTTTTTCTTGTAGCTGCAGCCTCCATACCCAGCCTGTCACGTGTTCATGCTGCAGCACAATAGATAAGTGGTTCAAGGCAGGTTGCTGCAAGTAGCAGCCCGATGACCCTCATCCTTCTGAGGTGTTGGTGCCCTCCTTCCCACTGCCCTTCCTGCTCTTCAGAGTTACAGCGAGCAGGATTTGAGCAGGGCTTAAGCACMATGCGGTGAACTTCCTTCTGCATCCTCTGCTGTCACGGGTGCCGAGCACCCTTCTTGAGGGTCATGTGGGGTGGCAGCCAGGGCATGTGCCACCTCCCGAGGGGAAAAAAGTGCCGGTTTTGGATCCATTCTAATCAGGTGTTRAATGCTAAATTTAAAGTCATTTAAGCAAGAAAAGGAACGTGTGTCTCAGCCCCAGACTGGGAGTATCTTTCTCTGGACCATGAACAAACCGAGCAGGACTCGCACTGTTTGTTTTCCTGCCCTTGGGAGCTATTGCAGTGTCAGTGAGGACCTCGCAAGCAATAGGGTTAAGTGTCGTCTCCAGCAAAGCTGAGAAGATTCTTTAGCCATTTAGYGAGTATAGGTCTTTAGAAGCACTGGAGATTGTCCTTGCAAGATCCTAAGTTCTTAACCCTTTAACGTCTCTGGTTCATATGTAGCAACAGGAGATGTTTTTYGTAACCAGGTATTTACTTGCTTTTCCACTGACTGTTGAAAAATCTTTTGCTAACTGGTTTTACTAAACGTTTTTTGATTGCATGGCTGTTTTGTGAGCAATTATTCACTCTACTCAGGTTCGCTGATGCCCCCATTTTGCATCTAAATCATCTTGGCAAGGAGCACGGAGTGATTTTCCTCTCCTTCCCTGGAGGCTCTGGAGAAGCCTCTGCGTGAGCTCTGCCTGCTCTTCACCATATGTTTAAAGAATAAAAAGCAATTTCCCCTGCTGCCAGGCAGCYGGTGAGTAATGTGCACCTCTCTGCCTTGGAGAGGATTCGCAGCCCCTGCTGTGCTCCTTGGTTGTGATATCTCAGACCCAGGAGGAGGCCGCTCACCCCTCACTGCCCTGGATGTTGAAAAGGCAGGAAATCTAATGGACTGAGCTCTAAAGTCAATGAAAGACCCAGTTTTGCCCTTGCTAGTCTTGGCTTGAGATAAAGGTAACTCAAGGATGATGCATWTGATCGGTAGGACTCATACATGAGCCCTTCAGATGTGTCGGATTTTACGCCAGCACCGTGTGTCCAACAACAGTCTGAAATCTCAGCAGGGAATATAGAGCCCGTAGAAAGATTGACTGCAGTTCGCCCATGGGACAAGGCATTTTGTACCCTCGGCAGTAAATACTTGGGCTTGATCTGAAGCCAAGGGGGTTGATCCTGTCCAGTGTTATAAGCAGATTGCACTTGCGTTAATAACTTGCACTGTTGTTGGCACTCRGGCAGAAACCTTGAACTCGTGTTAGAGCTTGCTGAGTGTAATTTGAGAAGAAAGATACCATGGTGGGTATGTTGTTTTAACAYGAGAAGTAACAGTATTTTTTTCCTCATTGGGTGTTTAGAAGGGAAATTAAGTTATGTTGTCTAGAACAATATGCCAGTCTGAGGCAGTGCTCTGGATATAAAATGTAAGTTCAGCTGCTTTTCCTTTGGTGTTATGTAAGTGTGTGAAAGCCAGGCTTGCTAATAGCACTGTTTAAATGTCAAGCTCCTCAGCAGTAGCCACTGCTATGAGCCTTCCACCTAAGTGTGAAATTTGAACTTTCATATTTCCTGTATTAAGATGTGTTGGTAGGAGGTATTTACTGTATATAATTTTTACAGGAATGATGTAACACATTTCACTTTAGGTACATTTTACCATATTTTCCCAAGAGTGTAAAAAGTCTTGTAGGTGAAAATCAGCCTGGGCTCAGCAGTAGTCCTTTACCCAACCTGTTTTAGCCCCTCTGGCTGCTTCCTTCCTGACCAAGGTATYGTGGCAGAGTTTGTGGCATACTCAGCCTCTTGAGGACTGTAGACTATTACCTTCTTTTTCTCTTAAAACCATAGTGTGTTTACCCTCTGATATGCCACAGTGATCAGAAAAGGAAGAACCAAGCTAAGCTTGTCATGTAAGTAGGGAAGTGAGGAAAAAAGTGTTGGAAAATGTTGCACGGTGCATCTGGGGCACCAGGATGATATCRAAATAGAAATGCATATTGCTAGATACATGTGTGCGTTGCAAAATATTTGCAAGCATCAACAACGCACTTAAAATTGGGACCTTCCCAGTCTTTTGTTACAAGCCTCAGTGGTTTGGGGGCACCAGTGCTGCTCAGGTGGCTCCGGGCATCGCTGAGCAGACAGCTGCTTGGAGGAAAAGGAAGGGCAGGGAAGCGCCTGGGAAGCTGCTTCAGATGCTGTCTCAGCTTTCCCGGCTGCCTCCTGCACCCCTCGGTGTTGGCACTGTGAGGCAGAGYTGGGCCATGTCCTCGCACCCCAACCTCAGACCGACCCTCCGTGTCTCCTCTGCCTGGCATCCTAGGCAGCCCTCCAAACGCCAGGTCACTCCTGGGCCTCTCCTGAGGCTCTTGGCAGAGGCTGGTCCCTCACAGAAGCCTCGGGGAGGTGAGGGGCAGCGGGGCTTCGGAGCGCACCGACTGCGCGCTGCCCGCGCTTGGCATTCCCTGTCGGGCTGCTGCTGCTGACTGTGCTGCTGTGTGCTGGTGCTCTGTGCTGCTGGAAGTGATTAACTGAGGTGCAGAGCGAGGTCCCAGGCTATGGATAGTGCTGTGGTTTTGCAGGGTTGGGAATAGAGCAGTGCTCAGCTTGCTCTTGTGTGCTAAAGCACYGGTGGAAATAAGTGTTTTGTTCTTATCTACATCTTGACTGTTTTAATTTCTCCCTAGGCAGTGTGTACCTCTGCTCTGAGCACCGGGCTCTGCAGGTGCAGCGCCCAGGGAAAGCAGCACGTGGATCTGCATCGTTGACCTCTTGTTACTTGTTTGTGTTYTGTGCAGTCATTTGTGTCTTCAAAGTGCTGAAGAGTTGCTAACCAGTGGATCCTCACCACGTGTCTGTGAGTTGGAAGATAAAAAAAAAAAAAAAACTAATGTTCCCATTTTAGATGAGGGCGACCCAAATGCAAAGTTGCATGAGGTCCGGGTGGGCAAGAGGGCGCAAGAGTCTGGTGCTCCAGGGGTTGCTTTTACAGAACAATGTTATTTGTTTGTGCTGCTGTTGCTGACGCAGAACTGGAGCTCCCCGAGTGGGGTGTCTGTGGAGACCACCCTGTCCCTGCACAAATGTGCAACCGTGTCTGGGAGGGTCTAGTCTGGCGCGCTGTGGTCCAGGCAGTACTAAAATGCTGTCCAGTRTCCTAGGATGTGTGAAAACGTTTTGTCTTCCTGAAACAAAGATCCTGTAGACAAATGACTACTTCTAAATAACCAAAGCCCCAATGTATGCTTTCCTTAAAAAGAATTGTGCCTTATAAGGAGAGGGAGCATCTGCAATGACTTGAGGAGGCTCTTGGCCAGTTACTGCCTTGACAAAGCCTACAAACAGCAATGCGGTCTAAATGCTAAAAGGACTGTGACATCTGCTCCCCTTAAAAAAAAAAAAAAAAAAAAGAGGTGGGTGGCCAGGGAAGGGGATGGAAGGAATAAAACAAACAAAACTACTGAAATCTCTCAAGATGCATGAGGGGTTCCCAGCATTGGTGCATACGCACCTTTCTGCAGCTCTTTTTAACATGCAGAGTGCAGCGCAGCTGCTTTCACTGGTTCCAGACAGGGTTTTGTGCCTTGGCTGCCGGTGCTGGCGGGCGCAGAGACGGGCGAGCGGGGCAAGGCCGGGTGGCAGCCTCCGGCCTTGCGAGAGCCGAGCGCTGGCGGTGCCGCCACTCCGAGCGGCACAGCCGGAGGGGACGTGGCCCCGYTGGTCCCTGCAGCCTGGTCTCCTTCACGCTTTCCCTCTGGCTGCATCCCATCTTCCCCTCCTGTCTGTTCCTGAGAGCAGTTGTATCTCAGGAACTCTTTCTGGGAGAATTGCTACTGTAATTCTGGTGAGGTTTGGTGTCCAAACGTGGTCCCCACACTGGCTGTGTGAGCTGGGTGTAGGACGGACTGGAGCTGCAGGGTGGAATGGGCCAGCGTGCCGTTTGTTGTGGTGTTTTCCCTATTTCACACCTCCCAGTTGCCTGTTAGAGCTGGCTGCTCTGCTTGAAAATGGGTTATGGAGATTGGAGCTACTATGAGTGATTCCGGTTTGGTTTGGGTAGGAGCTTTAAGCCAGAAGGGCAAGCGGGAGCTGGAGCGCCTCAGAAATGTCTGTATTTCATAGAAAAAGTAACTTTGAAAACACTGGAAAGTGCTCTTTTGGCAATCTCCCAAGTAATCTATAAACTATGCTTTTGTTTTGAAATTAGTCTGCATAAAATATAAAGTATATTTTTTACAAAATACAGAATTAGAGATTGGACTTAATATTTTAAGCTTTTACTGTTAATGATATTTTGAAAATACTTTCTGCTGCTTGTAACAATCCTTTGCCTCCAATGAGAAGTTGGGACCTTAGCATCAATCCCAACTTGTTGGTAGCTCAGCTGCTAGCCTGGAACCGTTGTTTGCTGCATCTGTGCTTCTAGTCCCATCTTCTGGGCTGGTTTAGTGTACGGAGGAAATGGTTTCTAAAAACAAAGTTTTGCTGACTTCCTGCTGATGTAACATCAGAAAATGCTCTTCTGATTGAAATACATATTTGTATTCTCCTTGGCAATTCTGCCTGCTCGGTGTCAGAGCATGACGGAAGCCGCCTCGGTGCCGCTTGAGCAGCACTTGTTGCCTCATGCAGACAGGTGGTGTCAGCAGCAGCCACCGTAGAAATCCGAGGCTCAGCAGGCCATGCTTTATTTTCAGCTTATAAAATACACAAATTATTTAGGAGCTGGTTTGGTGGGTTTTCCAAGGAGCAGGGTGATGGCCGCTGCGAGGGGCCAGGGCTCTGTTGTGAGCGAGCGGTGCCAGGTCACGGGCGCAGTTACCCCCGCAGCTCTGCCCGGTTACTGGTGTGTTTGGAGCAAACACAGAAGAGGGGAAGCAGGAGACACCCCGTCCACAGGCTTCCTGCCTGGGCCCCCTCCGAATGCTCCACATACAGATCATTTTCCACCTTTGATCATCTGTCATTTTGCCGTAGGAGAGCATGCCATCGTTTGCCACTGCCCGAAATAGCCCCAAAGGAAGTCAGGGCTTAATCTCAACCTCTAACACATTGAGCCCCGCATTTCCTATGCAGCTCGACTGCGAGCTATCTGGTTTCCTACACCTCAGGGCTGCTAAGTTTAGTCACTCCAAGGCGGCTGTGAAGCGGAAGGGAAGCGGTGCTGGCCGAGGATAAGGCGCTGGCCACGCAGCGCTGCCCYGCGCCGCCTCGCTCTGGCTGCAGCTCCCTGCAGCAGCTGGCGAAAATGCCTCTTGCAGGGTTTTTAGGCTGAAGTTATCTGGAACTCTTCACTTGCACCACGGGCTCACTTTGTGTCTCTGATGCCATGTCTTTCTGGGCTCCTCTATAAGGGGAATTAATACTTGCGTGCTTAGGCATAATAACTTAGCAGTTATGAAGGTCATGTGGTTAAGCTGTTGCTGAATTCAAAATAGAAGTGTTRTACATGAATTAATATTTCATCAAGCCCAATGCAGTCTCTCAGGCCTTTCATCATGGAAAGCAGACAAATTAGCAGGAATAAATAGGGTTCCATACAGGGACTTAGGCTGGTTCAGTAGGAATGTTGTTTATCATACAAAGTGGCTACATGAAACATCTGTAATAACTGACCTATTTTTGCTTGATTGGAGTTTTTCTGTGCCCATTGACTTCAGGCAAAAGGATGTTTATCACGGAAGACATGGCCAGTTTTTTGGAGATAGTCTCACAGGTTTGTGGTTTGAAGGCCACAGATGTGTTTCTTGGGGTGTCTTCTGGGCAGCTTGATGCTTATGAGATCAGATACTGTTTGTGTTTCCTCCCAATTGTTAGCAGAATTATGTTCCTAGGTAACCAGGAATGCCCAGGTTTGGGGTCATAGCTGCTGCCTCGCGGGTTGCCCGGYGTTCCCAGGCTGTAGCTACTGGTTTGGGGAGGACCTGGTGCATCCTGTGCTCCCGCTGTGCAGAGAGCTCTTCCTCCAGAAATGGAAGGCTCTTCATAYTAGAGTTTGGTCTGACTCTGTTTTTCAAAGCATGAGTTTAGCAATGTTAAGATCTCTGAAATCCGCAGGACCAGGAAAACTTCTGGCTAATTC
Source organism: Nothoprocta perdicaria (assembly GCF_003342845.1). Lineage (NCBI taxonomy): Eukaryota > Metazoa > Chordata > Aves > Tinamiformes > Tinamidae > Nothoprocta > Nothoprocta perdicaria. The sequence goes on from NW_020455577.1 coordinate 3,903,480, forward strand.
TATTGAGCACTGGTCTAGCACCTTGTTTCTGTTAATTTCTAGCACTTCAGATTAAAGCTATAAAAGGATGGAAAGAAAAAATCCTTCTCATGGAAGAGATTTACACTATAGCTGGAAGCAGACAGAGGAACCCGGGTACTCTGCTGAGGTAGGTTTAGCTGTGTGGGGGAGCAATWCCCTCCCAGGCAGACACGGGAGAAGTTCTTGGGCACAGGATTCATATCAAGTGCTGTTTGCCTTTCTTAGCCTTGTGCATGGCTTTTATCTGAGTTATAATGTTATACAAATATTGGAATATTCTTCCACTTCTGCTCAACCTTTGCTGTATTGATTTGCAGCAATCAAAGTTTGCTGTGGGTTTGATACCGGGAACCCTTTCTCCTAGCAGCAGAGTGAGGATAAAGTTTATATAAAATAATCCAGACTGATGTAAAATATTGCAGACTTCTGTAGACCAGTGACATATGAGAAGGCTGACAAGAAAATAAATATTAGCTTTTTCAGACTTGAAACAGGGTAGGAAATGCTGATTTACAATTTTCTAGTACCTGAGATCTCACTTGTCTTTCCTCAACAGGCATTAAGCTAATGCACCTCTCCTTTTACCAGTTTTAAAATAGTATAATTCTTAAGCTAAAACATTGCCATTTTGCATGGCGTGGTGTCTGCTTGTTGTGAAAATAATAACATTTGTGAGGAAAGGAACAAGACCTGATCTGGCTTCGTGCTTGGACGGGTGTACACAGCAAATGAAGGCACAGAGCTTGGCTGAAGCCTGTAACCAAATTCTCACTATTCCAGGCATTATACTGCTGTATTACACTGCTCATAAACAGCTAAAATTATGAGAAGATGAAAATACCTGGTTCAGACATGGCTCAGAAAACTACTGCAATGAATCTTTGGTCAATCAGGACTGGCTGATAACAAACTTGGAGCTCCTGAGCCAAAGGGGATACATGTGAGGAGGCAGTTCCCAGGAAACTGAATAATTCTGGTGAGTAGTATATGAAGTTGCTGTGATAATGAATAGGGAGGGGGGACTGTACTTGTCAGCTGCTTCTTGTCACTCTTAACGTGCCCCCTTTGCTGCAGCTGGTGCGTAYACAAGTCATCTCCTGGATTTTAATGCAAAGTGCAGTTGGGTTCGGCTGGGTAAGGATGCCATGCGGCTCCCAGGGGAAGGAGCAGCGTTTCCCGAGTGCCTCCGAACCSAGGCAGACCCCGAGACCCTCCTGCCTGCCCTGCCTGACTCATGCCGCTTCTCAATAGTGCCTGGCTTTAATGGGCAGTTTTGTTATTTTATCTGTGTTGTTCTTAATGGATTCAGGAACATACGCCTCCACTCTCTGGGAAATAAGATCATCAGGAAAAACCTAAATCAGTCCATTTGTCTGTCATGCATTAAGCAAATGGTGCTGACAGTAGGAAACGTGCAGTGCATGATGTGTGCATTTGGTAACTGTCTGCATGCAGTGAACTTGTCCGAGAAGTGTGGTCAGCACTTCATAGTGCTGACAGGATCCTGACAGGCTGTTGTTGGGAACTTAGGAGAGAATAAATGAATACAAGAGTATAATTAGGTTTTTTATGTGGATACATTGGTGCATTAGTGAAGATTTTTTTTAAATTACTGTACAAGGCTTATGTATTATTTAAGCAACTCTTTGAGGTGTAAATAATGTTTAAACTTTTAACAGTACAACTTTTTTTTTAGGATGATAATTCAGACTTTGAAGGTATATATGAGGATAGGGGAGCTAGGCAGGCCTCCAGGAACGTCACAGCTTCTACTGCTGCTGTCCCTTTTGGAGTGGGAGACAAGAGTCTGCTAAACTGGGCAACTTGGCAAGCTGGGCCACCAGAATSACTTGAAACTGCCTGGAATTATGTGAATTCCTGGAGAACTGTGGSGAGAGGAGATGATCAAGTTCCTGGGAGTGCTGTGGAGGGTGTGCTGGGATGCAYGGATGTGCTCCCAACCTGTCCGTCCCTGGGAAAGGGCAACATGGGGATTTAGGCAACAGGGTGCTGCTCCCCCTGACTGATGGTGCCCATTGTAACGTGTGGGCAGCACCTTGGGCAAGGGATGACTAAGTGTCATCTGAGGCTGTTACTGAAAAGTAGATGACTGTGCGGGCGCCGCGGAACACAGGAAATGATGAAATGTGGGCCATGCATCCTCATCTCTGTTTCAAAACTCCTTTTTCCTTTTCAAGTCACAGGAGTGACTTCTAGCAACTTGGGCAATGGTTGGAATAAGCCAAAATGATAGGAAAAGAAACAACTTGTGCTGCTAGAGTTGGAGATATGATAGTGAYAGAAATTGGAGCTGAGTGATAGAGTTGGAGATAGAAATTTGAGTTTTATTGTACATRTTTTGAATGTAAAATTGTGGGCCTGATAGATCTCCTACTGTCTTGAACAAGAATTAGGTGTGTCTCTGAACTTAAATGCGTGCCCAGCTGTACTCTGCATTTAAAAAGTGAGCATTGCTCCTAGCAATATTTTTAATTGATTTTTTTGCTGTAAATTGTCTCCCAGGATGATGTAGTGCTAGACAAATCAATAGAGAGCTATGAAAAGCAGCACTGATTGACCACAGAARTACTGGCTGCAGAGCCGGAGAGCATTTCCTTGCCCGCGTGGGCAAGGGCAGCTTGCCAGTGGAGGAATCGTTATTAGAAGGCAGTAACTGGCAAGTACCCGTGGTTGGTGTAGCCTGAAGGGGCTTGATGTGAGGAACAGCCAGGACGGATGGTGGGAACAGGCGGCCTGGGGAAGGGRCAGCAGCGGGCGCGGGGTCGGCACGAGGGGCTGCCTCCTTGTTCCTCTGCCCTTCGCCGGCTTGAGCAGCTTCTTGCTCTGAAGCTTTAGGCCCATTTTTACAGTACCTGACTCAGCCTGCCCACCTCCTTGGGGCTTGCTGAGCCTGCCGAGATTGGGTCTGTTCCCTGCACACCTTTCCCTTGTTTTGAGGCACTGGGAAGACGTGAGGTGCTGGTGCACTGCCCGCCTGCCGAGCCATCCCGCTTGGCTGCGGAGCTGCAGCCTCCACATTAAATGCTGCAGTAAAGCTCCGCTGATAACATTACGCTTATTAAATAATACAAACATTTATCTTGTTTGCCAAACAGTGGGGATCACTAGTGCCCGCTGGGGAGGCATGAACCATAAAAGCCTCTATTCTTTTTTAATTAGGCTGTATCTAATTAAAATGGTTGCCTGCCACTGCTAGCCTTGATGAAGTGTTTTCCGAAGCGGCGTGACTCGCAGCTCTGTGGGTGCAGGTTGCTGTGATCTGCGCGGGAGGCTCCGCTCTGAGGAGCAACTGATCAGGAGGGCAGGAAGTGACCTGGCCATCCCAGTGAGTGCCCGGGGCTGCCCTCGTAAAGCCGAGATGAGGCAGCCACGCATGGATAGAGCGGCTGGAGAGCAGCCAGGTGTTCTCACCAAGGGAAGGCCGGGAACAGGGCGAGGGCTGGGAAGCAGGAGCGGACTGTGGTGGCAAGAGGCTTTGCCTACATGTGTTGGAAGAGTAAGAGCAGCCGGGGAGGGTGTGTGCACTGGGGAGGGAACCAGCCCRGCTGGTTTTGGGGGAAAAGGGAGGTTTCCAGGCCGGGTTCCCTCCTGACTCAGCAAGGGCGAGGAGAGACTGGAGCCRGAGCTGCGAGGGCAGCCGCAGGGCAGCTCCTTCCTGCCCTCGTGCTCCGAGGAGACGGGTTGTGTGTGGAGCAGCAGCTCCTCTGGGGCTGTGTGTCCTCCTGCGGACAGTTGCAGCACCTGCAGCACCTGCTTGGTCATCTTGTCATCTGCAAGGCACTGCCTTTAGAGAAAAGGAATATTTGAAACCTTGTATTATAGCTAAGGAACCAAGACACAGAGAATCAAATTACTTCCATGTCATGCAGACTAGAAATTAAAATGTCTGGAATTTCCAGTTTAGTCTTAACCACAAAAGCAAATTTTCTGTGTGTGGGGATGGTTTGTTCTCTATTTCAAGACACTAAATGCGATGCTAAAACAATGTAAAATTCTTGCTGTGTTACAGCTGGTCCTGAGTCACTTGGACAACAAGTTTTTTTCACCTGCAGCCTTTTCTGCTCTTGCTCTGGGTCCAAATATAGWTTTTCTTTTCTTGTACAAGACTAACTTTGCTAAGAAGACATTTGTTGTTTGTTGTATCTTGAGTAAGTTGTGTGCGTTGTTCGGACCTGGGCTTTGCACTTGCTCCTGGGAATTGCTGGTGCTGGATCAAGGCCATTGCTGAGGCTCTGGCATGAGGAAGCTGCTGCAGCTCGGATTATCATTTCTGCTCATGTYCCTGCTCTCTCCTTCCACCTTCACACTTTAGGGATGCACTAATTACATTTCTAGTGCCAAACGCAATGTCTTTGGCAGGTCTGGTGGGGGCAGCTGCTGGTACCCTGTTGTTAGAAGATTCTGGGCTATTGCTTGGATTCTACTTCCTTTTCAATTATTTGTTTCATTTTGTTTCTAATTTCTTACTATCCCAGAATTAAGCTCTATTCCAGACACCCTCACTTCTATAGAAAAAGAGCTGGCAGGAGGGTKTTGAAATTAAATTGGCAGGTAACAGGTTTGTACTTGTTTCTTGTGCTCATTCCCCCAAGCAATTTTAAGAAACAGGAAATCRGGCTAGATGCTCCTTTGGTCTGATCTAAAAAGTCATGCGTCTGTTTACAYTTCACAAAACCAAATTATCTAATCCCCAAAGCAGGGCGTGCAGTACTTTACTCTTTATCACTCAGCATGGTGGGTTTTCAGTTTGCTTTTCTTCCTGAATCGAGCATGTGAATTCAAACTGAGCTCATGCATCAGGGCACAGAAGGAAACTTTAAACCTGGTTGTTTCATTTAATCTGCTTTCAGTGAACCACGCTTATAGTGGGCACTTCTTGCTGGCATGTGCAATGGTTGTGGTTAGTCCATAGAAGGAATCTCAGTTCATRTATCTCTGCTTCAGAGAGTGGGGGCTTTGGCAAAACGGTCTGCATCTGAAAGGCAAATGCTGCCAGAGTGGTTAAATATAGTCTGATTAATTATTCCTGGCAGCCTGTGCAGTGTCAATTAAACAAGGATTTACATTCCCCAACCATTTTAGCATATTTYTCATTTTCAATCTGGGTGTTTTAAGCCCTATTTATGCAGTTCATCTATTAGAAAATGGCCACTTCTCAATTTAAATTTTGGAGTACATGGGAGYGTTTTGTCCTGTAAGATATCATTTTATGTACTTTTGGCTACTCTTTACTAGATTTGCAAATGCTAATTTTTTTTGCTTGCCCTCTGTCAAATTGTAGGGATTCTTTGACCTTAGCCTCTATTTTTAGGGTTAGCAGAAGCGCTTTGTGTGCTAGTTTTTTGTTTTCCAAGGCCAGGAGCACACCTAGAGTACAGGCCCGTGTTGCTGCTCTCTTGGAAAGGTGGGGGACCCGGCGCTCAGGCCCGCTGATGTGGGACTGCTGGGAGGTATTCTGCTGTCCCATGCAGGGGCCGATGCTGCTCATGCTGAGGGGCTGCAGTGACCCAAAGCTGCTCCCAGCAGAGCCCTCATGGGTTGTCATCCCTCCCTCCCTCCCTGGGCCAGGTCCGGACTCAAACTTGTGTTGTGGCCAAGCGGTTTCATTCACTTGAACGGTGAATTTTCCCATGTGTGTTCAATGCGTAAGTGACACTTCTGGGGCAGAGAGAGGTTCTGAGCACTGACAGAACTTCTGTGCTGGCATTTGTAGCTGAGTTTCAGGATGGGGAATGAAACAAGTTAGTAAAAGCCAAAAAAAAAAAAAAGTGTGTGTGTGTATATATATATATGAGAAATTCATGTAGGTAATTCTCCTGCCTTCCATGCACTGTCTGTTATTAAGATCAAGATTTTATTGACTTCAGGCTTTTGAATATAAATTTTTCTCCTTGGCAGTGAGAAAATCAAATATAAAAGGGGCTTCAGTCAAGAAAAGGCTGAGAGTGTAATGTGAGAACGAGAGGCAGGTAACCCAGCCCGAGGGGCAGAAGCTGAAGAGGGTTTTACAGGCCCAGAGGATCTTGTCAGTTAAGGAAATTGTTCCATCCCTGCAGTAAAGTTTGCGTCATTAATAGTTGAAATAGTCCAGTGGGTGTAATTGTGAAGTGAACATAAATACGTGTCTCCTGGGCCTGTGTGAAGTTTGTGTTGAAAGGCAGAAGCTATTGGTTGATAAACACATTCCCAAGTTAACACTTCATCATCATTTATATTGACATCAAGAAATTTAAAAGRAAAATGCCTGCTTGTAAAAATGATCATGTCTGAGTCCATAAAAGGAGAACAGTGCAGTACCACATAATAAATGGTATCTTTATGTGCTACTCTACCTAATATATTGGGTCTAGAAYGAATTATAGCTAGAAAAATGATCAAAAGAGCTTATTAAGAAGCATCATGCATCTCTCCCCCATTCACTGCAAGCTGTTTTTTCCCTCAGTTATTTCTCTGTGGAAAATACAAACATAATCCTCCTCTGTTTTGTAGTCATATCTGGCACTTCATACAGTTAATCAGCTTCTGATAATAGCTAGTGTAAAGTGAGGGCTGGCATTTCTCAAAATGCTCTTCCTTTAATTCATCTACAAATTAATGTAAATATCCAAAAAAAAGCTGGTGCTGGCAATAAAAGTGGCAACCTCCTGACATTCAACACAGCTCATCTGAGCTTTCTGAGCCTTCTTTTATCCAAGGGTCTCATCCTCCAGTGATTCACATTTTCTGTCACTGCTTGTGCAAAGTCCAAGTTAACCATCAGTTCTGGCTCGCAGCCTCSGCGAGCTTCAGTGCTGCTACCTTTTCAGGACTTGCTGTTTTTTCTTATGCCTACGTTTGGTTGCAGGGTGCTACCTGGGTCTATATGTGTTGTTTGCAGTGGAGGAACTAGTTTTTGAGCTGAAGCCCTCTCCTGAAAAAGGAAAGGTGGTCCCGGAGCTCTGCTGGGCAGCGCTGAACAAGGTGGGGAATTCCCTGAATCCCCACAATGAGCAAGGGGAGAAAGGGGCCACCATTCGGGCTTTGAGCAGCTCCTGTGTCACAGATGTGGTCAGCTTGCATGCAAAGGGACAAAAATGTCCTTGAGTCYCCTGGTGATTCAGAGGAGGAAGGATGGTGTCACTTACTGCTAAAACTTCCCGTATCGTAATAGACAACGGGCAAAGCTCTTCTCTGAATTTATTGCCAGACATTGCATTTGAATACATTCATTTTTAAAATACATATTCTTTGCTAGAAGAATTATTTTAATTTTTGATCATCCAATTAGCATTTTACTTGAATTAAGTATACTTGTTTTGTGCTTTAAAAGCTTCCTCCTCCACAACCTTCTCCAGAGGCTTCCACATCTACTTCCCCTTTGATTTTCAAAAGTCTTAGACTTGTTTTTGCCCTTTAATTTTTAAATAAGTGACTGGTGGTTGTCATCTATTGTGCTTAGGAGTCAACTTCAATTCCTCTGAAGCCAGAGCCRAAGCATTAGCTGACTTAAAGATTTGCTCTTCAGAGAGCACACGTTTTATTAAGTTGAGTTATGCAGAATCTCATACRTTAATGCAGAGATTTGCAGAGGCATCTGTGAGTTCAGAGCTTGCAGTTCACACTGAGCAATGCAAGAACCTGGACTCAAATCACTTGTTTCTTCTTCCTTGTTTCTTTTATTAGTCTGAAGTGTCCATTAGGTTGAATAAGGTATGAGTGGCTGATTCCCCTTTATGCAAATACAGCAAATAGGGCAGGTAACTGTCCTTAAAATATGCTTATTTTAAAGACTCTTTTTAACTGTTTTTGCCCATAGGTTTTCAGTTTCAATCTAGACTGGAAAAAGCAATGGTGGTCAKGAGCTGTGAATGGAAACTGCCACAGCTGGGACCTGCTGCAGTCCCTCGGTCATCTGAAAACAGTAMGCAAAAGACTCAGCTGGGAGCTGAGCAGTCCCGGACACGTCATTGCAAACACCTTGTGCTGTATTGGATAGCACCACTGCTGTTCCTAGGCATAGCATGCGGTCACTGCAGGTGTTCAGATAGTCTTGTCTTTATTTCTAAGGCAAACTTTGCTCTCTAAGCTAAGCTCTGCTGTGACAGTGCCAGCAAAACCTAAGGGACACAGTGAGAGGGCTCTGGCAAGCAGTTAATGCAACTGCTGCTTCGCACCCAGGGGGCTGGGTCTGCTCCTGGCGTTATTCCATCCTTTCCTCAGCAAGTACCCTAAAAATTGCCTGGGAACCTTCCAGATGGCATTCTTCTAGGGAAAGTTTTACACCTGGACATGCTTTATTTGAAGGAGGACTCTTGCTTCTGCAGCTTGCAGCACAGTTACTTTATCAGGTGCTTTTCCTTCATAGAGTGTTGAAGGCAGCCAAGCCAGAAGTGCCCTGTGTTTCACAGTCTGATGCAGCTCCTTGTTTTGTGCCTCTGTTGTGCCTCTGTTTTGTGCCTCTGTGCCTCTGTTGCCTGAAATGTTGTCCTTCATTTACCTGGCTATGCCCTGTTCCCCAGCTTTTGGGATTTCTTTGCAGTTTGCTGTGATTGTAGACTTGAAGAAATATGTTACAGTAAGATGATRAGCTCTGGCAAGCACTGAATAGCATGATCAAAAATCATTGACGAGGAAGACCTAGTTTGTTCCCTTTCCTAAGCTATTTATTCAGCAGTTAGAAGGCAAACTGTGACTATTATGTAAAGAAATCTGCCAGCATGTAATCTGCAAGAAAAGAGTTGCTTTTACTTCAGGCGGGAACTGGCTTAGGGTGGTTCTGTTGCTGTTATGCTGCTCGGAAGGGCTGATATTAAAACTTTGCAAGTAGCTAGAGTTTTAGAGTGTTGATTGCTCGTATTTTCTTGTTAGAGTTCTGCAGTGTTAGCTCTGCATGCATGAAAGTGAACAGAAATGCCACTGGTGTGAAATAATTTGTTGGTCAGCCCTTGAGGACAGGAACGTGAATGCAAGGGGACACTTGGATTTTGTCAGACAGTGAGTTTGTTACCCAAATCCCAAATGATTTGCTCCATTCTGGAGTGGGCTAAAGCAACCTGGCTGGTCTCATGTGGCTGCTGTGCCTCATATCACGTGCTGGAGCTGATCGGAGCATGGACCGGTACCGAAGAGACAGACCAGRTGGGTCTGGCTTTGGTCTCCCCACTTGGCATGAACCTGAGTGAATTTAACTTATTTTTCGTACTACAAACCTTTAACTGAGCATGAGCTTAATGTAGTAACAGAGGCTGTACAGATGCACTGACTTTTACCAGTCTCTAAGCACTCCCTGTTGACACTAAGTCCACACAGCCGAGCAGCAAGCAGGGAAGAGGCGAGCGCTAAAGGCTGCTGCAGTCTTGTCTGGTTTTGCCTTGACTCGGATGCTGTGAATAATGATTTCCCAGAGGCTGCCGTGGCTGCCTTGCACAGATAATGAAACGCGATAGTGTATGTGCTAAAAAACRGGTAATTCTGCACTGAACGTGCTGGTGCCCTCAGCAGCAGTGAGGAGGGCAGAGTGGCCTCTCCCACAGCAGGGCCAGGGCTGCCCCTGCGGGACCTGTCACCTGGAGGGCTACGAGCATCACAACCTGCTGGCAGCTCCTGCTCTGTCTGCACAGCACTGTCTGCCCAGCTTCCCTTTCCTCTGCTTGGGCAGCTGGAGGAGGCTTTGGCGTCTTATATCTCTGAGAAGGCAGAGAATTTGACAGCTGCACTGACTTTCTGTTAGTACCAGCCTTGAACAACTCAATTTTTTTTGTGGCAAAGAGCATAGCTAAGTGCATTCACCAGGAGCAAGCGTGAAGTAGCAGCTTTCATCTATATGTTCCTCAGTAGAGTGATCCTTTCCATTGCTGTTTGGTTATTCTCTGTGTCTTCTGTTTCCTTTCCTCACTGCAGACAGATATTGATCTGGTGGTTTAAGATTTCCTTTCACTACCAGCCCCAGCACTTTGTCCTCATGAGTGTCTTTCAGCTTAAGACAGGTTGGAGGCAGTTGTTTGTGTCTAGCTCTGCCAACCTCCTTCTCTTCATTTTCTGAGTCCTCTTTTCATCTGCCTTTCTTCTTTTTCTAGCTTCTCAGACCCCCCAAATCCTCCTTCCATTATTAAGGGTATACAAGAATATAATGTTAACAGTTGACAGCAGTTAGCATGATGAGGTAATACAAATGTTAAAATAACCCTGAAATTAGAACTGTATGTGTGATTTGTTTTATAGTTGAGTTAAGTTCAGTTTAGTCAACGTAATCCAATACCTACAAATGAAGTTCTTGCTGAGAAAACTCCTTCTTGAGCCAGTGTAAAAAGGAGAGGGATGCGATCCCATTCCAAGGGAGAGCTCCGGGCAAGTCCATGTGAACCCGCAGTGAATGCCCCAGGGGAGGCTGTGCTGCTAAGCTGGGCTACTCCACTGCTTTCCCTGGAGGCTCTGCTGGGTTAAGCAGTGCAGCCCTTGCTATGGGGATGGGCAGGAAGTGGRATGGTGGGAATAAGCCCTGCCCACGCTAGTGTGTTTGGGGAAGCACCAGAAAACAGAATGTGGTTGTGCTGATCTCCCTGTATGCGCAGCCTTGTTAAGTGGAGACTGTTCAAGGATTCCCACTGTTACGATGGCTGTAACAGGCCAGGAATTTCTTCATTAATTTTTCAACAGCAGGAGGATTATACTATGCCTCAGACTGACACTTTCACCATCTGCCCAAAATCTTAACTCTCAAAAGCAAATATTAACATTTCCCTTTCAGAGTAATCCTCAATCAGTAATCCTGAYTTTCCAGATTCTTTAAGATTTGCACTGAGGTGCAAATATAAAACAGTTATAAACAGCTGATATCTATAATTCCTATTAATTTTTCTGTGTTTGATTGATGTCTGGTTAGTACCTCTGCCTTTCTCAGTGGCCTTGGTCTTGCTAACTGTTATATATAAGCTTAACTGCATTCCTGTAACTAATCCCAATAGCCTAATTTTAAGAGGACACTGTGACTCRAATTCCTGCCTAGTATAACTCTATTGAAATAAGCACTTTTCATCAGGGATGGGTTTATCTCCATAACTGTGAGGACTCCTAATAAATGTGGGCTCCAGGTACAATGCGACCCCTTGGCTGAGAAACGAGCCCCACAACTACCCTGTCTGTGAAGGTGTCCCCTAAGTGAGTTTGTCCGTGTGTCCATCGAAACACTCGTGCTGGGTGACACTGCTAGGGATACAACTGAGACCTATGTGAAACCCTCACGAGCAGCGTATCCTAAAAATGGTGAGAAAATGCTGACTGCTGCCTCTGTGGCCCCTGAAATTCCAGCATGATTTTAAACAAAGATGATACCTCTCATATCRTAATAAATGTTTAAAAGTCTAGTTAATTCTAAATTAAACAGAAATGTGGGGTTCCTACATGGAGATTGTTGCAACAGATGGACGAACTCTACCAGCGTAAATTGCCCTGTGTTGGAGCGTTAGCTGCAGAAAAGTGTGCCAGGCCARAGGAGCGCACGGGTCAGCAGTAGGACGACCCTTTACTACTCCGAGGATTGTTCACAGCTTGCAGCAACACGAGGGAGGAGGCAGCGTGAGGAAGAATCCAGCACAATTTGAGCCTGGCGTCTGCTCAACCCTCTCCCCAGTTTATGGAGGCGGCTGGATCATAGTGAGGAGCTGGCAGGGAGCAGGCAGAGAGGAGAGGGGACCCCCTGCTCCAGCTGCAGCTTCCTGCCAGATGGCCCCAGGGCAGCAGTTTGACCCAGCTTTGGTGAGGATCTTTGCAGCAGAGGTCATGTGAATTTCACTCACATGAAATAAAATGTCAGGATGATTATCAGAAGATTCYTGTTGTTTTTATGCAGGAATTTGTAGTACTTCTTTTAATGTCTTGGTTCCTCAGGTAGAGCCCCATGAGTTTTCTTAACAATTTGGTACTCCTACTCATGCAGGAATGTGATTTTGCTGTTTGTTTGGTGYGTGTCAGTAGTGGAAAGCTGCTTACCAGAAATTCTTAGGTACCATCCAGTGCTGCTTCTGTTGCAGAGGGTCAAGAGCTGTGGACCTGCTTAAACTACAGGCTGAATTAAACTGATGGCGGGATGTGCTGGCAGCAGTAACTCGTATCTCCGAGACTAGACTGCAGACCACACGTAATAGTCAGTTCATCAAGCGACTTCTAGGGTGTAAATGCTGTTTCCACGCAGGGAAGCCCCCAGAGCTTCGTAGTTTGGCAGAGGTGGTTAGCATTTCCCCGCAGTTGGGTGCTGCAGTTGCCATCTGCTGATCCTCAGTCCCCCAGGAGAATCAAGACCCCTTTGGAATGGGGATGGCAGGTCCCCTCCCCTGCCCTCCCGGCTCCAGCTGCAACCTTCACGGCTGCCTTCTACTTCTAGGTGCTCCTTGGTCAAGGCTGCCTTGCTTTGGTGCTGCTCACCTCCTGTTCCTGCCTCGTCTCTCACGTGGCTCCTCCGTCGTAGCTCGTGTTCTCTGACTCCAGGCCTTTGGCCTGGCCCCACGCAAACTCCAGGCCTCCCTAGGAAAAAAGGGAAGTAAAGGCCAATAAATGCAAAAATGTAATTCAACCAGTGCCTGTAATATATATCCCGCTTGGAAATCCAAAGAAGGCCATAAACTTGCAGAGTTAGAAGTGTGTGGCGGAGACTGGCTTTCTYGGAACAGCTCTCCAAGATTTGGGCTTGAGTTAGGGAAATATTTTGTTATAATTGTAGTGTCTGCTTCAGTTTTTGCTAACAGGCTGGCTTTATTTGGGACTGCTTTGTGTTGGTTAAATTGGTGTCTTTCTGTTGCTTAGTGCATATTTCTCTTTTAATACTTTGCTTTAGTTTATATAATCTGGATATGTAAATTTCTGATTTCAAATTATCTAAGTGTATATATTGTAATTAAAATTGTGCCTAAGGCATTTGCATTTTCAGGCCTGGTAAAGTGCATGCCCCCCACTATTTTTCCTCTCAGAGGGAAGTAATTCAGTGTAGTACACAAGTATTTATGCCAGCTTTTTCTTTTCCTCTACTTGTGTCCAAATTACAGTGATATAAGCAGGTCTGTTTGCTGTAAATCTGAAATAATAAAAAATCGGATGAAAGTGAATTGATACTCATCCTGGGAATTTTTCTGTTTTGTCTGTTACACCGCTGTTCAGTAGACGGAGCTGGCATGCTTCTGTCTTTGCGTGACTATTTTGGTGTACAGTGACTTTGCTGGACTGGAGTTCATATTATATTATATTCATATTGTATTGCCTGTACCTTGAGCAATATTTACACCTCAGTCTGAGAGCTCCCTCTCTGTCGTGTTGTATGCAAGGCCAAGAGCTGCTCACTGGCAGTCCTGGCCTCCCCTGCGGATGGGAGAACCACCCRTTCAGCACCTGAAGCCTGGTCAGGCTTGCTGGGAAACAAAAAAAAACAGCTGAACTTTGTGCAGCCAGGAATGAACCTTCCCTCTTACCTTAGTTTGGGGATAATCCTGAAGAAAAGACCAGGTGGGAGAGTAAAATAATTTTGCAAGACTTGGGCTTGCCTCTGAATATAAAATTCAGCTGTGAAGGCACCTTACTGCTACAGTGATTCCTGTATTCTCTATGAATGTTATCTTAGCAGTTTATTATCTTTAAGAGGGGAAACTTATCTCTGAATGAATCACTGGAAAACTTTTTTTTTTTTTAAGGTCTTACAAAGTCAGCTCTGTTCTGCTGCAGAACAGATGGGGAGCTAATGAAGGCCAGAATGCCATTATGTTTTGTGGCATTTTATTTGGCTTTATAAAGGTGGATAAATCTCCAGTGCTGTAAACTGGCAGATGCCTCTCTTATTTTGAATACAATGAGAGCAGTGTGCATCTCAGATCTGACACTTATCTATATGGCTGATCCTGAAGCTAACCCTTTTGTTTTCTAAATCATCATTTCACATGGATAGTTTTATCTTGAGCAGCATTTCTCATCTAGGATTGGAAATGAGTTGCAAACTAGTGTTTATGACCTCTCCTAGCTTTAAGCCTGCACCAACTCAGTGGGTTTTTTTCCCTGTCAGAGCAGATTCAAATCCTGCAGACTAAACAGAAGGGCCCCTGACTCTTCAACCTCTGCTGATCTGAAATCTTAGTCTGTTTTCGTTAGGAAGCAATACCAAGTATACGTGCTCGTCAGAATTTAGTAGATTAAAAAGTTAGCAGAATATTCTTTCACTGTGGGAGTGGATATTTCATGCATGGCACTTCTCAGTTTTTTCAAACTAACTTGAGGTAGAGTGGAACTTTTTTTTAAGTGAAGATTTTTTTTCTTGGGTCCCCAAATGCGAGAGCTCACAGACTATTTCCTGCAAGTGTCACTGTTTCAGCTTTTGATCCTCTTTTCCAGGGATACTGGAAAAGCTTTCTGGAAACTACCTTGATTCTGAGTTCTCGATCAACTATGAAAACACATTCCCATTCCCATCCTTTTCCCATTCATTTATCATTTCAGATTCCTTGGATTCTTATAACACCCAACGCTTTATGATATTTTGGTTGAAAGGTATATTGCCCATATCCCCCCTTTTTTTCAGTCTGGCATGGGAGTCTGGCCCTAACGAAGTCTGATAATTCTCTGTTGACTTCAGAGGAAAGGAGATTTTTGGTAGGGAAGGCAGAGATTTGCCTTGATGGCTTCAGTTCATTATTTGGTAGTTGTTAGATCTAGGTAGTCTGCTTGATTTCTTTAATATCTTATTTTAATTTTGAATGTTCTAGAGGGGTCTTTCCTAGGTCTCTCAACCATTGAATATTATTCATATTCAGTAAATTTCATGCTAAATGAATTTCAATTCATAGTTAYATAAACATTTATAGTGTACATATAGTGTACACTTTATAGTTATGTATACATTTATCTATCATGTTGTATGTCTCAATCTTTCAGGTCTCTGTTGAAAAGAAAACTTCATACAGATTCCTATTCAACTCCATCCTTCCAGTTTATTATTTTGCTTCTTACAGTTTTGCTTTTGGTGCTTTCTTGAGATTGCAGGTCACTTGCCTGTAATCATTTTATCCATACTTTAAATCCTGTTCTTACAGTAAAATATAATGTCTTGCTGAAATCRGACATATTTTTCATTTAGAATGCTTATATATTTTTTCCAGAAAGTCTGCTGATTCCTAGTATAAGTTTTTTAATGAGAACCCTAACAAATCTAAGGAAGATCATCACTGTTTTCCCTCCCCATGGCAGAGCTCCCAAAGCCATTGCCTGAAGCTATGGGATGCAGCCAGATAAGCCTGGGAGAGCCTGGCCCACGTTCATATTCATTCTCAGTGGCAGAAATTCCTGGGGGATTGTGCCCAGTGCTGTAGCCTCATTAACCTTGAGGGYGAGATGAGCAGGCTGCTGAGGGAGTGCTGGCTCCCAGCCACCTCTCTGTTATCCATGTGCTGCTGCAAAGGAGAACCTTGCTGGACAGCCCTGACTGGGAGCTGCTTACCCAGGGAGTTTTCAAAGCGGAGGGAAAGAAGGAATGGCTGAGGAACAGACTGTGTATTCCCCAGTCACCTCAGGCTGCAGGGAAGTGGATTTTCCTGCTAGTCAAATCAGGCGGGGCTACTTGCTGCATGCTGGCTCCCTGGGCACATGGGCCTTTAGACCTTTATTACCTACAAATGAAGACAGTTCTTCGCTTCAGCTTACGCTGTTTTCTCCCTGTGAACCAAAAACACWCTCAAGTGCTATAGGTAGAAGACAGGAAGGAGTTAAGCATCAGAACTGTGGAATCCGTTGGTGAACAAGGGAACAAGAAGGAAGAAGAGGTATTGAGAGAGGAGACTCCTCTGCAAAGAGCTCTAGCAGTTCTGTTACCTCCGGTCAGCACCTCATCCAAAGGGGCAGTGTCACGGGGATTCCTAGGCACTGCTGCAGTTCCAATAGCCACTGACCAGRAATGAGCATGCACAGGGGGATTTATTTATATTATATATATATATATTTGTGTGTGTATGTACACATACATCTTCTTGACCCCAAACAATATAAGCAATTTAAACTCAGTAGTTGTGGTGATGGTAGGAGGTATGACCATTTCAGATAACTTGAAAAATTTGCCCTTATGAAACAAACTGAGTTTCTTTTTTAAAACAATAGCAAAAAAGGAGGCTGGAAGTTGCCAGCTTGATAGGYGGTAGCACAGGGAAAGAGTAAAGAAAAACAGATTTAGGATGGCATTTCCAGCAAGGAGATGGTTGTCTGTCTCCTGGAGACAAAAAAAAAAAAAAAAAGGTAAAAAATATTTTTCATGTGCATTTTGGTGTTTCACATTTGCTGTTCTTTTGATATATATATATATAGTATATAAATTTATGTATTTGTCTTATGGCATTTTTACAGCAGGATGGTAAATCAGAGGCTTTACTGGTCATATTAAGTAAATTTGAAGCTAAAACTATTTTAGTGAATAGCTTAATGATGTATTAATAAAAATGTATGTGAAATAGATTGAACCTTTTGAGCAAATAGAGATCTAATGTCAAGTTCATGAATTAAGGTCTGTGCTAATGAAACCAAGCTGATGGACTGAGGTGACTTTTAAACTGGCCCATTTTTCAATATAGAGCATCTTCCAATCAGAAAGACTGATGAGCAGTTTTTGGACTATGGGGAGAAGGCCAGGATAGAAATAGCAAAAAAAATCCATTAAGTCTTTGGCAGCYGATTCATTTGAAATATCTGATATTTAAGCATTCATTAGAGATTTTTTTTCCATTGAAATCATAATTATCAGGAAAACTAAAGAGTTTTGTATGTTAAACAACAGCAAAAATATTAGATAATGTAAAAGCAACTCTTAAAGCAAAACAAGTTAATAATGGAATAATGGAAAATTGAACTCCTTGCAGTAAACAATCATGTAACACGTGTTCCTGATGGAACTCAAAATGAGCAAGTGGAAAGAACCCACAGAGAAATTCCTAATTTTATTCCTCTGCTGTCAAGGGAGTTATATTAGATCTATTTAAATGTAACCAGAATCACAGTCGCTCTGTATTTATAGGACAAAGTTTTATTTCCTGCGGTACCTATCTTGACTTTCTATGTAGGCAGGCAACCGTGTGCTTATTAGAAAGCAAATAGCTCCGTTAGTGTCCTGTGACATATGGATCTTCCTGATAAATGACAAAATGACTCTCGGCAGCTGTTGCTTCCTATCTCTCATCTAGGAGTTCTTCAGAGGTAACTGCCTTCTGTTCCAGCAAGGCCCTGCTCATTATGAATCTTAGATGTGAATCTTTTGTCTCTTTCTGCCTCTCAGTCAACTAATTCTTTGTAGAGTGCGAATTTCCTAGATATCTTGATTTCTCTCCATAGAGACAGAAGGAAATATGGATCTAAAATAAGCTTTAGAGTGTATTTACTAAACTACTCCTGTGGATAGACCAGACACTTGCCACAAATCCAAATTCAAGTAATTTTAACAAAAGAGTGGATATGGGCAATATGCTTGCTATCATTCTTTTCTCAGTAATTTGCTAATCAGTAAATTCAGATTAGCATTTTTCAGCATCTCCGCCTATATAATCTTAGCATATCTGGAGAAATCACGTCACTCACGAATGTCACACACAGACCACATGGGTACAGCAGAGGAACAAAAGCATTTATTCCAAATGAGATCTCTTTTGTCTAGTACAAGAACCTATGTCTTAGAAACAATTTAATGTAGGTTTTGAAGATATTTGAGTTTCTAACAATACCTTTAAGGCATGAATGTTCTTTGCATGTAAAGTTTGGATTAAACGATGATGGATTGCTCTGTTTAAATCATGTAAAATGACGTCATCTGTTTTAGCAAGTAGCCTCAAGTGCTATTTTTGCTCTTGATGAATCTGAGTGAGTAGCAGATGATTGTTTTTCTATATTTCTGCAGAGACATSTGAACATTTTGTGCTGCAGTTCAGTGTGCTATATCCCTGGCCCTAACTGGAAGCAGATGAAATTAGGATGTGGGTAAAGTAGCTCAGATGTTTTTCTGGTTCTTTTTTTAYATTTTGTGCTGCTTTTTGCATTGCCTTCGGTGTTATTGTCAATATGAGAGAGGATAAGAGCTTTGGGGCATGACAGAATTCTTATTTAATTACTTCATGTTTAACTTGTCACGGAAATTATYTTAGTGTTTTATTAGATTCTTGATCAAACTACTCAGATGTTCATTTTGCTGGATAATGATAACCAAATGACCCCAGTGCAGCCCCTGTTTAATTCAGCCCCTGTTGATTGAAAGTGAGCTATTAAAATCTATAATTCGTCATGGTTGTAGGCATTCAGATTCTTCGAGCATGTGTTTATGTTACAAGCTTACCTTTATTTCCAGTTGCTCAGAAATAAAAGTGAACTTTGCCCTGAGAAGGTCCTGGTACCTGTTATTGGTGGCTCTGTTTTTGGATTGAGTTTGTAAACAGTGGTTGCTTCTTTTCTGAGGAAGAGCTGTGCAGGTAGATGCACAAATTGTACCTGTAAACACCAGGAGGATTGGAGACAACGGCTGGGGGACACGCAGGGGACACGTGCAGGTGAGTACCGTCTGCTAGCCCCCCGCGTGCCATCAGCCAATGCTCCAAAACTCCCTGGGGAACTGGGGTGACCACCGGCTGCTATGGGCCACAGCAACTTAGCAACGTTGCAGGTGGAGTTCTCATGCATGGGGATGTCTCCTGATGCTGCTTAATTAACTGCTGTAGGTGTAGCAGCAGAGTATGAAGGATTTGRTAAGAGCAGGGATGGAGGAACTACTAAGGCAGACCACAACTAATCTCTTCTTCTGGTGGGTGCTGGCAAAAGTGCTGTGGAGGGTACAGCTGGATCCTACTTACTTTTTGAACACTGGATTTTTCTTAGTCTTTTTGGGAGTGCTAAGTGAGGTGGTGGGCTGTCCTATGGCAGGCTCAGCTTTGTTCGTGATCCTGTCCTGTTAGTAGCAGTTTAATTTCAGGAAAATGTCTGAAATAGAAGGCGTAGAAGTTGTTTTTAGAACAAACAGATAAACAGAAAAGATGAAACAATATTTTAACATTAGTGAAATGCCTRTGTCGGACTATGTCAGGCTTCAGTTTTTGAAATGTATTTCCAGAACTTCCACATTATTTATTTTAAAATTTATTGGTAGCACTTGCGATGCTATTCTGAGTTCAGAAAGCAGTGTTAGTCTTTTAGCCGAGGAGATAGGAAAACCAGGGATGGCCGTGGATGGTTATCCTGAATTATCATGCTCATGTTCTGCTGTTGGAAGGCTTTCTCACTCTGAGTTTGTTTTTGCTATCTGAATTCTAGATTCTAATAGTTCTTTAAAACAAAACTTTTGGTTCCAAAAAAAAAAAAAAAAAAATCACATGGAGAGGAAAAAAACCACACACACACACACACACACACACACAAAAAACCCCTTCCTGTAAACTGTCAAAGACAGTTTTTTGCTCCTTTGAGAGCATAATTTTCCAGCAGTGGCTCAGAAATTGATAGAGGTTGATGGCTTTAAGGGACATCAAGCTGGAGGACACCCTCAATGCTGAGGTATGCTGTCTGTGTGCTTCACTTGATAAAGCCACGTTTAATAACTCCCAGTTATTTGAATGTTCAAAGTTGTATTTTAAGTTGGAGGCCACCTGGCTGTGTTTTTTTATTTTTTATTTTTCTTCAACRTCACTTAAATCACAAATAAGCTCCCAGCATAAACTGCCCAAGGGCAGACGAAAGGAAACACGAAGCTTTGCCATGCGGTCCCTGGACTGTGATCCCAGCTTCCCTCCTTTCCAGGGAGAGCTGAGGGAGGCGTTTTTATTAAGGTCGGGCGTTTTTATTAAGGTCGGGCGCTTTGTGTTCTGACCTCCTTGACTTTTGTTTTATGAATGGAGAAAGTGTGAGGGGAAAGGAAAAAAACCCCACAACCATTTGGCTCTGTTATATACATAGTAGTATACATGTATGTTTATACACACACAGGTGTTAGTTGTCTGGGGCTTTCCAGGTGGCATTTTCACCCTGCTGTTTTGACCGTTAGAGAGGGGCGGGGTGTGTGTGTGTGTGTGACGGCGACCGTTAAGAGTGGGGTGTGCAGGGTGGGGGAGAGGCGTCGACCATTAGAGAGGGGCGCGCGGCGCGGAGTGTCGACCGTTAAGAGAGGGGCACGGGGGGGAGGATGTCAAGCAGGAGAGGGGCGCGTGGAGGGATTGGGGGGAGGTGTCGACCGTTAAGAGCGGGGCGTGCGGGGGGGGGGTTGAACCGTTAGGGAGGGGCGTGTGACGTCGACTGTTAGCGAGGGGCGCGCCGGAGGGGAGGCGTCGACCGTTAGAGAAGGGCGCGTGACATCGACCGTTAAGAGAGGAACGTGGGGTGGGGCGGGCGTCGACCATTAGAGAGGGGTGCGCAGCGCGGGGTGTCGACCGTTAGAGAGCGGCGTGTCATGTCGACGGTTAAGAGAGGGGCACGCGGGGCAGGGGATGTCGACGGTTAAGAGAGGGGCACGCGGGGCAGGGGATGTCGACGGTTAAGAGAGGG
>NW_020455577.1:3924680-4063383 GCF_003342845.1 Nothoprocta perdicaria
CGTTAAGAGAGGGGCGCGCGGGCGGGGGAGTGTCGACGGTTAGGGAGGGGCGCATGAAGTCGACGGTTGAGAGGTGCACGTCGGAAGGGGGGGGCGCGCGGGGAGGGGGTGTCGACCGTTAAGAGAGGGGCGCGCGGGGAGGGGGTGTCGACCGATGCAAAAGGGTGTTGACCGTTAAAAGGGACGTCGACCGTTATAGAAGAGCTGCGGTACCGCCAGAGGGCAGCGTGGCCGCCACGTGGGGGCGGCGCGGGCCGCCTCCGGGGCGGAGCCGGGCGGAGAGCGGCGCGGCGCAGGAGGCGGTGCGGCCCCGCCGCGGGGAGCCGGCAGCGGGCAGAAAGGAGCCGGGCGCCGCCGCTGCCGGGTCGCGATGGAGCCCTGGAAGCAGTGCGGGCAATGGCTCATCAGCTGCAAGGTGCTGCCGCCCAACCACCGCGTCACCTGGGACACGGCGCAGGTGTTCGATCTGGCGCAGACGCTGCGCGACGGCGTGTTGCTCTGTCAGCTCCTCAACAACCTGCGCAGCCACTCCATCAACCTGAAGGAGATCAACCTGCGCCCGCAGATGTCCCAGGTGCGGCTCCCGGGCGGGGTACGAGYGGGGCCGGGCAGCAGGGAGGCTGACTATGGCTCGTGAATGTTCTGGTTACCACCTTCCTCTCCACGGCTTGTCTTGTCTGTCTTAGTATTTCAGTGCCTTTTCTTTTGCTCCAAGTAATTATATATTCGGCTCTCTAAAAAGAAAAATAGTGCACGGGGCTGCTGGTGGCCTCGTGCCCGTAACTGTTCTGTGCAGTGGCCCGTGGAGGCCTGTCCTCTGGCAGCGCCTCGCACCTTGGCAGGGCTGTGTGGCCATATCACCGTCCTGTAGTTTTGTTCTCTTGTGTCTTTTATAGGCATAAAAACTGCCATTTGTATTTAGGATGCTGGCAAAAAGCAGTAGTAGGTTGTACTATTGGGAGGAACATCTGTTACCTGTAATTACTAACTGAGACAGCTATTTTATTTTTTCAYGTAATTCATGTATTTATTGGCAATTGTCATCAAGGCATTTTCTGTAAGCTTACGATGTTAGGGGAAGGGTGAGGAGTATGAGGTGTGTTCCAGCAGGGGTATTATCCTAGATTTGGGGGTCTAGAAAATACCCTGGCATGCCTCAGTTCTCATGTGTCTGCTTGAGTTGCCTCTGCAGAGGGGAAGTTTAGCTGGGGGATGGGCTGCTGCTTCTGAATGGAGCAAATGTGGAGGAGTTTGCGCATTTTCTACACCAATTTAGCTGTGGAAGAGACTTGGGACTTATTAAAGTGTGCCAGAGCCCTGGCATAAAGCTTCACCCATAGTTAGATTGAGTGCTTCCAAAAATGTCCATTGTTTGGCTCAGCTTGCACAGCTGTAGCCMATTTGCATATCAGCTGTTGGGAATGGTTTCTTAATGTGCTCTTAATGGTTAAAAAGTGTGTAGATATATTGTTTCTAAATGAATTGGAAAGGTGTCCTCGTGATTTTACACAATRTTTTCTGGACAGGTAGCTAATTGAATGAAGTTCAGTTAGAAATATGTATTAATTTGTCTGCACCGGTATTGCTTGATTATGTTCTGATGAATTAAAACTGGCAAACTCCTGTTTGATATGTGTCTAAATGCTCTACTGCTTTCCTTGTTCAGAGCAGGAGAGAGTACCATTCAGGTTCATATACATTGCTTTCCGTTCCTGTGAATACTGGATTATAGTCTTAGATTTTAGGTCATTTACAGTGCGTATTTTGCACTTAGTCTTCTGTATATGTAGTATCAATACTAGAACTACTGGWGAGAGGTGGCAAATGCCTCCTTTTCCCTGTGGCTGTCCTACAGCTTAGGAACTTGTCCTCTAGAGTGCGGATCCTGGAGCCCAGCCTTGTCTTCCGTGAACTTCCCTAAGCTGTGGAGAATGGGGAAACTGCTGCTGAATCAACAGCATCAATAGCTTAATGTCTGTAGCACTGAATTCACTCGCATCTTATATGTGGTAATGTTACCTTCTGAGAGTTCGTGATCTGGCTATCTTGCTGAGCTTCTGTGGGTTGTAATGAACAGCCTTTTAGAGAAGGTACTTCCTAGTAGGAAGAGTCATTCTGTGGAAATTTCAGAAGTTGTTATTAAACATGCAATTAATTGAAGCTGTGTTAGTTGCTTGTTGCTGAGATTTTAGAGGTCTTAGCAGTAACTTATGCTGAAGTCCTGGAGACTTGGTCTTGTATCTTGGGAGAGCTGTCTGGAGACCTGAGCCCATTATACACAGTTTTGTCAGAATAATACCTGATAGTATGTTAGTATAATTTCTGCATCCTAAAAATCCATGTCCTGTAAAAACAGGGACTGATTCTCCTCTGTTACTTCTGAAGTGGTGATTTATCCACACTTGATAGTGGAGGCAGGGACCAATTGCCAGAAAAGAATTTGGCCTCTGGATGCAAAGGGTCTGCCTTTGTTTTGTTTTGCTTTGCAAAGCCCCTCAAATTTGCCGTCGAATTTGCAGTTTTTATGTCTTGGGGGCTGGTTATCTATTCATCAGTGTCAAAGGAGAGGGAGGAAGAGCTCGTACCTCAGGCAGACCTGGAAATAGATGTTAGGTGGCTAATGTGGGAGTTAAGTCTCTTCCCTTCCATTACAAGTGTGTTTCTTCAGAATGAGTGTGGCAGATGGGAGGCCTGTCCTTCAGCTCAGTGAGTCTTGGTAACCTGGTGCAAGCTGCAGCAGCAATGCCAAAGTTTTGAGACTGGTGCTGCRGTTCCAGGTGCTGCCTTTTGTTGGAAATGCTGTTCTCTATGGACTATGGCATGAGAGGCAAGCGAATGTGGAGTTGTGCAGGCCGGTGTGGAAGCGGCAAGTTGTGTTGGCCAGGCCTGCGGCACTGCTGCTCCCAGCAGYGGCAGGGTCCAGCTGGATTCCGTGGGCACCTGCAGCCCATGCTTGCTGTCACAGCTGTTCTTGTTAGGGAAGTGCAAGTGCACTACTCTGTGCTTGCGGAAATTGTGGATTCCTTTCCCCTTCCCCCCCTTTTTTTTTTGGAGATAAAAATGCATCTGTAAGAAAGCTGAGTGGTTTTGTATTGCAAAACGCTGGATTTAGAAGCTATTTGACTGTTGTGCTATTATCACCTGTTCTTCTCTATGATAGCATTTATACTTAGTTAATGGAAGCTGTCCTTTGAAGAACAGAAGCCGATTCAGTCAGCTGTGCTYTCCAAAAAGTGAGCTGCAGACACAAAAGGATAAAAGTTATGGATGTAAAGGACTGCCAGGTTCATGCTTTACTAATGAATCCTGCAGCTGGAGGCCAGTGTCTCGAGGCTGCCCAACTCCTGTTGGGCATGCCTTAGTGCCAGCTCCCATGTGAAAAACTGCGTGTGGGCCTCGTGAGGCTGGAAATGATTAAGTTCAGGGACTTTCAGATCTCTGTCTTCTTCACTGTGGCTGAGGAGGACRTTTGGTCTAATAAAAATAGCTATGGTCAAGGCTCCTGAACACACTATGTCTTGACCTTTAAGGGTTGACCACCTTAGTTGTCATTCTTTTTCGATAGGTATTCACCTGCCTGAAATTCTTTTTCTTATTGAAATAGTGTCTTTTGTTTTATAACAGCAGTTTTGTGGGAGTCTGATGCCTGCTTTGATCTAGAGGGTATATGCCTTCTTTCTGGTATTGATGAAGTGGTCTTGTCGCAGGCAAACTCTATGGTGTAAAGAAATGCTAGCCTGGGTGAGTAGGGTGGCTTGGATCAGTGTGGCTCAGCAGAGCCCTTTGAGGAGCAATTTGCTTTCCTTGTTCACTGTCCTTGGCTAACCTGGGCGGCTGGAAATGATAAAAATAGAAATGATCCATAACACAGAGTGCTAATCCTAATGTTTAAACTCAGTCATTCAAGAATTTATATAATTTATCACCAGAAATACATAATCTAAACCAATGGATTACCATGGATTTTCAGAAGATGTCATCCACGTAATGCTTATCTCTTATCTTTAATGCACTGCAAGTGGGTTTTGAAATAGTTTTTGCAAGGCAGTCAGTTAACTTGTGAGACATTGCTAAACAGGAAAGCCGTGCTTGATGCAATACTGGCATGGGAGTTTAGTAAAGGGGATGTTGACAAAGATTAAATTATAAAAATAACTCCTACTGTCTAATAATAAACAAAACATCCTCCACTTTATGTCAAAGTTTCAAACATTTCTAAATTTTGAGAGCTGTTTTTTTGGTCAGTCCAAAGAAGTTCAGCATCTTTGTAATCCATGTTGTATTTGGTTGAACTATTGAATAGAGGACTTTATTTTTCTTGATCTCTGTAGTATTAGGTAGCCTCGGGTTGTGGGTGTGTTCAGAGAGATGCCTCTGTTTCCTCTGATCCTACCATGCACTTGGCACTTTCCACCCCCCACAATGATAAACAGCAGTTTGTGCCCTGAAGGCTATGAGGATGCATTCCCCTGCTGTAGGTTGATTGTGTGTAGATGTGCTCCTCTGCCCACCTCCCACATCCGTGGYGCCCCATCTCTCCTCAGAGCCAGGTCTGGGAGCATCAGATGTCGGTGTGGTGGCTGGCTCTGCAAACAAATGTGGTGCTTAACTCAACTGCTGTCCGTATGCTCATCCCCMTCTAAACGATCAGCAGCCGTAGGGTGGAAGTGGATTTGCTGGCCTCTGCATGACTTAAGTCTGCCTTCTTAAGAGGCGTCACATGAGCTGAACAAGGGAAAGAAAAGGGAACTTCTTGCGGCTTTTCCAGGACTTCGTATCAGTATGCTTGGGCAGCGAGGTTCTGAAGAGAGAGAGCAGGTGTGCAAGGTCACTTTTTTTTTGTGTTGCTTGCTATGCTAGCCCTAGATTAAGTTAAGGAAGATGGATCTGGATTAAGTTTGTCTCAAACCACAAAACTTTTGGTATTATGGACAGATGTTTGGGAACAAGTTTAATGTTTGTGTGGAAAGGAGATGTGCTCTAAAAACAGATTTTTATAATTGTATTCAAAATGAGATATGGAAACTTCTTATTACTAGCTTCAAATTGGAGCTTTTTCCCCCCTTCAGACTTTTGAGGTTTTTTTAACTTGCTGATTCGTTAATCTACTTTACCACACTCTTTTCTTATTGACATGATTAAATGAAAGCTGCACAAACATACAGTTGTTTGCCAACATTTGATTTTGTAAAGTGTTTAGAGTAGAAGAGCAAGATGTAAGATTTGGTTTGTGCTGAGAAAAGCAACAGAGAAAAGAAAGTAATGACCCAGTTCTTAAGAAGGTGGACAAAATAATAATGAAGTCATTACCATTTTTCAAATATGATTCATATTGATTATTCTGGTTGAAAATGAGAAATGTGGTTGCAATGTAATACAAAGCTTATTTTACATACTATATTTGGCAAATATTTTTCAAATACAGGATGTGCATCTGGTCAAAAATTGTCTCAAATATTGTTTCCTGCACAAAGTTTGTGTGCTGCATTATGTATAATGTATTAGCAGAAAAAATGTCAGCACTGGCTTCTCACAGAGGCTGTAGTGTATGTTAGCAGCGGATAACTTAAATTGATGTCCACCCACTGTGTGCTGCTGTGCTGTGTGGGGGAAGTCAAGTTATTTTCTAATCCTTGGCATAGGTGGGAGARCTGTGGTTGCAGCAAATTAAAGGAATGCTTGTGAAAAGTGCTCAATGGTAAAGGGATATTAGAAGAAGTAGGAGGAAAATTCAAAGAAACAAGCAGCGTGAGCTAGAGCGAATGTTCAGGAGAAATTGGGAGATAGACAAGAAGGGATGTCAGCAAGTAAGACATGCTGGGATTTAGAGAGATGGGCAGGAAAAACTACTTAAGATTTATCCTGAGATAAATATAGAAAACCACTCTTGAGTATTCTCTATTACTTTTTACTGTTAATGGTGTTATTCTTTGCTTGTGGCAAGTTGGTGAATCTCTGTTATAACCCACTGACTTGGGGCTGTGATGTCTTGGTAGGTTGCAGCATTTATCATGCTTTGGTACAGTTACAGTGGTAAAGAAAGATGACAGATCTGGAAATTTCCAGGTTAATCTTTCCTCCTCTCTTTCTCAGGTCAAAAGAGAGTCTGCCAAGATTAATCAAGAAGTACAGGGGATCTAGTGGACAGGAGACTTGAGCATCGAGGGTACCGGGGGATAGATTATTTGGGAGTGACAGCTGATATTGTGGTAGTAGGCACAGGAAGAAGACTCGCAGAAATAGGGTTTGATAATGGTGATGGGCAGGAAAGGAGATTAAGGGCATGAAAAAAGGTAGGGGTGTGTGTGTGTGTATTTTCCCCTTTCTCTTCTGAAGTGATGTTGTCTCATTAGAAAGCTCGGAATACCTTGCTAGCAGCTGACCCAGAGGGCAAGAGGACAGATGCTTTTCCCTGTAAGGAAAGGCTAGTGTGTGTTCTCATCTCCACTTCTGAACCCTTTTCGGAAAAGATGGGACTTCAAAACTGGAGCTGGGAGTGTGTTGTGGTCCTTTAGAAGTTGGGAAGCTCTAGCTCATGCCCTGCATTGTGTAGATACAATTGAAGATAAGCTTTTTGATTAGTTTATTGATGGTTTTATCTTCATAATTAATACTTGTTTATCTATAGGGAACTAGTCTTTCATTTTTATCTCCTCAAACTAAAATTTGATCTGAAATTCTTAAAATAATCCTCCTGTGAAAGACAGCCTTCAGTTTTCATATGCTTTTCTGTTGCTCCTGAACAGCAGGACTTTTATATTCTTCCATAATATTTTATAATACTATTTTGTAAATAAATTGTTTCACAAAGAGAAATGTGAATTAATATTATCTACTTTATAGATGGGCCATTAACTTTTATTCCTAAGTCTTCTACTTTACTCAAGATCCATCATCTTGTCTGTGGATGTTGACTCCAACTCAACGTGCAAAATGATAYTTTTCTAAAAGCTATCTGTTAAGTGACTTTTTCATCCAATACTGAATTACAGTTGTGAACATCTTGGAATCCTAAGAAGTTGAAAGAGTGTTAATAGGCTACATGATTCTATGTATGTTTGAAGCAGGAAATCTCAGACACAAGTCATGTAATATGATATTATAGCATTTTTTTAAACGCACCCACAAAGTGTGGGTTAAAGTACCTTTGCAGGCCTACAGGTATGAAATAATATAATTGGGGAAAATGAATTTAAAATAAGACTATGGAATTCAACTTTCTAGTTTCACTACTCAATCTTGTTGGACCTGTTAAATCTTTTTGCCCATAAGTTACATTTACTTTCAATCATAACTTTATATCGATATTCAGTTAGTTACTAGCAATAATGATTACTATTACCTATTTTCACTAAAGATTTATSCCTCTAAAGGTCATTTGAAAGCAGTTTTAATAGATCTAAGGAATATGTTATAATTGTCTCCTAGAAACAAATGAAGTGTTCATTTGTCACTGCCTTTATAATCAAACATTTGATCTAAAAGCCCAAAACACAGCATTTTTAAGGAGTATTTTAAACTGATGCGGCTTAAAAGGACAGATGACTTGTACTACCAGATACTTCAAATATGCTATTTAATCTCTGATACGATCAGTTTTACCTATTTGTGTGCTTAAAATACCCTGTACCATTGCTTGGTGTTGCATTCACATTGCTTCAGTGGGGCAAGCAACCTTATAGTCAACTAAGGCAGAATCATTAGGGCTTGGCACTTGAAAATGTTAAGTGGCAAAGTAGCCACACTTCGCTGTCTTACGTAGTGTTTGATTAGAAAACATTCTTATTTTTGTTTCTCCACATTTTAAAATATTAATGCTGTAGAAAGTAAGTTTGTGGTTTCTTTAGTGGAGAGAAAGGTTTCTTCTAAGATACGGATATTCCTGCGTTGCCTGCATTTTTTTTTTTTTGCAGAGTGAGCAATTTCAGCCAGACAGCTCAATATCTTGACTGACTTGTGTTTACTACTACTGCTGAAATATGATATTACAATTTTTTTCCCTGATTCTTTTTTCATCTTAGTACTGACTTCAGTTACGTGTCTGGATGTTTCAGGGTTGATGTGCATCATGAGGCTTTATTTGTCGCAGCACCCGGAGTTGCCTGTGGCACCCAGAGTTGCCTGTGTGATAGAGGTATAGCTGTGCATGTTGATATTAGAGGTTGGTCAGGACCCTATGCACAAAGTGAATCTGGGAGCAGACCATGCTCCCAGCTTGACTTTAAGTTTCTGCTGCTTTGGTAGGTCTGGGTAAGGCCATTTTCCTTTTGAATTCCTCAAAATATGTGAATAAATGACATATTTGGTTTTGTGCTGAGGTGACTAAAAGCAGGTACTAAGATCATCCTGTGGTGTGCAGTGGTTGGATTTTGTGTGCCTCTGGATGAGGGGAGGTGGTGATTTGGGTCCTGTCACTGAACTGTGACTTGAAGAAAATGCTCATCATCCTATTGATGTCTGTATGAGTCAGCTCAAGCTGTGAACTGTGTCTCCCTGCCCCCTCCCCCCCCCCAAGGGATAGATAGAAATTGGGAAACACCTGAGAAAATGCTTAAATTAGTTCTTTTTTTCTGTAACTCACTTTCCTTTCACACTTGAGAGAATAAGATCAAGACTCTCCTACGTGCTGTTGTATCTGTAGCCTTTCAGTTCTTGTTCCTCTACTGCCTGGCTGATTGAAAAGGGATTTTTGCCAGGCCTTAAAAAAAAACAAAAAACAAACAAACAAAAAAACCCTCTAACTTATTTAGATAGCTAGGTTTTTGCCCTTGAGCAAGTTGTATGCTTTGGTAGCAGAGATGGGTTAAGCTAGGGGTATAAGCAGAGACCCTAGAGAAATGTGGAGTTGTGAATGGGGTTTAACTGAGCCTTTATTTTGCATTCCTTTGGTCCACTTATTTCATCCATCAAAGAGAGGGCAGTGTGAATTTACTCGGGCTGGCACATCACTGTGTCTTGACCTGAATTACTACTGCAAGTAGTCATGAGAAAGTAATTTGGGATCTATGTTTGCTCATTCATTTTGCTGTTTGGACTGATGCTGCTGACAAGGGTGATGTATCCTCTGTTGCGGACTGTGTTGAGGCGGTCCATTAAACTATAAAGCAAGCTAAGCAGATGGCAACCTTTGTTATAAAAGCTATGATTTCATTCCACWTTTCTTGTTCTCAGCAATGTCTTTGAACAGCATTGTGGGTCAGAAAGATTGTGCCTTAGAAAATGCTGGTAGCTAGTATCTCTGTGCTGCCATGGGCTTTGTGAAGCAGTATGGAAATGACTCCAGCAATCCTGTTAGAATGGCTATATAGTTGTWTTGGAGTCCTATAGATTTCCTTCTCAATGAAGACCCTGGCAAATCGATTAGCTGAGATAGAAGCCTTTGCTGACAAGACCAGGGCAATTTGCAGCAGACTGCAGACATGGCGGTGGGGGGCTGTGTAAGATCCAGCCCCCCGGTGCTGGGAACGGAGGAGCCGCTCAAACAGCAGGCGTAGAAGTGCCGAAGCTGCAAACTGGGGCATATTTCACGTTTGTTGCGTTCTGAGATATTATTGCTCAGATTTATGGGCTCTCAGAGCAACTGATTAATTTGTATGGTCTGTGTTCTTTTCTGAGAATCTAGGTTTTTATACCTTGCTATAACACATCAACTGACTATAGCTTTGTGCTCCTGAAATAATAATGTGTGTAAGGTGAGATATACTCTAGCATTGTCCTACCTGTTATGAAAAGATCATCTCTTGCAGTTTTGCAGGTATGTAGTATTACCATAGGCAATGGAAGAAATATTAAGAAAACAACTGTTACTGAAAACAAACCAACCCCCCCAAAACTAGAGAGTGTATTTTGRTCTCTTAACATAGATATCTTAGCACACCTGACTAGTAACAAATCTAAGGAGCACATCCTTTTTCCATCAGATGACTGACATTGCACAGATGATGGCTGTCAATTCATGAAGTTTGTGAGCAGCAGTGATATTAAACATTGTTTTAAAACTTGCGTGGAGCAGTTCTCAAAGAAAACTGGTTCTCGAAGGGTTTTGCGGGAATTCTATTCTTGGGGAAGATAGAGGAACTTGTTAAGCTGTTGGGAAATGAAATGCAGTGTTTAGTTCTTCCTGTTTTGTGCTGACTGTCATTAGAGTTTGACCTCAAAATCCAATGTGTTGATAAAGTGATTTTCAAATCTAATGAATCTAAAAATGCCTTTCATGTTTATTTGAAATGGAAACAGATTTTGAAATATTAAGGCTTCTGTGTGTGGTGTTTTCTGTTTGGCTTTTTTTTCTTCTCCTTTTCCTGTCAGCTCTGCTATCTTTGGTCTTTTTTGTTTCTTCTGTTTCTCTGCCTTTACTCAGGTAGTTTGATCTATTTGTTGCACCCAGAAAGTCAGTCGGCTCTGATTAGTAAGAGGTATTGCTCTGACAAGTCTGACTTTTGGGTTTTTTTTTTTTTATCTCCTTTCTGTTTCTCCCTCATATTGACTCATCTTTGTTCTGGCTTGTTCTGCTGTTTCTTCTGTCTCTAGACAATATTACTTTTACCTTACTCATTTGCCTTTGCTGCCTGCCCTCCTCTCCTGCCCCTGGCTGTTTTCTCCCCCATCCAGTGCATCTGTTTCCTCTTTAAGTTCTTTCCTCGTGCTCTTTCTTCCTTTCAGCTGTTTTCCCTTCCCTATTGCTGCTGGCCTCCCTGCTCTGCAGATGCCCGGAAAGCAGCTCTGTGCGTAGGTGGGAGGGCGTCTCCTGGAAGTGCTTTCCGGCACAGGTGAGAGTGTGAGGCAGGAGGGCTCTGCTCCAAACCCTTGGGAGCTCTTGGGGGACCACGTGGGGCATGAGCTGAACTTGCAGTACAGCTCACTTAGGCTGCTTTTCAGGAACTTTTCATAAGTGGTAATTGCTTTACTTTTTTTGTTTGTTAAAATTTCTGGCTGCTTTCTGCGGTGGCCAGAGGTTTCCAGCATACCTGAATGGGTCCCCACAACCACTTTGGCATTTGGTACCAGTGAAAGGGCGGCCCTTTCTAGTGGGGAGTGATGAGAAGAAAATCTCTGGCATGAATCAGCTACTGCCACTGGAAACTTGCCCTTTTTGGAGGGAAAATCACTTGATTCCTGTTCTACCTATCAAGCACTGGAWTTTTTTTGCCACTTCATAGGTGTTTGAGCATTTTTTTTTCTGGGGTCATGTGTTGAGTGAGTAGGTGGGAATGGAAAACATAGTAATTTTGTATCACTTTCTYTTTGAAATGGATTATGGGTGCTGTTTGCAGGGCGGAAAATACCTGCTATACTGCCCCAAGCCCTGATGCTGCTGCTGCCTTGTGCTGGGAGCTGTTCTTTAGGGTTGTTTGGGTTCTGAAAGTGAATTGTTATCCTTTTCAAACAGTTCCTGTTTAAGTGTGTATTTGAAGAATAATTATTGTGACATTAATCATCTTCCTAGCCACAAAAATTGACCTGCTACTTGTGCATTTGTATTATTTGAAGTCCTAGAACAGCCTGTAATTTTTCATTTGCTTTGCGGTGAAATACTGTTGAGAATTTCATCCAGGTCAATGAATTTGGACTTCACTACTGGTCCCTTCCTAACTTCAGAATCATTTTCCCTCATATGCCCCTTTAGAAATTAGAAGTGCTATTTGGAAGGATGTGGCTTTTGTGTAGGTTTTTTATTTGCAGTGATGCATTCCATTATTAATTTTTTCCACTGTAAAGTTGGGCCCACTCTTCCATACTTCTGTCACCTATATTTACTTTTTGTAGTGGCAATGTTCTTAACAATAGAAAATTCCTGTAAAAATTTGCTATACTTTAGATTAGTCCCATTCTTTTCCAGCCATTACCATGTCTCTGTTTTCACTTGTGCATGTGCTTAGTCTCATCTGTATCCATCTCTGTGCAGGACAAGAATGGCCATCCTGTTTGTACTTCCTGGAGGATGCTGCTTCTGTATCATCTTTATCTATGGCCTGTCCACTGATCTCCTAGTATGGCTTCATGGAGCTGTAATGTAGTTGACTTTTGTGGAACTTCCTGTAAAAACTGTTTACAGTCTGTGAAGTCTGTAAACACATTAGCACTAGGCTACAGCAGTGTGTGCTGTTGTCTTAGCCGGAGTGTCTTAGCCTGAGTATGTGTGTCTTTTTTTTTTTTTTTTTTTTGTTAAATATTATTGATTGAAAGTTTGTTAATGCCTAGGAGAAAAATAAATTTGAGACCTTGAATAACTACTGGTTTACTGGAAGGGCATATAATGATGGAGTACTTTGGGTTTTTCTGTTAACACCAGAAAAAAAAAAATCTGAATTATGTCTGCTCCCATGGTATTATTGGTAATATGTTGCTGGTTGCCTTTGGATAGTTAAAACTTGATTTGAAGGTAGAGGTTTTATATGAATTAGAAGGAATAAATAAATGAATGGCATATTTTTTTTCTCGTCTAGAAGGGTTAGGATTATTTATTGTATTAGGAGAATTTGGCTTTTCTATGCATGTAATTTACTGTCCTTTATGATATTCGAAAAATACTATATTTAGCAGACAGACTGGGCTGTTTTTTAATTTTCTTTGACAGAAGCAGAGATRGGACTATATATATGTATGCATTTGCAGCTGTCAAAAAAACTTAGAAATATCTTCCAGTGGCAAAGTAAGCTGATGTTAAAACGGATTTCTTGAACCCGAAGATCTAAAACTCACTCCTTTCTCTAGGAAGACCTTTTCTGATGGTGTGTTGGTCATCTGACTTCTAATACTAGCATTGCTTGAGAACACAATACTTGCTTGATTTTTCACATTATGCTAGTGCTAGAGTTGTAAACTGCCCAGTTGAGGTGGGCAAACTTGTTTAATATGTATTTGATTAAAAAATGCAACTTTGAGTCACCGTGGGCTAAATGTGACGAAGAATTTTGAATTTGCTGAATATTCATATCTGGAAAAGAGGAGGGACGTTTGTGARGGTAAAAGTAGCTGTTTCAGTGTTATGTTTCAGAACATGTTTTACTCTTTTAAGATAAAGGGAAAATGGTGTTATTTCTACTGGAAACAGTTTTGGGTCACTCCAGATACCTTCTGTATTTTTTTTGTTCAGGTTTAGTTAGGGACTTCAGTTATTTTCACTATCTGTTCTTCAGTAGCAATAATGCATTATTTCACCATAAATGTGATATAAATATACCTCAAAACTTTAAACTTCAAAAATCTATTTAATTTCAAAGAATTTGCTGCTGAATCAAGTCATTAAAGAAATTAAGTAAAATTAGCAAGTATTACATTTGCAATTTATTATTTTTGCAGAGTAAACTTTCCTGATACCCAGTTGATGGGTTTTCCTTGCTTTTTAGTTAAAATAGAAACTTTAACAGTGGTCTGCTTGGTAAGTAGATGGGATGCAGAAAATATATAGACAGTTAAAAAGCATGTAAAGGTAGACAGTCTAAATATTATGATAGATATATGTATGTGTGTCTGTCTATATTGTAGTGTAGTGAGAATCATTTTTAATGATTAAAAACTTCAGTTAAAAAAAAAAAAAATTGTCCTTCAGTTTACCTACTGCCTTAAGGCATGGGATTATACCTCCTAATGGGTGCTCCATGGCCTGTTGTGGTCTCTGGGCAGGTTCTGGGGGATCTGTGAGTCAGGCGCGCAGGCATCACCGATGCAGTCGGTGGCGTGCGGCACTGCTGCTCATGCTGGGCTGTGGTGAATCACAACCTCGTGAATTTCCAGGCCTTGGTGAGAATTCCCTGACATAGCTGCTGCAGTGGTTTAATCTAGAAATGAGCAAGCATTGCAAAAGTTAAATGATTAGGCTGTGTGCTTTGGTCCCTATATACTGATTTATGGTCTTCTTTCTTTATGTAGTATTGAGAAGTAGCATGTTACTGACATGAATGTGAAAGTACTAGCTTCTGGAAAAAAAAAAAATGTGTTGACCGAATGGCTACTATAATGCTAGTTGCAAAGGGTATTTTCTGTTTTACTGGTTTGACCTATCCTGATTTCAGATAAGCTCACTTGTTCTGAACTTTAAAAATGGTATTGCTAAATCATTTTTGTATGTAGTTGTGCTCACTATATATATTTGAATCTTCAACAAAGTGAACAAGTTTGTTCTTTGCTAGTGGAACTCCATGCTTCAGTTTTACTTATCTGAATTAAAAGCGTGAATCACCTTGCAGTATTATGGTCTACTTGTCTGAAAACCACTCTTATTTCTCTTGTGCTGAGAACCCTCCCAGGAGAGAGGTAGAGGAAGATCTGTCCTTGTTATATTTTCCAGTTAAACTAGACATATTTCAGTGGTGACCACCAATAGGACTGGAGGAAATGGCYGTAAACTGAAGCATCAAAAGCTACACAGGAACTTAAGGAAAAATTTCTTAACAGTGAGGGTGACAGAGTACTGGAACAGGTTGTGGAGTCTCCTTCTCTGGAGATCTTCAGAATGCACTTGAACACTGCCATGTGTCACGTGCYCTAGGTGACCCTGCGTGTGCAGGGCGGTTGGACTAGATCACCTCTGGAGGTTCCTTCCAGCCTTAAGCATTCAATGATTTATATATATATATATTCATTTTTATTGTCTCACACCTATTACACTTCTTAAAAGGTTGTAACTGCCTCAGGATTGTATCATATATCTTTAGATTTCATGACATTTAGCTGAACAGTCTGTAGAACAAATTAAAGCTAAGAAATCACACTAAAATCTAGCTTTTCCTACACATTCCTGCAACATATCTCCTGTGTTAGGATTCAGTATGTTCTAAAAAATCTCATATGGCATCAGCTGTGTTTAAATGATGTTCTATTCCACGGTCCGGTAAGTTGCTGCCTATTCAGAGTAGCATGTTATAGCAAATGTTTGTACCGGTTTTGTATGTATTCTTTTGTAAAATATAATTTAAAAATCTGCTTACAAGCAGGCAAATACTTTTACTGCCTCTGCATTATATTTTCCTTTATGTGTTAGTGCCAGAACTAGTAATAGATTACTACTCGTGCAGAGGTGTGTGTGTGTTTTTTTTTTTTTTTAAGCTGTCAAGAAGGACTGTTGATTTTTATGTGGTTCTATACGACTATATGAGCAGGCATTATTTTGCTCCATTTTCAGTATGCTTTTAAAGTTTTCTTTATGATATTAAATAGGGATGCTTTTTATAGGGTTGCTTCTAAGAAAATAAGTTCAATTTTGTCCTACTAGTGTATTCTATTGCTAAAGCAGTAACCACTTAAATCATTTTTATATTTGCATGAGAAATTTTATGGTATTAAAAAGATGAATCTGATACCAGCACAGGATTCAGCAGACTGCCCCAGAAGCCCAGCAGCATAAGCATTTTCTGCATCACGTCCATCCCTGCAAAAGTGATGTAACAGCTCATCCTGGCTGCTGTCTCCAAACGCAAGGTGCTCAGGAGTAGCCAGCATGGATTCACCAAGGGGAAATCATGCTTGACTAACCTGATCACCTTCTATGATGGAGTGACTAGCTGGATAGATCAGGGCAGAGCGGTGGATGTCGTCTATCGGGAATTCAGCAAGGCTTTTGATACCATCCCTCACAGCATCCTTGTGGGCAAGCTCCGAAGGTGTGGGATAGATGAGTGGACGGGGAGGTGGATTAGGAATTGGCTCAGTGTCAGGGTGCAGAGAGTGGTAGTCAGTGGCGCAGAGTCTAGTTGGAGGCCTGTAGTTAGCGGTGTCCCCCAGGAGTCAGTCCTCTGTCTGGTCCTGTTCAACTTATTCATTAACGACCTGGATGAAGGGCTGGAGTGCTCCCTCAGCAAGTTTGCCGTTGATACCAAACTGAGAGGAGTAGCTGATAGCCCTGAGGGCTGTGCTGCCATCCAGAGGGACCTGGACAGACTGAGCGACTGGGCGGTGAGAAATCTCATGAAGTTCAACAAGGGCAAGTGCAGGGTCCTGCACTTGGGGAGGAATAACCCTGGACAGATTAAGGGATGACCTGCTGGAGAGCAGCCCCGCGGAGAGGGACCTCGGCATCTTGGTGGATGACAAGATGACCATGAGGCAGCAGTGTGCGCTGGTGGCCAAGAAGGCCAACGGGATCCTGAGGTGCATTAAGAAGAGCGTCTCCAGCAGGTCGAGGGAGGTGATCGTCCCGCTCTACACAGCCCTGGTGAGGCCACATCTGGAGACTGTGTCCAGTTCTGGGCTCCCCAGGACAAGAGAGATGTGGAGCTGCTGGAGAGAGCCCTGTGTAGGGTTATGAGGATGATCAGAGGCCTGGAACATCTGCCCTGTGAGTAAAGGCTGAGGGAGCTGGGCCTATTCAGCCTGGGGAAGAGAAGGCTGAAGAGGAACCTGATCAGTGTCTATAAAAACCTCAAGGGAGGCAGCGAGGAGGAGAGGGTCGGCCTCTTTTCAGTGGTGGCCAGCGATAGGACTAGAAGGAAACGGCCACAAGCTGAGGCACCAAAAGTTCCACAGGAACTTGAGAAAACACTTCTTGACAGTGAGGGTGACAGAGCCCTGAAACAGGCTGCCCAGAGAGGTTGTGGAGTCTCCTTTGGAGATCTTTAAAACCCGCTTGGACGCAGCCCTGTGCCACGTGCTCTAGGTGACCCTGTGTGAGCAGGGGGTTTGGACTCGATGACCTCTGAGGTCTCTTCCAACCTTGGGCATTCTCTGATTCTAAGATCAGTGATTTTTCAAGTTCCCTGCATGGTGGAATGTTTCTAGCACTATTGCACATAGTATTTTTAAATTAAAAAAGATCAAAATATTGGAATGAAAGAGAAGATAATCTGTGTAGGCCTGCCTGGGGAATGACTTACAGRTGTGTGTCCTGAAATACCAATATTTCAGGAAATCTTTTTTTATGAAATTACCCATGTAGTTACACTGTTCTAGAAGTCAATAGTGTGAATTGGACAGTCTTGTCCTCAAATTGATTTGTAACAAAATTCCTTGTCCAGTGGCACTTGGAGTAATGTGGCAGAGCACTCTAGGTTTGTATTTGGGATTAGCATGCTAGAGTGCTTGACAGCTCTTTTCCCAAAGTGATTATGCAGCAAGAGTGAAAAATACCTGTTGACAAGACTAGTGTGCCTGGAAAGGTGTTGATGTTGSACTGAACAATCATGCTAAGCTGGTTTGTTAGACTGTGTTGCCATTGTCAGAAACTTTCCTGGCCCGCTGGGACCATGGCAGGAAGCTTGAGGCAGAAGCAGACCTGTGCAATACTTGTCTAATATGCTTCTTAAATTTAGATTTCACTTGTGGCTTAAAGAAACTGATTGAAGATTTGTAAGGAGTCAGCTGTCGTTCTGCTTAATTGTAGCTTTAGCTGGAATTTAATCTAGTCTAAAATCTATTGCTTCTTGCGTTGTAACTAATTTGTATCACCAGTTCACATTGATTTCTTTGATTAAGAAGATGTACCACTTAGGAAAGGCTGAGCGTTTTGGGTAGGTTGCATAGCACTGACTGGCTTTTGGGCGACTGTATGTGAGAAACAATTGTGAGAGCCAAGATGCTTTTTGAGAACTGTGTTAACTTATCCCTAATAGAGTTTGGGAGGATTGAGGAAATATTAATTTATCTGTGCTCTCTTTTTGTCCAAATTGGAGGTACTGCCCTTGTTTCATCCAGTGCAATAGCCAATGRTCATCAGGACCAGGCTGTCCATACTAAGATTCGGTTGTGATAGCTGTGTGTGGTGGAGGCAGCATTAAGAGCAGCTGCACCTCTGCCTTCTGTGCCTGGTTTCTGTGCCAGCCTGAGTGCCAGCCCAAATACCAGAGTTTCTTATGCCATCGCAGTCTGCTGTGTGATAAACCACACACCTGCATTATGTAGCTCCCATCAGATCTTAAAGAGGGTATTTTAGAAATAGGAGACTGTGGAGAAAGGCAATAGGAGTTCTCAGAGGTGTAAAATTGTTTCTGTGAAGGCTTTTCTTCACCAAAATGACCTAGAACACATCATCTATCAAATGAATTTTACTGCAGATGGTGTGGGATAGCTGTTAAATACTTGCAACGTGCTGTGAACAACACCGCAAGTGTTCTCAATTCACATCTGAGGTAATGCTGTACATAAATGACTTCATCTAATAAAAATCACAGTTTAGGAAATCATCCAGATTCATGTTTTACCTGAAAGACTTGCTGTAATTTGTAATGTGAAGCATCAGAGTTTTAAAACATTATAATTTGTAATAAATTACATGATATTRTATATTCTTATTTATTGTAGGTGAGAAGATGTCTTCTTTTTTTTCTGATGTTTCCTTTTTTCCTTGAAATATTTACCAATCCGTACCTGGTATGTATCCTATGGACATTATTGGATGTCACCAACTGTTTAAGAATGCTTTTTCAGAGCCATATGGTAATTAAACTCACAATCTGTACAAAGGTATTCACTTAAATCTCTCTTAAAACTATAGTGTAATACCTCTGCTTTTGAAACTGCTTTACCTAGTTTGTGTCATCTGAAAGCCTTAAATGCTTTTAGAATTTTATCATCTTAGACTTCTCATTATCACATGATCAATACAGTGTCATCAGATGCACATTAATTATGGCAGCAATTTCTCTTGGATTTGCATGAAGGGCCCAAAGACGGGGCATTTTGTAATGAGGTGGAAGTAACTGTCCTGCAGTAACATTTGTTGAGGCCGTTATTGCTGAAGATATAATTTGTGGATGTTTGGGATTGCCTCTTTCATCCCAATAAAATGTATCCACTGTTTAGAATGTTACACAAACATGCACATACGTAGACTTTTGTGGTAAGAGGCACACTGGGGAACAGAAGGATTTTGCATCTAGTATGGTCTTTTATTTGTATCCTGGCTTCCATTCAGGATATCTGTTTGTGTATGGATCTTGACTGGCTCACCAGGAAATAGCAGTAAGTTTTTGTGGGATGGGTGATTGTGGCAAATGTGGGGTATTGCCTTGGGCATGATTTTTGCAAGCAAATACRTGCTGCTGGGACAGAGGCCTTCTCAGGCTAGTGCAGAGCAACTGTTCAGCACTGGATGTGTGCTGTGGTCTGCTGGGCTCCTTTTAGTGCTGCACTTGTTCCCGTGGTGCTGTTGTAAAACCTATGCAAATTGGTCAATAAGTGTAGGCCATGGTGATAGCTGTGCTGTATGTTTCTAACCTAGTCAGTGCAGTTGCTGAGTGAGTGAAAAAGATTGAAGAGATGCTGAGGAGGTGAGGAGGCATCTCTGCAGACTTAGGCTACTAAGTAATTTTTCATCACATTTAGGATTTCTTGTGCTTTTTATACGCAAGTCTTTAGATGCACTGAGAGTTTRAAGTTAAAAGCATTCCAAATACAAAATAACTAAATATATAAAACTTAGTAAATGGCTAAATCAAGAAGAATATCAGGGAAGGCTAGCTGCCTTTTTTTTTTTTCCCATTAGCTCAATGTAGCTTCTATAGTTCAATATTTGTATTTCTCTGTTTTCTTCAAATGTAATGCATGTGGTGATGAGGCCTGCAGAGGTGTTAACTTTCTCAGCCCTGGCAGGGGGACTAGAGCTCACATGAGGGTTCAGCATGCTTGAGCAGCTCAAGATGGCAGTTTCTGTGGTCTCCTTCTGCTTCCTGAGGTCTTGTGATGGTTTTACTGCATTTACTACAAGACAGACAAAGGTTTCGTGCAAGGTTAGTCTGTTACCTAACAGCTAAAATGAGAAGGTCTCTCTTGGGGTAAAAATGGGGTACATGCAGTGTCCACTGTTCTTTGCCCGTCTTGGAGTTTTGCAGATGTGGCTATTTCGGCTGCTTTGTAGTTTGGGCTTGTGCTTTTGAACTGCAATTTTTCTGCTTAGTTTGCTGTAATCTGTAGAACGTTCTCTGCATGTCAGAGATGTCTAACCATGCTACAGAAAGCACAGTCATTGAACCTGCACAAAAAGCACAAATATCAAACCTGCAGTGACATGCCAGCAGAGGAAGAACAGGAAAGATTTTGAATAGGTGAACAGTGGGCAGCTGTGTGACAGTTTGTAGAGAGCTGGACTAGATCTTAAAWATTTGTTGCTGGGTCATTCCATGATTTCCAAGAACATGGAAAATAGTAGTTTAAAAATGTAATTCAAGAAAATCCTTAAAGTGTTCAATGAGTTATGCTAACACTGCTGAGAAGTATGTTAGTCCTTTGTTTTGCAAGTTATACACATTATATTATGTACATAATTATATATTGTGTAGTGTATATTTTACGTACATAATATGCTTGACATACTGCTAAGAAATAAAAGCACAGGGAATTTATTTGGCTTAGAGTCACCTTTAGTAGACACTGAATTTCTGTGCAGGATTTGATATTGATGTATTTTGAAAGGTGTCAAAAGTGATGTTGAATCTGTTATATTGCACCCTGAGCAAGTTTGCAGATGACACCAAGCTGAGTTGAGTGGCTAACACTCTGGAGGGCTGTGCTGCCATCCAGAGGGATCTGGACAGGCTGTTGAGTTGGGCAGAGAGGAACCTCATGAGGTTCAATAAGGACAGGTGTAAGGTCCTGCACCTGGGGAGGAGTAACCCCAGGCATCAGTACAGATTAGGGGGTTGACCTGCTGGAAAGCACCTCCACGGGACCTGGGAGTCCTGGTTGACACCAAGTTAACCATGAGTCAGCAGTGTGCCCTCGTGGCCAAGAAGGCTAATGGGATCCTGGCCTGCATCAGGAGGAGYGTTGCCAGCAGGTCAAGGGAGGTGATTCTGCCCCTCTACTCAGCTCTGGTGAGGCCACACCTGGAGTACTGTGTTCAGTTCTGGACTCCMCAGGATAAGAAGGATGTGGAGCTTCTCGAGAGGGTCCAGAGAAGAGCAACCAAGATGATTAAGGGAATGAAACATCTCTCATATGAGGAGAGACTGAGTGAACTGGGCATGTTTTCTCTGGAGAAGAGAAGGCTGAGAGGGGATATGATTAACATGTATAAGTTCATGAAGGGAGGATGCAGGGAAGAAGGGGGCAAGCTCTTTCCATTTGTGGCCAGCGATAGGACAAGGGGAAATGGGCGTAAGCTGAAACACAGCAAGTTCCATCTCCAGGTGAGGAGGAACTTCTTTACTGTGAGGGTGACAGAGCAGTGGAAGAGGCTGCCCAGGGAGGCTGTGGAGTCTCCTACTCTGGAGGTCTTCAGAACCCGCCTGGATGCCACC
This sequence comes from Nothoprocta perdicaria, assembly GCF_003342845.1. Classification (NCBI taxonomy): domain Eukaryota; kingdom Metazoa; phylum Chordata; class Aves; order Tinamiformes; family Tinamidae; genus Nothoprocta; species Nothoprocta perdicaria. The sequence goes on from NW_020455577.1 coordinate 3,945,851, forward strand.
CTGTGCCACATGCTCTAGGTGTGCCCGCTTGAGCGGGAAAGTTGGACTAGATGATCTCTAGGGGTCCCTTCCAACCTTGAATATTCTGTGATTGTGTGATATAGAAGATGCTTGGAAACAGGACTTGGGAGAGCAAGCAGATGCATGCTATTTTAAATGTTTTCTAAAGAAAGATACACTCTGAGTTCTTTTAAAGGCATTGGATAGGGATGGTCCAAGTCTGGCCTGTAGGCATGTCTAGGGTGATAGGACCACAATTTATTCACTAAAGAGGATTCAGTCTAGAATATTGGTAAGTGGGGGGGAATTTTTTTAATGCATAAAGGAGAAAATGAGAATGGAATGGTATTTCTGTAGCAGAATGGAAGGTAGGTGTGAATCCTTATTGTGAATTCTGTGCAGGTACCTGCAACTTGTCTTGCACACCTTCTCTTACTGCTCTGGGATGCTGTAGAACAGCCTTGCCAAGACTGGGAGCAAAACTTTAAAGGGGGAGCTGAACTCTCGGCCTTGCTTCTTGCCACTCACACTTGGAACTTACAGGCTTTTTGCAGTTGAGGCTCTGTCATTTAAAAATCTCCCTGAGTGGGGACAGCATGCTGCTTTGCCCCCACTTGCTTCACTGTCTTGCAGTGCCAGCATAGCCCAGCAGAGAATTGGCAGCATGGGAGAAGTGCTGAAATTTCCTTGTGCCCTCTGCTCACTCCAGAGAAGAGCAGCATATGTAAACAGAGCTGTACCCAAGCTGAGATGTGATAGGCACAATTGACTAGTAGTCAGGAATTTTAAGAGATGCTTTGTCATGAATATTTCATTACTACATTAACTGAGCAAATAAATAACATTCTATTAATATTTATAGTTTCTTAGCAAAGGAATTTAGTGGTTAATAATTTCTAGTGCATCCTAACATTATATAGGCCCTCAAAAGATGTCTGCATCTAACAAGCTAATAATAAACCTCTTAATAAAATACAGACCTATGTATCTATCCTATATGTAGGATTTCACATTAGATCATTCCCTTTGAATTAAGTAGTGTCTATAGCTATTCTCTGCAAAGGAGAGCAAAATTCTTTGACACTTATGCAGTAGTAACAATTTTGCATGTTTTGCTMTCCCCAAAAGTGTTTAACTTTGGAAGTGACTGTACAAAGAGCTACTGATAATGAGCCAGCCTCTTGCAGTGCTAGCCCAGTGTGTATTTTCTTGTGTCTTTATGAATGCATAAGCTTTGTAACAGATAAAATATATATATATATATATTTCTAGCTAGTCCTTTTGGGGAACAAAAGCTGGGAGGTTTTTAATATTTGGTTTGCTTGCTGTTGCTTAGAGMGTTAAAAATGCTGATTGTCTGAGTGATGGAAGTTGTTATGCAGAACAAGGAGAGTGCAGAATTCCTTTGGTGCGAGTTACATGTACTGCTAGTATGTTTTGATATTTTTAATATTTTCATATTAATATATATTTGCCAAGAGTCAAGAGAGTAATGCTCAATTGTGGTATCATGACCAAGAGGGGGGGGGRAAAAAAAGTCTGGAAACAGCTATACACCTGTTATTTACTTACTGAAAATAGGCAGGCTCATTTTGGAGCTTAAGTCTTTAAATTCCTCATGGCTGTTCTGCCTTCCTGGTCAATAGCAACCCTCTAGACTTACAGACTTTGAGGGGAGAAGTGACACACACAGAAATGAGAGGAGTTTGACCTCGTGTCTTGACTGTGATACTGTGCCTCTCCCTCTTGCTGGTTCTGGAAAAGACACTGATGGATGTTGAATTAAGACTTGATCAGTGGGTTGCTACTCCCTTCACTCAGAATCCTTACAGCTATTTTTGCTGAGTGTAGTGATAATTACTTGTGTTGGCAGAGCAGAACTAATCTAATGTGTTTTGGCTGCTGAAGTCTGTGAAGGAGCCAGCATGGATTTCTGGGTTGAATTGTTAACCCTGAAGGAACAGTTCTGTAAGAACCACAGTGGTTACTGCTTTATCTGAGTGCTGAACAATGACCGTAGAGGTTTGTAGGAGTTTGCAGGAAAAGGCGGTTAATAGCAGTGTAACATGTGCCTGTTTTGGTAAGCCTGCTTTTGGTGGAGGCCCCTGAAAGAGGATGTGTCGGGTAACTGTCCAGCCTCATTTTACCGAAGATGAGCAACTAATATAAGAACAGATATTTCTGGAGGCACTTAATTTTCTTCTTTTATTGCATATGGCTGAATGAATTTGGAGGATACTAGCTATATCCCTTCTACGTTTTATGTAGACGCCGATGGAAAAATGCAGATCTGTATCTGTTGTTATTGCTGCCTTTATATTGTAGCAATAGAAAGTTTTGGAACCAGCATAGCATCTTGGCTCTGTGAGTAGGATGGGTGATGTTGCTCTTGTGTCATAATAGGGACTGTACAGTTTCCTGGATTATAATCTGACATTGGGATTTATCAGGGTTAAAATAGCATTAGTGTGAATTTTGTTACTTGTATCAATTAAGTTGTTACAACAAATACTAATATAACTGATAGGAGTATTGAAGAGGAACTCCGTGAGCATCAGACATTTGGCAATATGTATCAAAGAAGAAATTTTTGAGGAAACAAGTTCTTTAATTTGAGTTTTCTTGCACTGAAACAAGTTGTACAGACGCCTTGGTGGCAGAGTGTTGCAAAGTAATTCTTCTAGTTATGGCAATTTTTATTTTTCTCTTACTCCCGAAGAAATCTTATTGTTATAAGAAATGGCTAGAGAAGATAAGGCAGGGTTTTTTTTTCTTTTTTTTTCTTTCTCCTTCCTCTGCAATAAGTTCCAAGATCTGGGAAGTGCATGAGAAAGGAGTATTATGGCAATGATGTTGTCATCTTTTCTGCCTACTCTTTTTGTTTGATTCTTTTTTTTTGAGGCCATAAATGAATGTAGAAAACTCACTGTCTGTGAGTGCCTCCCCCGTTCCCGTTCCCTTTCCCGGGTTGAAGCCAAATTTGTTCATCTGATTACTTCTCTCTTATGCAGTCGTTTTGGATGCCTGGCCTTTCCCATTTTTTTTCCCCTTTTGACCTCAAATGCTTGCATTTACCTCAAACCTCCCCTGCTCCACTCCAGCCACCCCTTTGGGTGTCAAATGGGGTTTTTTAAAGATCTAGGCAGAGGTAAATAGCTGCTGCTGGGTGGTTTATCAAACAGAGCCCTTAAGGAGGAAGGGGCTTTCTCTGGGTGACAGACCTCCTCTCTGGAAGGAAACAAGTGGATCTAGTGGAGAATTAGCTAGGCAAAATTTCCCCCCTGCTTTGCTTTTACTCTTTTGTCATGGCTCCTAGCTGCTAATCACTGAGTGACTGGCTTATGTTTTAGGGCAGCTGTATTTGGAACCTGTTAATGTAACATGCAAAATGTGGTAAGTGCAGCGAAGAGGGGACAGGCATGTAATGGCTACACACAGAAATACAGGAATTGCTGTGCTGTTAAGAATTGATGGAACCATTTAATTTAAAAAGAGACACCCTCCAGCCTCAACTTSCTTGACATGAAGTAACCCAGTACTGTGCTTTGTAGTTGATGTCCGTTATGCTCTAGTATCTAATTACTCTCAGACTCACACATCAGTGTCCTGTGTGCTCAGCGTTTGTTCCTACTCGCACATCAGTGTCCTGTATGCTCAGCGTTTGTTTCTTATTTATCCAAAGTAGGATATGAATGAATGCCCATTAAACCAAGTAAGGAAATTGCTGGCTCCCTGGACATTCCTCCTTACTCATAACTAAATTGACATAATAAAAAAGGAATGAGAGTTGCAATAAATACAAATTGCTCTTCAACCAACTTAGTAAGTAAAAAGATGAATTGTTGAAAGTGCGGTCTGTCTTTGCTATGTACTTGCTCTTTCTTGGCATTTTGGTTTTCTCTTGCATACTGACTAGTATTGCTAAGGTGGGACTTGCATGAAAATGTCCAAGGATAGAAGGCCATGCTGAGAAATCTGTGTGTTGGTCTCTGAGCCTGACGAATTTCTCCAATATTAACAGTATATCCACATACTGAATATGATCTGTAGCAAATAAGCCTTTATTCCATTGAAAAATTTCAGCATTCAAGTACACTTTTTTGAGAGTTACCTATTTCATAAATAGAGAAAATGATTTTTTTTGCTTTTGCATTTTATCTTTTGCTTCCTTAGAGGCTTGGTTAGAGAAATCTCTCACCTGTGGGCAGCTCTAGACTCCTGCCTGTGCTGCTTTGTCAGATTAATGGTTTCTATTCAGTAGCTTTTGCAAAATATTTCTATACGTTGCTGTCAGCACACATAGGTGTGTTGAATAAGCCTCAAACTTTTTTTGTGTGTGAAGTGGCAAAGATTGCAGGTAGAAAACAGCATGCTTTTTCCTATAGCACTTTGTATAATTGTAATTTGGATTACTTCCCCTCTTCTGTCTTGGCATTTTGTGTCAGAACATACAATTTTATCAGTTATATCTGCTTTTTTTTATAGGGTGAATGTATTTTTGCAAGCTCTTGCTTTTAGTAAATGTCGTCTTAAAGCCCCTTTTGGAAAATAAATTCAATGCAGGTCGGAGAAGAGCCCATTGAGGCTATAGTCTGTTTTATAAAAGCTATTGATTTGTCAGAAGAGTTGGAATGCTACTGCAGCCCTGCAAAGGCTGTGCATGGACTGCTTGCAGCGGTGCAGCCTCTTATGCTGGGGGACTGTGGGAAGAACAGCGGTGCTTGAGCAACAGAAGGAGCCTGTATTTACAATRTATAGTGGTTAATGTGGAAATGGAACAAACGCATGTGGAAAAGAATACTTTTCCTTTAAAATATTGCCAGTGTACCTCTCAGTATTGTACTTATTCATTGCAGTTATTAGCCAAGCCCTTAATGGGAAGGGATTGCATTTTAACAGTCTGTTATGGTGACTTTCTCTGCTGTGGAGCTGTATTTGAGACTTCTTAGAAGTATCATTGCATCTGAAGTGCTGGTATGAGTCTTTTTTCTTGTATGTCCTTTGAAGTCAACACAGCACAAGAATAACTGACAGATCCTTCAATAAGCAGCTTTACAAACCTTTAGTGTTTTATATGCTGCCAAAGGAGCAGCTAGCAAGTCATTGAGATGTTAGAAATTGATCAATTTGACTATATTTTGAATCAAGAAGTATTTTAACTTCTTTTCTCTAACTGTGCTGCTGGAGAGATATTCTTGGAAAGTATTCCACAGTGGTCAGTTCTTTACAGGTACATTCTTAGCTTCATGAGAAAATATTCTCATCTTTCTAAATGCTTTCAGAGTCCTGATCATCCTTGCTGAATGGCAGTTTTTATAGTGTGTATGTGGGTGCTTGTGAAACTCTCTTCTCATGATATAGCAAGAGAAGAGCCAGATATAAGCTTTATTTTCTTGCTAATATAAGTGGCAGTAATTTTTTTAAACTTATATTTCTTGCTACAGTACTGCTGTGGTTTTACTTGTCTGTATGCAAATAATTCTCTACTGCTGTCCTGAAATAACAGGGTAGTAAAGAAGAGAGTAGTAATGTTTTCAAAGGAAATATTTTTAATTTGCGTTTTTAATGAAGGGAAACAAGCTCTTGTTCAGAAAATCAACAGTTCTTGTGGCTTCTGCTGATTAGACCAAGTGAGATGCCGAACCTTCACTCTGTAAGGGAACTGGGCACCCAACACCTCTTTATCCCTTTACTGATCTCCAGTGTTGTCTACCAAAGCATAATGCTTTTTTTCTGTGAAGAAACAGTAGTATAAAAGGCTTCCAAAATTTCCAAGAAAAAATACATAACTAGAGCATTTCAAGCTCTGTATAAAGAATTTCCTCATATATGTTTTACTGAAAAAATAAATGAATATAGTGTGGGCATGGTTTTATTTTCTCAGCTGCATCCAGGCAGGTACTGGGGTTATTGTTCAAAAACAAGTCTTTTAAACCATTTTACAAGTGAAATGAGAGTTACCAAACAATTAGGTGTCCAAATAAACTCACTTAGTATTTTTCCTGCTAACAGGAGGGATTAGATTGTATTGTCAGGGGTCTTATTATATCAAAGGCACCATTTTATGTACTCTGAATTCATGATGTGGTCCTGTCTCAGTGCTGGTGATTTGACAAATGTCTAATCTGTGATTTCAAGATGATACAGAAAATATAATTGTGTTGTAATTGTTACTGAAGGATTTAATTCTGTGTTATTGAATATTAGACTATAATAAACCTTTTTTAACATGTAACCTTCAATTCATGACTATTTCAAAAAGGAAAAATTGGAATCCTCGTCATTTTTTTCTGTTAGAATTTAATTCATTGCTTGAAACAGGATGAAAGCCAGTGGAATATGGTCTAAGACTTGTGGTTTCATAACTGGCTTCTGGAGAGCTTTGGTGCTGTTGGAATTCATTTAGATGAATTTTTCAACTCTCGTCTTGTGTCCCCCAACCAATGAAGTTGTCTTCTCTTTAATCTTGCACTGTTGAGTCAGTACTTATATATTACAACTTGATTATATCTCTGTAAGATATCAAATCAGATTATTTGAATTGGTATTTTGTTGTATTGCGTGGAAGGTAAATCAATGCCAAACCTGCCTGAATGAGCACATTGGTTTTTAAATATCCATTCAGTATGAGTATGGCTGTGACACTTATGTCTGAGTTATAAGTATTGCTTTTACTTAATCCGTCACTAACATGTAGTAATGCCATAATCCATATGAGCCGTATGCCATAATGTGCTCTTATGAATCAAATAACCAGTAGAGACCTTCAGGAGCTCAGTTTTAATTTTGTTTCAGTACTTAAGAGAATATTCAAAGCAAACTGCTGTTTGAAATACTGTTGCTCATAATTATTGTGTATTTTGCACTGTACATCATAGTAGATGGGTTTATTTGCTTTATTCCTTTCTAGCCTCTGATGATCATTGATGTTTGTAGATGAGCTCAAAGAAAATAATCTTTGATTCAGTGTAGAAATCAAGGTTGTTTAACAAACTGAAGGAAACTTACCTAGCAGAGAATTAATTTGGTTACTTAAGAGGGAAATTCTGCTCACAATGTCTGTACTCAGAACTTGACTGAATATGAAGGGAATTCTTAAGACTGAATTATAACCAACTGAAAATCATAATGTAGTGGAATTGCTAACATGTATAACTTAATTGGTAAATTTTGTAAAACATTATTGAGCATGTTGGTTGCTGGTTGATGCACGTTATGCTTATCTTTCTTCCCCTTTCCCCTCTCCATTTTTCTTCCAGTTTCTTTGCTTGAAGAATATAAGAACTTTTCTTTCGGCATGCTGTGAAATATTTGGGATGAAGAAAAGTGAACTTTTTGAAGCATTTGATTTGTTTGATGTGAGAGATTTTGGAAAGGTAAGTATCTTAATTATATCCCAAGTAACATGTGTTTTTCCTTTCTGATTGAAACTGAAGGGCCTATGGAAGTGCAGAAAAAAATACTGATACGGTTTTAAAGATGTAGAAGTGAAAGAAGGACAGAGGAATTAAATATGATGTTGAAAGATAATGAGGTAAAGCTGTACATCTCAAATACATAAAAAAGACAACATGGAGATGAGCACTGTCTGGAGAAGTCTTTTTGATAAATATTATGGAAACAAACCCTGCACATTTTCATTTTCAAGCTGCATGGCTCATGTTTCTCTTTGCAGACGCACTAAAACTTGCCCTTGATTGGTGTGCTTTTTCTTAATTTTTTTTGCAAGTTTTAAAAAAAAATCTCTAGGGGGTTCTAACACAGACACAGCAGTGGTTGATTAATACCACTGTTCCAACTTGCATAGACTAAAATAGGTGCTTCTGTGAACCCATGATTAGTTACTGTGAACGCAAAGCTCTTTTCCAATGCATTGTTCACAACCTCCTACGTAGTTGTTTGATCTGTCACTATTAGCATATATTCAGTTCAGCTTCAGTTTCTGTTTTTGAGTCATAGGGTGGCATTACCCAATCTCACAGAAAAGGACCTAAAAATTGTCTGAAGTCTGGTAGTGTAAAAAATAATCTCATTTGAATAAACCACTATTTTGAGCATTATTTTCCTTTTAAGAGCTCATACTTTAACTGTTTACTGTCCTCCTTACCTAGATATGGAAGCCAAAATGATCTGTGTGCAAATCTAAATCAAGGTTGCAGTATGGATTTTTCAAATGATACACTGAATTCTAATAACCAAAATGTTTAAATCTGTTGCCTATAAAGATAGCTAGACCTGAAAGTTTCTTTTGTCCTTGTAAATTATAGTTAAGGAAAAATCTTTTAATAAAATATTAAAACATATATATGATTTTGATACAAATTTCCTATATGGTTTATCAAAATCATTTAAATTTATTTTCCTTTTGTGCAAGCAGCAGAAATCAAAATTCTTTAATAAAGGAAAGTTACTAACAGTGTTCTTATTGAGGTATTTAGTAAGCCAAGTATCTTAATGCTTGCATTAAGTCTTTGAAACTTAGGCCTAATGCAGAGAAATCTTTTTCTGTTGTGTTTTCTGATTAATTGTGGAACTTTCTCTGTTTTATGTTTAGTGACACTTGAACATAGGTCTGATTTTTAATAGTCTAGTTTTGAAGAAATATTTTTTGCAGTGCAAAATATTAATGCTGCATAACTGAATTCCCTGAGAAAAAGTTCTGAATTAGGGTTGAATTTAGCCTGACATATATGTTTTTGGCAAATTGTCATTTTAAATCATTTTATTTCACAACACAGCTTTATCTGAATAATGCTAGAAATATTGCATCTTCCATATAGATATTTATCACTTTATTGCTCTTCCGAAAGTAAAATGGGATGCAAAGAAGTTCTTACCAGGTGTACTACCACAGCAAAGCTTGCATAGACTTGGTATACCTAGTGATGGCTGTAATGGCTGCATATAAGCAATGGTTTCAATGGCACGCTTCTTTGTGTGCTTGTGTGACCCTAGCAAAGTTGCCTTGTGCTGCCTATTGATAGCCTGATGGGCAAGAACAGGAAAACTAAATGCATAATGCATAGTGTCCAAGCTATAAACTGTACAGCTAGCATGCTGACTTATTTCTACAGCTTAGCCATGTCAGCTAGATGATTTTTAAAGCCTCATAGGGTTTTAATTCCAGATCTCATATAACATGTGTTACTCTGCAAATTCTGATAGTAGCTGTGGTAGGAATAAGAAAGCTTGTCTTTTGCTTTTTGTTGATATTCTTTTTTTCTTTTTTTTTTTTTCCCCCTACTGATTGATTTCTCTGTGGTGGTGTGTTTTTATTTTCCTATGAATAATATCTTGAATTAATTCATTGGTCTTTGCTCTTCTGGAATCCTCTTGAAGTTGTACGTGTGCAAAAGGCCAAGAAATCTAGTTCTTCACAATTTTTCTGCTACTAGTAATGAAGGCATTCTGCTGTTTTTAAGAATTATTTAAATATTTCTCCCTAAATATGTGCAAAATATGTTGAAGCAAAGAGATTACTGTATTTTGTAWTATTATTCTTGTTTAGAAACAGTCAAACATACGTTTTCAAGACTACTAGCCAAGTGACAACTAATTTGTGCAATTTCCAGGGCAATCTCCAGTGTACTAGGAGCTTACAMTAGCTGCTTGAGACTTCAGAAATTGGCAGATGCTTCTTAGTGGTGAGATGCAAATAAATTGTGGCTGAAGTAATACCATAAACCTTACGCGTTTGTACTTTTTGTTTTTATTTCAGGTACCTTATCTCACAACTACCAAGAGTGAGAGTGATTCAGTTCTTTTTAAACTTTGGTTAAAATGATTATTGATTATTGGACTTGTAATCTTATGATTATTTTAATCTTATTTTAYTTGATGTGACATTTTCATGGCTGTTTAAGCATAGCAGTGGAGTAAAGGAGAATTGTGTGAAAYGTAAATGAACAACATGCTCTCAAGGGAGTAGAAGCAGCAGATGGAGGGACTTGGTCAAACTGTCAAAGCTTATGACATGCCTGTTTAAGAGGTGTAAAATATTGACGGGGCGAATCTGCCTGTGGTGGTGGTTGGTAGCTCTGCTTTCTCGATATAGTCATAGACCTTTTAAGAGCCCTGTAAAGTATTTGTTAAAAAGCTTTTCATGGTAAAATTGGCTAGGGGTAAGCAATTTAGTAGCTAGAGGTAAATGAACTCTTTTCAACAATTTTGATGTAGCATGGGAATATTAGACTTGAACTTTGTGTTCCACTTTGTGGTAGCTCTTTGATCTCATAGCGATTAGAGTAGAAGGATGTATGCAGCATGGCTGGAAATTGGAGGTGAAGCTGAAGTAGCAAAATGATTGAGATTGAGGGTGAGGTAAATGGACTGGGAAAAGCAGATCCCTCTCAAGTATGTTTTTAATAAATGCCGTATGAACCTGGATATCATCTGGTATACTAGGAGGTTTTGTATTGTTTCAGATAGGCTGGCACAGATTTTGTCTTTATTTTTAAGCAAATTGTTCTGTAGAGAAAAAGAATATACTACTTCAGGGATCTTCCAATTTGTGTGTAKGTTTTTTAAAAAATGAATACAAATTCTTCCATGCTCTGCAGTATTCGCCCATTTCCCCTCAGTCACCTTTCTTTTAGTAAATCTCATTGCTGTTGTGTGAAGTTTCTGATGGAGCGTGAGCTGCGTCCCACGCGCACTGAGGTTCCAGACAGTGTTTTCATTCCAAATTCCACAGTGGAGAGTCATTTTTCACTAGCACAGGGCTGTCAGGCTCTTCCTTTCTACCTGGCTGCCAATATCAACAAATACTGTTGGTACTTGTTCTTGGTGTTCCTGCAGCAACACTCTCCCTTGCCGTTTGAGATGCCACAAATAAATAGTTGGTATTCCAGTCCTCTGAAGGAAGTTTCAAAGGAACCTGGTAAATAGATCTAGCACTCTGTTTTGTCAACAAATACTTGCTGACCTTGGAGCGGGGTGTGGGGTACTGTGAGGAAAAAGATTTCCGTGTGTTGTCAGAAATAGATTTTTGCTTATGCTGGCTTTAAGTATTCTAATTAACGTATTGCTGAATATAGGGCTGATCTCCATGACAAAACTGATTTAATATAAGCATAACTCTTTAAATCTTTGCTGAATCATATCAGTAAAAGTAAGTATATTTTCCAAGTAGACTGAAAGACTGAAAGATTTCTAGACATCTGAAGCAGGTGCCTAGAAATGACATACAACATTGAATCATGATTTAAAAAGGGCATTTGATATCAAATGGTCAAAACAAAATTGTTAATGCCTTACTTTTAAAAAGCACATATAATAGGCATGCAATGTAACATCTAGTGTAGCCAGCTCTCCAGTAACACTTAAAAGGCATGTTTGTGCAAGAGCAAGAAACTGCTGTGAAAATATTGGCTGCGTCTCCGAAGGTCATGTAGTATGTGATCATTTTAGTCACTCTGTTAGTACAAAGGAAATCCAGACTATGATACAACAGAAAGTCATGCTGAGGTTGAAGATCCTGATGTGCTGAAATTCCCTCAAGGAGGTGTTTAACTGATCCCAGGAACATCAGGCAGATGTGCATAAAATTCATGAATCAAATTTGACGTAGCTAAGAACAACCGCTAGAAGCAAGATAGTCGTGGCCAGGAAGAGAGAGGAGAAAAACCTTTTAGAAAATCTTCAAACTGAGGGGTTTGAGATGGACTTTGCTTGTGTCCTCTCTTATTTGATGAACTTAACCAGAAAGGTACTCTGGAGAAATTTGAGTATTTCAACTAATAAGATTTTATTAGAACTGCAGGCTCTTGGGGAACATGTCATGATATTAGATTATGCTTCTGGAAAAGTATTCAAACATGGAATGGGGAGTGTGTCTCAAGCTATTGAAACATTAAAAATTAGATTCTGTATCTTCACTTTCTAGTGAGGTTTTAAGTGTGGGGGGGGAGGGGAAGTGGCAGTTAGCTCAGAACTCAGCCATACAGTTGTTTTCGGGAGTGTTAGTATCCTCAAATGCTCTAGTGAGATGAGCAGCTGCAGAATGAAGGACGTGTAATGACCTCCTCTGCGTTGTCCTTGGGGATATGAGAGAACGAAAAAATAGGAGAAGACTTGGAGAGGTCTTGGTTTTCTTCTCTGAAATGCGTTGTGCACAAAAGGAGCAAGAAAATGCTAGCTGTTTGGAAAACTACTAAAATCCCTGGTTTTAGTGTTACGTATCATGCATGCTTGTGCAGGGTTAGGTGAAGGTCATGCACTCAGCAGGTTAACCTCCATTTTTTTTTCCTAAAGTATACTTAAAAAATATATTTAAAAAAAACAAACCCAAAAAGTTAGATCATATATTTAGATGGGATTCAGTGGGATGAATAATGTTACAACTCATCAGTCACCTTGAAAAAGGTCCTTTGAAAAATATGTAATACTCTCATTGTGGGATAGACAAATCACACAATACATTCAGGGCTTGCAATGGTTTCACTATTTCATTTGGTTTTGTTAAGATTTTCTATTGCATTGACCTTCATCAAAGAGCTTATACAAATTGATAGGCATTAACTTCATTAGCTTGAGCTTACAGCCTAAGTATGTTGAAAAAGGCTGAGTATTTCAGGATTGATGTGCCAAAGGTTTTAGTGATAGCATAGTCTATAACCTGCTGGCCTCTTCAAATGAGTCTTCATGAATTCCTTAAAAGTTTTTCATAATTTAATCAATTTATGATGTTTGTTGCCAGTTGATGAAAATGGTTATGATCTTCTTACCACAACACAAAGCAGTCAACATACCGCAAGTACTTGATCATTAATGAGAAATTCTCATCCAGGGAATGCTTGAGACTTCTTTTGGAAGTATCAGAAGACATTAACAGTGTGTTTTTTTCTTTCTTTTCTCTTTTTGTTGTACATTTTTTAAAATATTGTAGTTATTGATTCAGTTAATTTTTTTTTTTCCTGAAGCGAACATGACCAGGTTTGGAAAGTCAAGATTTAAAAAAAAAAAAAAAAAAAAAAAAAATTCTGAGCATCTGATTTGTATGTTCTGGAGATGCTGAATTCTTAGCATCACGCATACTTCATCATACCTCATTGAATGCCTGAAGTATGGAAAGGAAGAGGAGAGGATCACTGGTCCTTGAGTAGGTTTAAGACTTTTATCCTTTCACAGATTTGCCCATGGAAATATATTTAAACTGTCATTTTAAAGTCAGCATTAATTTTCTGCCATAATCACGGTTACATGTWTTTCAGTAAAGAGATGATAGCGGAGCTGACAAAGAAACCCTAAATTTTCCTGCCTTTAGGAGTACTGATTGATCTACCAGAAAGATAAACTGTAACTAGAGAAGACAAAAGGAATGAATGATATAGGGAACTTGTACAGAGGTGGTGCATAATGTTTCTTTGTGTGATGCAAATGCCCGTCTCCTGGGGGGACCCCAGAGTGTGGGGGTAGTGGTAACTTGTGTGGTTTGTGCTCAGGCTTGGGATAGGCAGCCTTCTACGGAAAAGTAGGAAAGTTTTCTGTAAATACACTGAGGCATGCAGTTGATTTATAAGAAAATCCCTCTGTTGTTCTGACCCAGATTCTCCTGACAGCAGCTGAGGTTTCCTCTTGGTTCCTATTGCTGCCTTGGGATTTTGAGATTTAATGACAGACATAACTATCCTGTCTCTAGAAACAAGTAGGATGGAGGACTATCCCTGTAAACTGGGACAGTTGGTCACTAATATTTCCAATTCTGGCATGACTAGCTGGCTTGGTATCAACCCCAAAGCATGTTGCAATCTCTGAATGTCAGAGTTTAATTTGGGATTTAATAAGGTTGGTCGGCTGAAGTAGAGTTCTATTGCCCCCACTCTTTGCCCCCAGGACTGYGTGTGTGTTTTGCTCGCTTGATTTTTGTTGCGGCTGGAGTAGCAACCCAGTATTGCTGCTAAATGGTGGTTAAAGGCAGGTATTAGATGGTGGTAAAAGTGTCAGTCTTTTTCATTAGGATATCCAAACATAAACAGGTCAAGGAGAATGTGCAGACTTGCCTTCTGTAGTGAAATAGAACCATTTCTCCAGCTCTTCAGGAAAAATATGGGACAGCAGGCGGTACAAGGGGCATTAGTGGTGATGCACACTAGCCTGCTGAAAAACTGCCTGCTAATCTTACTGAAAAATACACATGCTACAACAGTCTGCTGGAGTTAAGGACTGCAGCTTCAGGTTTTGCTTCTCTGTCATGTTTACTGTAACAATATTCGGAGAATGTTTAATACGTGGCTTTTTGCTTATCATGTCTGCTAGGTGTTAGGCTTACTCCTTCCTGCCTTGACTCTTCTGTCTCTCCCTTTTGTCTTCTGTTATGTGTTTTCTACCTTTAGATTTATGAAGCAACTTATCTGATATGTTTTGCATGTACTTATTTGCTTGAAGGTTTTAGTAGAGGCTGTGGAAGAGAATTTCAGAAGATTTTTAAATTAAAAAATCTGCCTCCAAGAGACTATCTTATGTTCAGGATATAATAAAATGCTTATTCAAAGTAATACCATCTAGGCACCCTTTTTTAAAAATAATAAAGGGTTTTGTGTAGGATCTAAGTTCTTCCTTTTGCATCCTTGAACAATTCAGGTTACTATGAACTCAGCTGACTTATGAGGCTGAAAAGGTGTGTCTTTCTAGTCCATTATGGTATTTCTCTCTGCCTTGCCTTTTGACTGAGTAAGACAGTGAAAATAAACACTCTGAGAGCACCTTCTGCACTGCTGCTTTCATTTCTTACTGTTGCCTGCAGCTCAGCATTTTAACCAGCTGTGTCTAGATAGAAAGCAAAGATTATGGGGGAAAGGAGCAGAAGCAACAACAGCAGATAGATGGGTATTCCGAAGTGGACACCTGTGATAGCTCTCACTCCMTATATTGCTTGCCAAAATTTTGTTGTTGTATGCGTTAATGAGAACAGCAGCAATTCAATTAGCTTGGTACCTTATCTGCATGTGGTTTTAAAATAATGAGGCTGGTGCCTTTCTTGMTGTACTTCAATATACAGACAGAGACAGTGGATATTCTTCAATATAGAGACAGTGGAATTAAGTTTATTTTTCCACTTCTTTCTTCTCTCTAGAAAGGTTTGAAAGAGCTTAACTTCTGTCTGACTGCCAAATTCCCTGCCTCAGGATTTATTGATTGTGAGTTTAAATCATTACTGAAGGGTAAGTCTTGAAGCCTCTGGGCTGGGGCTACCTGTAAGGCAGCGATTGTGAGCAGGGGTGAAAGTGAAATGGTGGCATGAAACTCTCACGGTGCAGGGCTGGTGTTTCCTCTGAAGCTGCCAACTGGAAGTGTTCTCCTGCAGTAGCTGCCAGCGAGGCTGTGTCACTAAAACTGGAGAATTGCTGTTAGAAATAATGACCATGGTTGTGGTTTTTTGGTTTTTTTTTGTTGTTGTTGTTGTTGTTTTTTCTTCTGCTTGGTCTGTAGAAAACCTGTCTTCTACACAGGGCCAGTGAGGGGAAGCATAGATCAGTTGTTTCTAGTTGGTGGTTCCTGTGTGTTTCATGTAAAACAAAGGCATCCTGTAATAGAGTCCCGAATAAAATGTTTATTTTCACAAACAGAGGTTGCTGTTTGTTTATAAATATTAAAATGTAAGGTTTTGCTTAGTCCTGAGGATAGTCAAATTGGTTGGAGCTGTTCAYTGTTTTTTTTTTTCTGCCTGATTTCTGTAGAAAGTGAAACCTGTAGCGAGTGGTCTGCAGTGAGACACATTTGAGTATTTTGTAAAAAGGAAATAAGTATGAGACAAAGATAAATGTTTCTAAAACATTTTAGAGAGCTTTTACTGAACCTGTCTGTGACAGAAGAGGTTAGAGAGGGGATTGAGAGTCAAGAACTGTGTTTTACTGCTTTTGATCTGCTGCACTTAGGTTAGGCATGCATGCCAAGTAGCATGCACCTTTGGAAAGCACGATTTGGTAAAGGAAGAATGTCACAAAAGTGGTTCAGGTGTGTTCATGGCTACATAAAGCTTGTATACACTATAGATGTCTCAGATCACCAAGCCAACACGCTCTGCGCAAGCAGTCGAGGTGTTTCAGGGAGCGGGTGCTTCCCTTCCAGCTCCAGTTGTGTTGGGAACAGAGAAAATCAAAGAAGTGAAATGGCTGTTTGGCCTGCTTAGGGCAGAGATGTCTTGCTCTTGTTGGATATCCAGATACCAGAAAATTATGAGGATAAAGCCTCTGATGCAGAGGGAAGCAATGAGCTTGTTGCTGATAGTGCATGGRGTGAAAGCTAATAGCTATCTAAAACATATGAGTGTAAAAACAGTTTTTATCATCAGTGCCTTTGCTGCTACACTTGGGAAATTGGGAAACAGTTGTAAATAGTTACAGTTTCCAAGTGGGAAGTTACAGAACWGATGAAATTAAAAAAGATTGAAACAAATGAAATTAAATGGTACTTTTATTTCAGTTTCTATTAATCTTACAAGYGAACCAGTGAAACTAGATTTCAGCTTGCTGTTTACAACTGGAATTAGTGGCATAGGACCTACCTTTAAAGAGCCTTTGATAGGAAGCAGTAATAGGGTTGCATTGCACATGGCAAAATGATGCCGAGTGGCCTGAATAAGCATATCATTTGAATTTTGGAAGATGCTATTCCAGCAATATTTTCCAAGCAATTTTGGTTAAAAAAAATAGTTTTACTGAMTTGAGTTACTTACAGACCTGAGTATATGTTTAGCTGAAACTAAATAGCTGAAAATCACTTTTTCTATGTACTACTGCAAAGAACAGTTGGTAGAATTCCTGGGAAACTGAAGAATTAGTTCTCTTACATATATAATTCATCCCTCTAAAATCTCCTAAATGGGTAATTTAAGATGTTGAAAGGCTTAAAGTGTTTCTGAAGTAGAAGCAATTTGAGTGAAAATAGCTCAGTGATGCTGTTGGAACCCATGATGTGGATTGCCTACAGTAGCCAGTTGATACTAGCTAAATTATTTTTGTAGAATGCAGTTTGGACCAGAATATATAAATGACTTTTGAGAGAAACATGATTGCCTGTGCTCTTGCAGAGAGTATGTTAAAAAAGCAAATGTAGATCATTGGCAGGGATGTGGAGTTTTCTGTCACTTCCCAGTTAGTGTTTACTGTTGCAAGCTGTTGTCCAAAACTCAGTATGGTGCTAAGTGTCAAGCAGATTTGTGATTGACTTCATAGTGACTCTGTAGTCACTATATGACTCTAGTGGCCTTTTTCTCCAGTSCTGAGTAAGAATGGACTAATCTTCATGTGTCTAGTATGTGTTACTTTCATATAACATGGGAAATTGCAGTGTCTACTACATTGGCTAGTATTGTCAGCACCAGTATGCTATATGTGTTGAAATATCTTTGATATTACATTTTTTATCTTGCCTTGTCTTTTCCCTCCAGCTGTATCACTTCTCTCTCTGGGTGCTCCAGACCCCCCCTGTAGTTATGCTGTCTTGTCTCACTCTCTTTCCATGACTTTCCACTGTGTGTGTGTGTGGGCATCCGCTCCATGAGTGCAGCGGTCTCGCTGTGCTGTCCTGTGCAGCTGCACGTGCCTGATGCTGCAGGGAGTGCTTGTGCTGGGCTGTTCGCTTGGCTGTTGYGGCAGGTGATGTTGATGGTGAAGGCCCTCAGCTTGCCGAGAGGTTTGGATGCTCACGGGTTTCRGTTTTGCTGCTGCTTCTGCAAGTAGTTCCATCAGCACCTACCTGTGGTTTCGTTAAGAAAGTGGGGGACACTGAAACATGAGTGACAACATTCTCCATTTCTCATGTCTCAGTACAGATGTCTGTAAGATGGTATGAGGTGCAACAGTAGCTGTGATGTCCTTAAATGTCCTTAATTTTGTGATGTCCTTAATGTCCTAAATGTCCTTAATTTTACTGAATATTTTTTGACTTACCTTAGAGTACAGTATCTGACTAGAACAAAAACCGAAAAAGGGGATTAAAACACCGCATTAAGAAAAAAAATTAATCATAAGTTTATGACCATCATAGTCCAAACGTTTGGCTCAAAATATTGTATAAACATAATTGCTAACTACCAATAAGAGCATTTTACTTGCTCTGAACTTGTTCCTTCAAAAGTCCTCCATTCAGAAGTGGCGTGAGGAGTTAAACCACCTTGAAAAGAAGGCTTTCCTCTCTTGCAGAGGTGTGTTGGAAACGTACTTCATTAAGAGTTTAGTGAAGTTAATATAAGTTCTTAAATTACCTCATCAAAAGTGTCCTTATATCATTTCGAAAGTGGTGAGGCCTCTGTTTTATATAAAACARTCTTGGAGGCTGCATGTGAAGTGCATACAGCTTGATTTTCTGAATTGCCTGTGTTGTGGCAGAAAATGTTTGTTTAAAGCATGATTGTACCTAATTAGAAAACAAACAGGTTTTTCCTGGCCTAGTAGAAAGTTGCTTTAAATTAGGCTAAGTATTTTGTACATTACCTATTAGTATAAATATGACAGATGTTGCGCTAAGAATAAAATAGCGTCAAATACTGACTCCTTGAATACTGAATACTCCTTGTTTTGCTGTCAGAATATGAGGTTGTTGAGACTCTTAAATATGTCAAATTCAGGTACTTTTTCTTTACTGGCTTATATTAAAATATGCTAAATATTTATTTTTTCATTTCCCTCAAGYGTGAGTTGCCTAAAAGAACAAGACATAACAGATTACCATTTTGGTTTGGATAATTGAACTTGATGTAACTGATTTTTTTTTGGGGGGGGGGGGAAGGAGGAGGAAGGGAGAAGGATAAGATTCTAGGATTCTTTTTTCTTCAACTTTTAACTAAGATATTTTCATGTATTAGACAAACATAACTTTGCAAAATTCAGCTTTACATATTCAATAGTTTCAACATAGGGGCTTCTACATTTCTGTGAGATGTGTAGTAAAAGATTTGAGAAGATGATGAAACCAGAGTGAAGCACTTTGTGGGAGGGATCTGGAGCCCTGGTCATGGCTTATGGGACAGCCCAGCAGGTTGAGCAAGAGCTGCTGTGCTGGCCCTGAGGGTAGATTTTACCCAGGAATCTATCTACTTTTTTTTTTTTTTTTTTTTAATGGAGATTTACACCACCCACAGTATAAAGTCAGAATTTGCAGAAACCACAACCAGTCTAATTTTACTATATACAAAAGCACTATTTATTAATTAGATTAACCATCAGTTCATCCATGCCAAGAACCTTTATGCTGGATTCTAAGTTAAATGGGAGTGGATGAGAATCTTTCTATTCAAATTGTGAACTTCTCTATGGCTCCTTCCTGCCACCTCAGTTGTGGAACCGATTATTTTTCTCTGGCTGGAGTAGTCCAGCTTTGCCTTAATAGTCTACCTTTCACTGGAGAAAGGTGCTTTTTAGCATTATTGCTAAATTTATGCCAAATCCCAATGGTGCTGCCTGAGTACTAGGGAACATGAGCAGGCTGAGCGCTAGCATGCTGGCTTGCTTGTAGCTCTGTGTGGGCATTTTTTATTGCTGGTTGTCTGTGGGTGTTAATAGATAATATTTTATCTGTTTGTATCCTATGGAAAAGGAAGAGTGTAAGGTGGGATGACACGGAGGAAATGAGGTGGGAAAGAGGTCAAGTGGGTGAGCGGGAAGAGGACCCCAGTGAGCACTGACAGAATGATCTGCCTTTTCCTACCTGTGCTTTGTGTGTTCAGTGCTGACTCACATCCTCCCTCCCTCCATCTAGCTTTACCCCACAAGCCCTTTAAAAGACTATGTGATAGGCACTAGAGAGAACCATCCATGTATGGCTCATCTGTAACAAGTAGCAACTGAGACTGTAACCTTGCCAGAGGTTAGAAATTTGGTGTTGTACCAGATTTACTTTGCSTGGGGATCTCCAAGTTGATTTTCTTTTTCTTTTAATTCCAAGGTCAATTATTGAGACTTTGTTTGAAAGTATAGTACAGAATAGTGAATTTAATGGGAGAATTTAACCTTCTAATCAAATTCCTATCTATAAATAGAACTATAAAAACTATTAGTGGCATGAGTAGAGGAGAACAAGGCTTGTGTCATAGAAAATAAAGCAATAAAAAAAGCACCTGAATAATGAGATTTTTAGAAGCTTGTAATAAGTGAGCTGTGGAAGCAGATCCAGATCGTGCAGTCATCTCATGCCACAACACTTAGGGCTTAAAGCAGAAGCTACCCTGCAGGAAGGCCAAAAGCCCTGTTCTATGYGGGCTGCTCCTCGTGGGGCTTTTCTGCTCGTGTGTGTTCTTGGAGAAGCAGCGATTCCCTGTGGTGCTGGCAGCCTTGCAGCTGGGAAGACCTGATACAGCCAGGTTCGCCCAYGTAGCTCTGGTGCTAGCCTGGGGAGAGCTCAGGCACTTCTGTTCTCTGCTAAATGTGAGAGGCAAAATTTAAGATATGGTATTTGCATAACCAATTCTTGTTTAGTGAATGCCGATGCATTGGTTTCTTTTTTCATTCCAATACCTGTATCTATGTATYTAACCACATAAATATAGCTAGACTGTAGGAGATGGGTCTCCAGCCCCTATCATTGAAGTTAATGGAGTCCATGGATAAAAGCCCACTGAAAATACACTCCGGACATTCCTAGTCCCAGCTAAGAGAAAACGCCCAATTCAGGAGAGTGAAGAAAAGTCAGTCAGCATGAGTGCTATTTTATTTTATTTTATTTTATTTTATTTTATTTTATTTTATTTTATTTTATTTTATTTTATTTTATTTTATTTTATTTTATTTTATTTTATTTNATTTTATTTTATTTTATTTTATTTTATTTTATTTTATTTTATTTTATTTTATTTTATTTTATTTTATTTTATTTTATTTTATTTTATTTTATTTTCCTCTCCCCTTTAGATTAGATTTTTTGGCAGACATGGAAGATGTTTTATTACATAAATTTGAGGGGAGGGGAAATCAAAAAGGTTGTCATTTTCAAGTGGTTTCTCGTAAACTGGAAGTCAAGATGAATCCAGGTGCTGACATGGAGGTGATAGCTGATTCCTCAAGCTTTTGAGATGGTTTCTTCCACCAAGTTCAATAAGATGAAACTTTTGTGTAGAAGTTGTACTGATTTCTATGCCATGTTATGAGATTCTTCTTGAAAGAATGACAGTCCCCTGCCCCCTAATATAGCGGAAAAAATGTTCTCCATGGATAGTAGATGAAGTTACTTAAACAGTCATATGAAATCCTGTTCTGCTATCTGCATTTATCTTAAAAATGATTTTCCTCATAATTTGGGGGATTATGCAGGTCCAAATTGTTGTAGAAGCCACTTAGCTGGCTTTCACTGCTTGAGTTTTGCCACTGAGGCTGACTATTCACACAGGCACTAAAGGGTAAAGATGTTTTGATTTTGATGCCTGTTCTTAAGCAGAGATATGTTGGTAGGGCAGTCCCGCTGTGCATTTTTTTTGTAGCATCAGGGGCAGGCAAGCACTCTGCTGTGTTTAAGATGCAGCTGCCTTAGAGCTGCTTGGCTTGTAGAAATGAATCGGCTTGACAGAGTGCCCCAAACCGTCTCGCTTGATAGACTTGGGATAAAAATCCCCTTTCTGTACAGTTCCTCCAGGCCTGAGGAGCTAGTGAGGCAGTGAATCCTCTCTGAAGTGCTTTTCCTTGCCTGCTCTTACTAGGTTAATAACTGCAATAGGCCTTTGAGGATCATAGTCATGTGACACATGTTGCAGGGAATCTTGCTATGTGGTCACACAGAGTGCACAACCTTAGTTCTTCAGTAATCAAAAATCAACTGAGAAATTTAATTTTGGCCATAGTTCCATCTGTTACGTGAAATTTGACTGAGAAACAATTCTTCTCAAAACCAGGACTTCCCAAACTAAATTCTGACCTTAAAACAGATGTTCATGTCTGTACTCTGCAGTGCATGCATTGTAGGATTCACCTACTTGTAAAACATGTTGGGTGCTGTAGGTGCTGCAGCTACAACAAGAAACTAATAACATTAGTGTGACTAATTAAGAGAATTATGGTTCATTCTTTTAGGCTCTTATTTTTGTTCCTTTCTGTGGAAAAAATGAATTTTTTTTTCTGAAAGCAAATGAGCAATTGAAGGAAATGTCACATTTTCTTGATCTATCCTTTTTTTTTTTTTAAACTGTTTTGCTTTTCAGGTTTGTTTTCAGTTTTCCTGTTTCCTAGTTTCTCTCCCTTCCTCCCCCATCTTAAACATCAGATTGGCAATGTTATTTTTCTAGAATGAGATTTCTATTCTTCCTCCCTTTCTTATATCTACTTTCTTTCTTCCTTTCTTATATCTACTTTCTTTTGTTGAGATTTCTTAATTCACAAAATATTGCCTCTCTAAATTGCCTGATTTCATTGCTGAGGATAATTTATCATATACCTGCCTCAGTTTAACGTTGCTGTATTGGAGGATTTTTGATGCAGACTCATCCCTGAAGCTCTTGTTATTGGTATGAGCCCAACAAGGGAATTACTGTGCTATTGGAAGGAGCACTGGGGAGAAAAAATGGTGCTCATCAAAATAAAARGGAAATATTTTAAAGGGAAAATAATTTTAACATCATCACAATCAGCATGAAGTAAAACTGCAAGCACTTAACAGCATCTTTGAAATCTTCACATTGAGGCTGTTTCAGTTAGTTTGCTTAAYGTTCATCAACCTGCCACGCGCTTTAATTCAACTTTGGTTTAGATTTGAAATTTGGTGTAAAAAATGTAGAGGGAGCAGATGTGACTGAAGTTGCTGCTGAACACGGAATATAGTTTCAGAACATTTGCTCCTACTTGTACTTTTGGTAGAGTTTGTGGATTTTCCTGACCTGAGGAAAGACTTAGGTTTAAGAAAAGAAACGTGTGTGTGTTTTATTATCTTTATTTAACTTAACAATTTGATACCTTTGGTAAAAGGGTAGCACAAGGTGGCAAAAGAATAGACAGCAAGGGACAGAACTGTCTGGGGCCAGCAGTGCTGCTGAGGTCTTGAACATCCTGATAGAGTGTTACTGTGTATAGCATAGGGGCAGGCCATAGATATCTGTGGTTTGCTTTTACCACAGTGTCTGTAATTAAAATACATGTAAGATTGTATCATATACTTGAACTCGGAATATTCTTTTAAATGTACAACCACATAAAAACTGAAGAACAGTTCCCGGGCTAAGAGATGTCTTATGTAAAGGGCATAGTATCATCAGATATATTATAAGGAAATTTGATTTATCTGTGCAAATTAGGTCTGGTGCCACAATTCTTTGGGTAGTGTCAGACACGCTGGCTGCTGCATATCTTCAGATACTGATGCAACATGAGAAGAAAACTTTCTTCAAMGTAATTTTCAAACCTTGTCTTATAAGAAGTGAATTCAGGGCCTGCAACTGGAAGCCTGAAGTTGTAGGAGAGTTGTCCTAGAACTTACGTGAACCTGACCCATATACAAATGTCCAAAGGACCTTAAACAAGCTTCTKTTCCTTTATATAAGGATAGTATAATATCATTTAGAAAATATTTCAAAAAACATCAACATAGTCTCTAATACTGCACCACATCTTGGTGCAGATGAGTTCTTTTTGTTCCTCCCCTATTGCTTTTGTGATCAAAATCCTTTTTATTTTATTTGTATTCAAAYACTTCTGTCTTTTGCAGTATTAATTCCTGACTTAAGAAGAAGCATTAAGCTAAATGGATTTCTCTTAAATAAAAATGTAAATTCAAAGCCAACATCATTTTAAATGCTGCCCTTAAATCCTTTGCTTGTCTGGGGGAAACAAGCAGTGAGGAATTCACTGTTCCCTGTGTACTGCAGTTATGAAGTGACATTTCAAAGTATTGGGCTCTCTTTTTCTGAAGAGCAGTAACAGGCACAGCTCATGTCACAGTCTGCAAGTTGCTGCGTGGGCCAAGGARCGCAGAGCAAGGGGCTGCTGAAGGAGCAGCAAGGAAAATGAGCTCTCATTCATTCATTCTGTAATCCTCATTATAAGGATACAGCTTAAGGAGAATGAGGTACAGAGGTAATGCATACCTTGGTTCTGTAGTTTTTTTCTTACTGCAGAATTGCATTGATAGTGTTATTGTGTAAATGAACAGAAATTTAGGGAGGAAAACAAGCCCGAGTCGTCTTGTTGTTGGCTATGGCGACAGCTAACAGCATTGCTGTTCCTCTTGCTGATTGCTGTTGAATGGCAGCTCAAAAGCCCTGTAGAAAAGTCTGTTGGAGCCCTGAGAGCTGGTGCAAGGCTTTAGCTATTGACAGATCTAGTGCCTTGTGCTGTGTGATTGAAATGTGCTGAACATCCGTGAGAGTCGAAAAATCCCTGGAGCCCAGGACAGCTCTAAGTTACTGGGAGAGAATCTTAGGATGACTGTATTGAAGAGAAAAACTCAGGTCTTTTCTACCCTGTCTGCTRGAGTGGGGAGAAGTTTCTTGTTCTCACAGAGACTGAGGAGGGTAAAATAACTATTCACTGGGGTGAATGTGTTTGAAAACTGCTTTGGCTCCACGGGAGTTCCCTTATGTTCAGGGATAGTGTGCGAGAGTAAATCCAGTTCATGGCGCAAGTCTGCCTTGCTRCTGTTCAGCAAAGCTGTGCTCCACTACTGTTTATAGTCGGTGGCTAAAGTATTTTCAAAAAAGGGAGAACTGTGGCATAGTTCACTCAAGGCAGGAAGAGGAAAAGTCTTCCTCTTGAGCAGAGGAGAGGAAGGAGTGCTCTGTTGCTCAGTCTCCACTCAGTACTTTTCTTGCCAATGTCAAAGTTGATAAGGAGTTACTTTAAGGTGGAAATGGAATAAGAATGGGGACAGTAGCAATGAGAGGCCCCTCAGACCCCAGGATGCTTACCTGAAATGGGTGTTTGTCTAGTCAGCAATGAATGCGAAAGCACTTGTTTTGTTCTAAAAGCATTTGTATTGCTAATAGTGGTCACAGGATCAAACAAGCTGTAGATTGCTGTTTGTAGATTAGGGGAATTGACTTGTTTTGCTCAAGGATGTGAGATATAATTGTCTGAAGGCCAATGGCAGAACAAATGTAATCTTAAAATATACACAGCATTGATTTAGGTCTTCTATTAAATTTTAATCCATGATTCAAACTCTGAACACATTGGAAAATCTCACTGCTTGAGTTGTTATAGACGTTAAAATGGATACTTAAATTAAGGAAGAGATTAATGTTATGTGAAAATGTGCTCTATAATACCCAGGAAAGATCTGTTTCTTTGTTGTTTAGTGTTATGGCTTCTATAAAATAATGTTAAAAATTGTGATATTGTTGGTGAGAGTATTTACAAAGTCAGTGAATGTGCACACTTCATCAAAGCTCAATGCAATTTGAGAATGCATTGTGAATTGGTAAGTGTAGGCTGTTGTAATCAAGGTCATTTTGAATTAAACTTGTAATGATTTAATGGCAGACAGATTTTCCTAAACCATCCCAGACATCCTCTTGTATTCCTGTGCGTTTCATTAAAACATGAGCCGTAAGGAACATAACCAAGGACAAAACCTAAAACCCCATTTCATTTCATTTCCTCTCTGCTTTGGGAGGACGGAGTGCACAGGGACAGGCTGCGCTCCAGTCTTTAAGTGCTCTTTTTATCTTGTAATAGTGCTTGGAGGAAGGTTAGCATTTTTAAGCAACATCTTAAAAAGCCTCGAGGCCGGGTGAGGACTCAAAGGTATTCATAGAATCAAAACCACAAGCTGCCAAGAGGAAGCTGCTGCTGCAGCTCCCTTCCCCCACGCCAGCCTTTGGTTGCATCTCAGCCTTCTGGACAAAACGGAGCCAGCGCTTAGCAGGAATACCCTATTGTTTGTGCAATTTGGACTTTCTCTGTTCCTTTTAAGAACAGAACTGACCAGGGAAGCTTTCATGCTTTTAGGGCTAGCAATTATAAAGGTGCCACTGAAGAAATTTAGATTTTAAGTGTAACTTTTGTGTAACCAATATAAGCTTGTGTATAAAGTTGGATACTGATCATTATGTTTCTTTTCATGAGTGCCTGGACAGCATTCAGTTTTGCTTCTCTCATTCTTTAATTCTTTGTGTTTGGGAATTCTGTGGTCATAATGATGTGGTTCAATCTACARTGTTTTGATTCAGGATTTCAAGTGAGCTGAGAGATCACTCCCAAGAGAAAAATTAAAATATGGAAAATCTTTAGTGAGCTTTGAAGGGAGGTGCAGGTTGGTCAAGCCTGCCCCTTGGTGTTGCTGGCTACTGCATTTTAATGCTTCTATTTTAACTGCTGTGGAGGGGACTGTAACCACATGTAAGCTGTGGTTATGTGAAACCAGATGTTGCTGGTGCAATTTGGAGCTCTTCTGGGATGCTGCAGGGTGTGAAATGTCTCTGTCCAGCAGTGAAACAAGATGCAAGTGTTCCCTGCTGCATAACCTTCCTGACACGCCTCTGCCTTGTACTGGACTTTGCAAAAAGTCTTGTAGCGTTTATAGCTATTGGTTCCCCCAGCCTTTGAAACTCCTCTAGTTTGCATCTCTGAAGTTAGCTTACATAAAACTGGGAGAGAAGGCAAGGCTGAAGAGCTGGAATGGCAGTGGATTTGGAATTTGTTGGCTTGTGTGTCGTGTTGTGTGGGGTTTTTTTTGTTTGTTTTTTGAGAGGGGAGGTGGAAAGAAGACAGAAGAGTTGTGGAACTGAAGGGATGGATGTGGACCATGCTCCCGAATCAGCATAGCTGTGGGTGAGGAAAGGRACAGCACCCCCAACTGGTGACTGCCCTTGTGGAAAGTAAGTTGGTGAGTTTAAGGAAGTCTTTCTTTCTATTGCAGCTACCAGAACTCCCTACCTAAGGCTTATGTTACAGTGTTTGAATGAGTTGAGAAAAAACATTGAGCTATRTATGGAGCTTTGTGTAAGCAAACCCAGGGGTTTATATTTCTACATGCTGGATTCTGCTGTTGCTGGTGTTTCACATTAAATGTGGATGAGTGTGCCAAGACTGTAAGATGCCTTTTCTCGTGTATGCGTGTATGGCTTGGACACCTCAATGTGTGCCACAGCTGTGTTTGGTGAAGGGGTGTTTGTATCTTTGGTGCTTGAAATTTCCTTTTGTTTAGTAAGAATCTGTTAGAGGATGCCATCATTTGAAACCAAAGGTTTGTGTTTAYACTGTTGGCCTTTTCTGTTTTGAATGGGTTTTGCTTTATGCCTTCTTGCTCTCCCCACCTCCCCCTCCCCTCCAGTCCTCATCCTTTTTCCTTTGCCAGGTGCTTTTGGTTTGATGAAAATCTAACCTGAACCAACATAGAAGAGTAATACAGAGCAAGGGAGATGGAGAGAAAATGTTCCATATAACTTAATAGCAGCCTTTGCTTAAACTTATGTGTTCTGTACATCAGCAGCTGGGTAATCATCCAGGAGTTGTCTKGCTAGAAGTCCTTTCGCACATCTGTTGGGTAAGCTAGTTTTGAATGTACATGCAGTAGTTTCTGAAAGTCTCTTCATCTAAAAGGTGGTATTGGACTGTGATAATCCATCTTCTCCTGCCTTCTGGACCAAATAATTTTTTTGATCAGGGACTGTCCATGATCTGTCAACTCTGATATTTTCCTCAGAGTAGCAAATTATAACAATTTCTTTTTCACTACAAATGTGTTGAAACAGTACGTAACCATTTTGTATTATTTCTGAGTGACAGATGAGCAAAGTTTTTCCATCGTTCTTCTCTGTAATCCTGTGCATGAGTGAAAACAGTTTAGTGGGAAACACCTTGACAAGTGAGCAGGAGTGGTTGTCTGGGCTTTGGAGTATCCTGAGTTTGAGACACTGGGGAATTGTCCTGGTAAGAGTTTTGAGCAAATGCAGTTTTTTTCCAGTGGAAATACAAATGTCCTTTAGACTTAGCCTTTGAAGGAACTGATTTTTGAAATGGCAAGGGTTAGTGATTACACTAATGTTGTACACCAAAGTGAAGAATACTAAGTTTTTGTCAAACACGAGGAGAAAATTCTTTCTGTGGGGTGGCAAACGGTATTTCACTGCTTTCTGCTGAGATGCTGTTGTCTCAGCTAATTGGATCCTGGCATCAAGCTTGTGAATGCACTAGTCAGCTTATGAAATCTTGAGGACTTTTGCGGTGTCTTAAAAAGATTCACTCTGATTTAAGTGTGTATTCTCATCGATATAAATGTACTTTGTGAAATAGCTGCCAACAACATGTCTTGATAATTTCACATTTCTGTGTAGCTAGACATCAGAAGTAAGGGGCTGCGCAGTCCTGATCACAGCCACTTTTAGCAATAAAATGTGGCCTGTTTGGGGAGACCGTTGCAAAGTGTTTACTTTTGTTTCTTCCAAAGTGGAGAATTATTCCAACAAGAGTAAAACCAACAAGACTTCCCATGAAATAATAAACCCTAATCCTGGGGCAGGAAGCAGGATGGTAGGTATGAGTGCATGCCCATGGCAGCCTGGGCCTCGCCAGGAGCTGCAGCTGYGCCAAGCCCCATGTTTCGTAAAGCGGTTATGGACTGAGAAGCCAACTAGCACATTGCTGTCTTCCTGAAGTAAGTGTGAGTTGGGTGGTTTTTAACTTGTCACAAATATCTAGAACATAAATACAAATATTGTATTTTTGCCATTTCAGGTACCAGTGTGTGTGCAAAGGCGGGAGGAAACTGTGCAATTGTTTTAGAGCAGTCATAGCCAGGGAAGCCTGTTGTTCTAGACTTCATACAGGCACTAGAAAAGAAAAAAAAACAAGCTGTGAAGACTGCTAATTTTGTATTTAGATCTAAGATCCCATTAGCCCCAGTCAAAGTTGCTCCATGTAGCAACTCATAATTGCCACATTGGGGTTTCTCCAGTCATTTAATTCTATTTTCGGTCCTTGTGGTGTGGATGTTCTCATAGACACCTTTTCTGACCTTTTTTTTTTTTTTTTTTTTCTCTCTCTCCTCACAAAATAAAAGGTTTGCATCAGTTCCTGGCAGAGTTTCCTTCCTGCCTGTTAATTTCCGACTCTTGCTCTGGTTTCTGTGTTGACAGCTGCCACATGTAACTTGGTAGGGTGTTTTGGGAATGCTGCTTTGTAGAGTATCTCCCTAATATTGATGGTTTCTTGTACAAATCTTTTTGTGTTGTCTTGGAATAATTATAGAGGACTATAAAGAATACTTATACAAGGTTTGATTGTACTAGATGAATAAGAATTTCCCATGAGAAAAAAGGTTTGCGTGGATGGTGTAGTTTGAAAAAGACTTTGTCTGCACTGAGACATATTTAACTGTGCAAGGCATAGTTAGTTCAAAGGACTTGCCCTTTTTTTTTGATAATCATTAAACCTCTTTTCCTGTGGCCTTGCCAGTCGATATCTTCCCATCTGTCAGGCCAAGTCATTCTGCTGCTATTGAATTCTCAGTGCACTCTGTTTAGTAGGTGGTTTCATGTGTCTTGCAGTTCTTGTCTAGTTCTGTGTGCAGAGGATTTTCCAGGTGGGCAGAGGCAATGGTGCCTAAATTGCAATCACCTGGTTGCAAAATAACACGGTTCCTCTAAAGGAGCCTTGTGGTTTTCACCTCTTAACTAATGCAGTTAGATAACTTCTTTGTTTAGTCAAATAACTAGATTTACAATWTAAATTTTTTCCTAGTCTAAGATGCAGTGTTTCTGTTCACTGTGGAATTTGTCTATGGCTTTGGGTAAGTTGATAGCATATTTCTTTTCCATTTCTGTGAGGCAAAAAAAAAAAAAAAAGTTTATGGCATTATTTTTCATAACAGACGAACTCCAAACCTTCTGTTCATGGGAATGTTGTAGCTGCTTTTCACAGAATCACAGAATGGTTGAGGTTTGAAGGGACCTTTAGAGATGATCTAGTCCAACCCTATGCTGAGGTAGGGACACCTAGAGTACATGGCACAGGGTTTTATTCCGAAACTTGCTAATCTATAAACGAAACCAGATTTGTTTTGGAGACTCCTTCAGTTTAAGCTCTGCAGTTGGTGGTTATTCTGTGTGGTTTCTGCTTTGCCATTTTCCTTTGTAGACATATCATTATCCTTCCTTTATAAGAAATGTACTTTTCTATGGTGTATTTTATCATCAGTTTAGTCTTGTAATGAGAGCTTCAGAATTAAATAATTTTAATTGTAGAGATTGTTCAGAATTGCTCAAGGAATTGCTATGCTTAAAATCTAATACTACAAATACTGTCTTCTAAATTCAATTTTCCTTCAATATAGTTTTTAGAGTAGTAAGAACCAACGAATTGGGTAGCGTTGCCCTGGGACGGGAGGAGGGCCGCAGCGCTTGTCCTTTTGGCTCTTTGATGCTCTTGCAGGTCCCGCCTGCCTATGTGGTAGCGGCTAAAGTGCAAAAACTGGCCTGTGGCAAAGGGTGTGAGTAGGCAGAGCACAGTGTGTGCTTGTGGACACGAGACACTCCCATGGCTGTGGCTGCGTCTTGCTCCTTGGCCTCATGTTTCTTTCTTGGAGGGCTCACCCTGAGCCCTGCAGAGCCAGCTTTTTCTTGGAAAGAAAGCTCCCAGAAGGCTGCTGCCTGCTGAAAATAAACCTAGCTCGGGACTCAGCTGTGATGCTGCTTTTCCTGTTTGCGGAGTCTTTTCTTAGGAATCAAACAGTCCTGACGAGGTGGCATCTGCTTGCTTGGTGTTTGGCTCCCTCCTCTGGCCCCTGTTTGGAAAAGCGTTCCAGTTTTCCTTGCTGGAGCAGCCTGTAAGATAAAATGAGGTCGTGGTTGCACCCACATCCAATTGAAAATTGAATGTCCAATTTAAAGCTACTGAATGATATGACTGCTAAATGTTACTTTAGCTAAGAGTTGTTAAAAAGATAATTCTTGTAAATAAGACAAATCTTTTCTCTTTACTCCCCTTGTTTCCCCCGAGTCAAAAGCTCTGAAGAGCAGGTACTGGGCAGTGAGCCATGGGTGGGTGCCGGGTACACTTGGGATTGGCTGTGACCAGGGTCTTTGTGACTTGCTGATAACTAAACACTAGAGAGCAAAATGTTTCTTTTTGACAACTAGACATATTTTTATTTCCTTTTTTTCTGCAGGTCATAGAAACGCTCTCAAAACTTTCCCGTACTCCTATAGCAATTGGCACAGGAATAAGGTATGTTACAACTGCAGAGATTTATGGGAATAATGCCCCTTGCATGGTTCTCCTTGGGAAGACTGTTAGAAGCTGTACAGGGCATCACAGAGCTCGTAATGGGTGCCTAGATAAGTGAAGCAGAGAATGAAGAGATGCAGAGCATCCTGGCAGCTGGTGTTCTCCAGTAAGCACTTCACTGCTTGCAAATGGTGTTGCTCTGGGACAGCTAACCGAAACTGGACCTTGAGCTCCGAGTTCAGCAGGGCATCTATCTTCTTTGTCAGGTGTATTTACTGAGGTGAGAGAGGTCTTTTGGTATACCCAGAAGACACCCACCATACACAGGGTGAAGAAACAGAGTGGTATTATGGAACTTGAAATAATTTTGAGACACAAGTCGTACATCAGGCTGCTGCAACACTGATCTGTGAGGAGAAGAATGAATTTTCATGATTTTCAGAAGGGAGAGGGAGGAGAAAACCCATTCATGGGGCTGTGAGCAAAGATGAAAAATAGTATGCTTTACTTKTGTTTTTTTTTCTGGTTTGAGTGATTTGTTTCTGTAGTCATATCATCATGTATAACTGATCTTTAAGAAGAAAGGTAAAAATTTCTAGCCAATTGTGTAATGTATATGCAGTGCTGAAAATTGATATTTGACTGTAGCGCTACTGCTGCTATTGAGTATTTAAAAATCTGACCATGGTGTACATTTTTGGCCATTTATATTGACCCCACTCAGTAGCATTTTTAGTTTGTTAAATATGAAATTATAAATACTATTTGTCAGAGGAAGGGAAGCATACTCCTCATAGCTTAATATTTCTTAATGTTAGCATTTTAAGAACAAAACAGAAAACTATTTGTGACTAGAGCAGTATGATATAATTTATGCTATTTTTATTTCTATAGGCCCTTCCCTACTGAAGAAAGCGTTGATGATGAAGACATCTACAAAGGTCTTCCTGATCTAATAGAGTATGTTGTAAATCTTTAGCTGAATGAAAAATTGTTTTTTAGTTGTTTGATATTTATGTGATGTTATTGAATACACATCTTTACTTGGTAAAGTACGCCTTCATAAGTGCCTCAGAATTGGGAGACAGTCATCAGTGTTGTGTTGATCTCATACAATCATATTTTAAATGTGGTAAGAAGATCATAGGACTTAATTTCCTTTAATGTACTACTTTGTAAGATGGATCTGTTGCTCTGTTTTCTTGAGCGATCTTTTTCTGAAGTGGTTCCTTGCAGAGCTACATGGTAATTTAGATGTGTTGATTTTTYTTTCATTGTTTCATATTTTTCAGTGAAACTGGAGAAGATGAGGACTTATATGATTGTGTTTATGGAGAAGATGAAGGTGGGGAGGTCTATGAAGACCTCATGAAGGATGAAGCAGCACAGCAACCTGTACGATTTCTAGTTTCTCTATTTTTCATCTATTGCACTTATTTCTGATGWTTAATGTCATGAAGTGATCTCTTTATGGCTAGTTTTAATGAGCTGTCACATGTGCAGTACATTGTCTCCTGTGTAAGACTTGGTAGAATCTCCCTTGGCAAAAAAATCAAACGTTAACATRGTTTTTTGAAAGAAATATAATTTTTTACCGAAATAAGGTAGTGATATATTTTTGCTAAGAATGAGTCAATATTGAAGATTAAAATACTAGTTAATTAAGAGGAATTAAAAATACAGTTTACTYGCTTATTTACATGTTAAATTATTTTTTATTAAAATTGTTGTTTTGGCTATAATTGGAACAACTAATGTAGAAATGACAATTTTTTTATGCCTTACTCGACCATATAGTCTTTGATCATTAGACTAATTGTGCTGAGCTATGCTACAGTGCTATACCATATAAAGACTTTATGTTTTCAAAACCATCCGGAAAAAATACAGACCCTTCTAATAATATAATTGTCTGCCCTTCCTAAGAGATAGGTCTTCTAAGGTCTGAAAAACATTGATGTCATGATAGTTCTTGCCTTTTTTTTAACAAGATTTTAAAGATGATTGTGCTTTTCTCCTGTAATATTATGCCTGATGTTGTCTCAAGTTAGAAATTCATCTCTGCTTTTCCAAATTGCTCTTTAGTTGTGTAGGAAGAAGTTGTTAAAGGAAGTTAGTTATAGGAATAGTTAATAGGAATCTCTGATTTTTTTTTCWTAATCTTATGTTGAAATTCAAAACACAGTAAGTTTTGGATTGCTTAGAATAGATATTTTTTTCCACAGTAGAATTTGTTAATCTCAGACAGTTTGTAGTGTGCAAACTCTCTCTGAGTCTTTTTTCTGATTCAAATGTCAGTCTCATCCTTATTTCATAGCAAATGATTAATAAAGAAATCAGAACTTTCACCATCTTAYTTTAGCTGTATCTTAAGCCTAGGTAGTCTCTTCTATTGCAGGTTAGGAATGCTTGTAAATGTATTTATAAAAATACTGAGTGCTGATAATTGCTTCAATTCCCTGTGAGTCTGCTGGTTTGCACAGAAAAATCCCAAGGTTTCTTTGAAAAGAAGTACATGTTTGCAAAGACAATTTTAAGAGGTTGCTGCATTTCCCAACTTGACAAGAGCTTTGTGTTTTATCCAAAGAAAAAGCCCCCGTTGTGATCACAGACGGAAAGCTGTAAATAAGGGCAGGGATTAGATGGAATCCAGTATTTATGGGAGTGGAAAGTTACTTATATAAGTTAGTCCCATTAAGTTTAATGGAATTAATAACTGCTTAGTGTTTTAAATAAGGTTTCCTAATCTGAATCTAAAGTGAATGTGACTTTATCCTTCAGCTCCAAAAGTATGTGTGGATGTTAAGCCTTTTATACCTAAACATTAACTAACTGTTCATAATATTCCTTTAATGCTGAATTTTTGGTAAAACTCTTGTAAATATCTAATAGAAGAATAAAAAACAATCTTTGTAATTGCTACTCTCTTTAGAGGCTGCASTACTCAAGTTGGGGTAAGAAAGAAAGGAAGAAGCTATTGTCCTAATTGTTTGTTTTTAAACAAATAAATACGTTTGTTGTCCATTATGTATTCAATAATGACTTAAACCTGACTTCATTGTAATTGCAGAAACAYGCTGAAAATGACATAAGAAGCTGTTGTCTCGCTGAAATAAAGCAAACTGAAGAGAAGTATACTGAAACATTGGAATCAATAGAAAAAGTAAGATACTCAAGAGTTGTTGTTTACATATTTTATAATTATTATTCACAGCTTGGAAAATGACATAGTTAATGTGTGTATGTATATTTTTTTCTAACAGTTTTTCATGGTGCCGTTGAAAAGGTTTTTGTCAGCATCAGAGTTTGATACTGTTTTCATCAACATTCCTGTAAGTAATTATGTATTTAGTGAAAAATTGAAAGATTTGTATGCTGTCCATTTTTGTCAGATCTTATTGCATAAAGTGATTATGTGAAATAAGGTGCACATGTTCTCACAAAGCATTCATGTATTAGGAKAAGAAATC
Source organism: Nothoprocta perdicaria (assembly GCF_003342845.1). Classification (NCBI taxonomy): domain Eukaryota; kingdom Metazoa; phylum Chordata; class Aves; order Tinamiformes; family Tinamidae; genus Nothoprocta; species Nothoprocta perdicaria. The sequence goes on from NW_020455577.1 coordinate 3,980,400, forward strand.
TTGCAGAATAATCCTTTTCCCCCCTCTTTTTTTCCTATTTAAGGAAATAGGGTACGAAAAGCAGTATTTGCCAGACAATCAGTGTGGAGYATCTTTGCATAGGTAGCTAGTAATTCATTGAAGATGGATTGCCTTTTAAAATATGTCAGTATTTTAGTGATTGAACCAAGTTGTGCCTCGATTCTGAGCAGAGTTTTCAGAAGACAGCTATAGCTAGTGAGCAATCCTGGTATCTAGGTTTCATATGTTGTCATGGAAGACTTCAAGTTACACATACAACTTTAGCAGAATCTGCCTTTGGAAGATGGTGTAACAGATTTTCAGTAGACATACAGGTCTTGGAGTATGTTGACTGCCTTTTGAGAGATCCCTGCTTTCCAAAACAAGTTTACTTTCTGTCCTACATGGGCGTTTCTTATTTGGTGTAAATAAGGCCCTAGCTTGACCTGTTTGATTTATCGTACATCCCTTTCCTAAGTCTCAGTCTGTCTAGGTATGTTGACTTACATGCATTTGAAGACCTAAAGCCAACCAAAGTGAAACACTATACAGGGATCTATAACCATAACAAGGTCAGTTAATTCATTAAAAAGTGTTGGGGTAACAGGTAAGAGGAGTAAAAAGAAAACTGTTCATTTGAAATGATCAGGATGTACTCAGCTACTGTACTGCAGTTATTTTACTTGGCTTTCCATTGTCAGTATTCAGTAGTCTTTGGTTACAACAGGGTGCTTATTTCTGACAGGATAACCTTTCATAGACTTCCAAAAGCATGAAAAGAAATGTAGGGCTTATGTTAACCAAAAGTATGGGCAAACATTTTGTCTGCTCACACCTTGACTCTGCAGCAGTTCCTCAGCAGGAAGGCTGGAGGGCAGTGGAAGCTCATTTTAAACTAAAAATAGCTCTGTTAAAGATCTACTGCATACTGGGATGTGGAGAGAAATGCAGTGRTCTCAGAACAGGATGAGTTTGCCACTTTGAAGGAGTTGTGGTTTGTGGTGAAGCCTGGGCACTTTAGAGTGAGGTGTTTTTTTTTTTCTGTATATAGATTCTGACAGATGCCTGCTGGGCAAAATTATCTCCTAATGTTAAAAGGTACCTCTAGTGCTAAGGTTTAAAAAAAAAAAAAAAAAAAAAAAAAAACCAAAACAAAAAGCCAGTCTAAAGACAGTGCATTTCACAAGGGCTCACAGATTTGAATGTAAGATTCAGTCCTATAAAATATATGTGCATGTAGGTCTATCTATTTATCCATGCATGCCTGTAGGGATGTGTACATTTACATCTGTGCATGGTTATGTATAGAGACGTATAGACAGACACAGGCATATAGAGGGAAAGAGATGGATAAAAGGATGAACAAATGCTGAAGTGATGAAGCTTTTGTCCTTTTGTTAACATTTAATAATGTTTAATGTTTTAAAATGATGTAAATGTTTTCTATGGAGATAAAAGTTTGGCAAGAATCTGTTCAGGAAATGTCCAGCTCTTTCCTGTGGCTGTTGCTCAATTGTATCTCTGTGCACTTTTGTAAAAATGCATTCCTATAATCCGTTTGGAAGCATTTCTGTAGTGATGCCTGTGTGTACTGCAACTTCAAGGCCTGAGGATATGGTCATACAGTTGTTGGCAASTGAATTTGATCTGTTTTAAGACGTTTTTGTTCTTGTGGCTGGGAAGTGATAACTGATTTTATGTTTATCCTCTGTTTATATTCACATAATTCCCTACTGGATGTTAATTATTATCCATGTGCTGTATCTTTTACTGCGTTAAACCATCTCCAGTGGCTTTTTTCAAAGTCTCATTCTTTCCTTTGTAGTGGACTGTACCCAACTTCTAAGCAATTCTCCTCATTCACTGAGGTGGAGGCTGTAGCTTTTTAGCCTCTCCTGACTTAATTACTTACGACTTCTCTTACAGTACCCATGTTGATGGGTAGCAGTGTCAGGCCAGGAGTAGACACTCCTAGTAAGGGTTTTTTTTTTTTTTTTTTTTTTTTAATAGCGATGAGCATCAGAGATGCTTTGCTACTATATAACAAGGCTCCAGTCTTTCTATCGTATTTGTACTTTAAGCCTCCTGTATTGGAAAACTCATTATGATTGCAGTTAACTTAGCTCTGGAACATCACTAATTGACCARTGTAATGTACAAAACTATTTTTTCMTGGCTCAGGGACATGAATCACTACTTTATCTTGTCACTAAAGCATTTACTTGACTTAATTTTAAAATTATCATTATGAAATGAAGACGAATTAACAGTGCACACTTCAAGCTAAAATAAATCAGCGTTTTATAAGCAGTTCTTGGAATTCAGCTTTTTGCATCGAACTGAATATGTGACAAACCTTGAAATTTAGCTTCTACTCAGAAATGATCTGTTTTCTAACTTGGTGAAATTGGTGGTTCTAACATGAAATCAAAGCATTTGTAATTCCATTTACAAACTAAGCAAAACCAAACTTTCCTCCCTTCCCCCTTCACTGTTTTCAAGGATTTGGTGAAAATTCACCGAAGTTTAACACAGGATATCARTGACTCCATTGTTAACAAAAATGATCAGAACCTGTATCAGATTTTTATTAACTACAAGGAAAGGTAAGATTTATGCACTAACTTTTAGTACTTTTTGATAATCTACCCTGAGTCATTAAAGTGTTTCACTATTTCTATTTTTATTTGCTTTTTTATTTTATTTCTAAAGTAGAATCAAATTCAATGTCAGTATATTTATAAAGCTGCCTGTAAGCACTCTTGCCTGCGGAGTCCCTCGCTCTGAGCTTTCGTGTTGAGCAGGACGTAGTTATCTCCCAGGTTATTAGACTTTCTCCTGCTGCAGGAAGCAATTGGATGGCACAAAGTTGTTCTGGTAATGCGTGTTTTTTCCAAAGTAGCTTTGAGATTTGTGCTACAAGGAGGGGGAAAAAAGGAAAGAAAGAGCAAACCCAAGATTCCTTTACTATACATAAAGGAAATGTTTGGGAGGTAGACTCAGCATTTTACAATGTAGTTAGTAAAAATAATCAAATGTGGTAAAAGTTAAATTGTTTTCAACAGTCGGGGGGAGGAATCCCAAAACTGAAGAACTGTTGGAGAATTGGATTGGAGAACATAAAATTTCTTTTAAAAAAGATAGCAGTAACTAACCTTATTGTTAAGCCTATTTTATAGAATTTATTTATAATATACTTTGATATCTATGGCGTTTTTAAATACTACAGACTGTAGGACTGTTAAACAGCAGCCATGCTTATCAGAATGCATACATATGARTGTTAAGGCAAATTGCAGTGCTTCTACAGGATTTTGAAGAAAACCCAATACTGTGTTTTCCCTGAAAAGCCTTCCTTGTTTTTCTTTTCTTGCTGCCCACTGAAACTTGTGGCTTTCAATTTACTTTGAAAGTGTGTTACCAATCTGTTCATGAAATATGATCAAAACGGTTCTTAAATATGCAAATGTTCTTTTAATTCCTTTTCTCTTGCTTTGATTTAGATTGGTTATTTATGGACAGTACTGCAGTCAAGTGGAGATAGCAATATCATGCTTAGACAACATCTCTAAGACAAAAGAAGATGTTAAGTTGAAGTTAGAGGTATSGATATTGATAAAACATATACATACAGATTTTAAGTTGCCTCGTCATTGTTACTTGATGCAAATATACTTCCCAGCTGTCCCTTCCCCTCCTGAAAGAACGGGCAACCTGCCTGAGCTTGCAGCGTTGCTCTGGTGCTGCTTGAGGAGACTGAACTTAGAGGCACAGAATGGTTCAGGGCRGAGAGACTGTCCCACAGTCTCTCCTTAGGACCCTTGTTCTCTGCCAAGATCCCTCAACCTTTCTAGCAGTGTTGCTCCCAACCAGCCTGTCCCCAATGCAGGACTCAGCTATTTTTTAGCTCTGCTTCTATTGCTGTATTGTTTATTTTTCTCCATTTTGTTTGTATTTCACATCTTATGTTTAATATAGTTGCTTGGACTATATAAGCCTTGTCTTAGTTATACATACGTATATATGTATGTACATATCATTTTTAATACTTGCATTTTCTGATTTATTTTCATCGTTCTTCTGCTTTGAACCAGGAATGTTCCAAGAGGGCCAATAATGGGAAGTTTACATTGCGGGATCTCTTAGTGGTTCCAATGCAGAGAGTACTAAAATATCACCTGCTGCTCCAGGTATTTTGCTTTTTAAGCTTTAGGTATCTGATAGCAGAACTGTGATGCTTTATCCTTGGTAGAACTTTTAAATAAGGTATAAAGCCTTTGCCAAAGGGAGGTGATTTTTATTTCCATAGATTTTAGGCTGATTTATTACAAAATAAAATCCAGTCAAGTGTGGGTTTCGTAGCGGTATTCATTCCTCAGAGCTGAAGCACATCTGCGAAAAACAAACAAATCACAATTGCTTCCCCAGCATCTGAACCTTTTCATTGTTGGTATTATTAAAATGGTTAGTAGTGTCGAACTATAATCATGGTGCTTTGAAATGTGGGCTCTCAATAGAGGAAGCTCAACAATGCTGCATACCTTTAAGATGCTTCCCTGCTTTCATAAATTACAATAAAGCCATATTTATTTTGAAATGTTTCTTGTTATAACTCACAAAGCGTTAGCTTTCACTGTTAGTCCTATAATAAGGGTGGAGAGTCTTATAAATTTAATTTGATAGCTGTGCCAGGAGACTCATTAGTTCAGCAGCAAAGAAATATATTACTGTATTACACTGTCAACCCTGCTGATGCTTGTAAAATGTCATTTTAAAAAGAGCTACTACTTGTATGTGAAGCATAATTTTGACTCTGCAGTGCAATATACATTCTTATATTAAATTTCTTAAGATATTTCTATAAATGGGAGTCATCAGTATTTTGATCAATGGAAATTTGGAAAAAGAAACAAAATGAGCAGTACAGCCCTTAAACTGCTTATAAGATCTGAATYATGGTTTTATAATTGTGTATAATATGAAAGGATATTTAGTGTGTCAGTTATACACTGTCTGGAATTACRAAAAATAAGTTGGTTAACATAGACAAACATTTGACAGATGAAAGAATCCTATCAAGTTATAGTTGTTATAATATGAAATAGTTATTCCTTAATTTTCTAGGATTTTAGAAAATTGGGATTGTTCCCTCTGTGGAATGTGCAAATGAAGGTGTCTGACCTGTGCTTCCAACCTGCACATACAGTAGTGATCTTATTGGCAAGTTTTAAGTGCTAGACAGACCAAATTAGCTTTTAATGGTTTTTGTTAATAGTTAAAATCAGTCTTTAGGCTGTGTTGCAGTCATCCTTAAGCCAATGACCTGTTTGCAGTAACCTCTAGTAAATTTTAGGCTCTACAGGTCACTATAGGGAAAAAACTGTGAATTCTTGGGCTGTGCTGTCTAAGGTGTAAGTGGCAATTTCTTTGTGGGTGAGCGATAGTAGCTTCAGTTTGTGAAGCGACAGCCAGTGGGTGAAAAGCTCTAACTCTTCTGTCAACAGGAACTGGTAAAACATACTACTGATCCTATGGAGAAGACAAATCTAAAGCTGGCTCTTGATGCGATGAAGGTATTTGTGACAAGTATTTATATCCATGTTCCCCATTAAAAGGATAATTCACAATTATATTTCATGGCAGAGATAACGTTTTTCACAACAGGTCAAATGTTTTCACCATTCACTGTGATGTTGGTGAGTACACTAGGGCAAAGATATCCTTGAAGTCTTTGCTGAAGTGTGAGAACAAGTTTTTAGTAGTTTTCTGAGCTGCCGTGTTTCTGAAACAGAGTTGTCCCATTTTTCTCATTTTGATTCTCAATCCACTGTGACAGTTATGTCCTGCCTGGCAGAAGACAAGACTAGCCAATGTAAACAAAATAAAATGTACAGAAATTAATAACTTTATTAATGCTTGTGCCTGCAGTTAGCTCAACTCATTATTCCCCTGCTTACTGTGTTGTCTTATCATAGCTGCCAGTAGAAGTAACCATGCAGCATAGATATGTTGCGTCTAAAGCCCCTAACATGTGTCTTCTGGAAAAATGAAAAATCTTTGGGAGTATTTACTAACAAAGTAGAAATTGAGTAATTATTACTGCCTATCCAGTAAGAAAATTGTAAGAAAATTTTATATGGTCAGCTTTCTTTTAGCAGAATTTGTAGGTTCTCATAAAAGCGTCTTGAGAAGAAATATCCTTTCTTTACTYTCCAAATTTGTGACCATATTGAAAGATCTTGTTAAATCAGGTTGTGAAGATCGGAACACCTTTCTGAGCTGCTGCTCTCAGCACTCCCGACCTTACCAATTACCATTCTTGCTCACTCGTGGTCTCCAGCCACAAGCAGAAGCACCAGCAAATCGTCACTATTGCTCAAGCATGTTCAGATGATTTTAAAGGTGTCAGTGAAACATGAGATGTGCTGGTAACACACCAACAATAGACAACAATAATTCAAGTTCTGAATGAGATCAATTAGATCAATGAATRTGACTTCAGAAGTATGTACTCTGCTACAAGCTCCTTTTAAAATCCCTTGTGTAATAACTTCTCTTTGTACAAGCACGCAGTCTTTATACACTGTGGCTTTGGAGCAGCATTATACCACGTTTTATATGTGGTATTTACTCTTTGTTTTTAGGTGTTAGTGTCAAGTGTTTTTTCAGACTGTGCAGTACATCAATTACATTTCCAAGTCTAGTTTTGAAAACAAGATATTAACCAAATTCAGAAAAAGTCCTCTTTTACAATTTATTATATGGTTTTTCTTTATCTTGCTACTGAATTTGGAATTGAAAGAAGAAAGTTGTAAATATGACTTGAAAATGTGTAGAGGGTTTTTGCTATTTATTTAGGTGTACATATAGGTAGTCGAATATTAAAGATAGCTATATCTTTTTTAGCCTTCTCTGCATAATCGTTTTTTAAAAAAGTTATGTGCTCTGTTACAGAAAAGCTTTTCTCCCTTTTACCCTTGATGCTCTAGGACTTGGCTCAATATGTAAATGAAGTAAAGAGAGATAATGAAACACTCCGTGAAATTAGACAATTTCAGCTATCAATAGAAAATTTGGTATGTGATATTTCTCATTTATGTAGTTTTAAAATCACTTCTGATCAAACGTCTTGTTTGACATACTTTTTCCACCCCCACCACCCATTTTACATGCCGTTATAGTATTCCTGTGTATGCATGCTTAAGTTGGTTTAGAATGGTAATGTGCTTAAGTATGGATATTCCTGCTCACTATTTTTGGCATTTGTGTACAGTTAAATGTATTTGTGCACTTAAATATTATTTGCATAGTGCTGCAGGTGTTTTCAAAATGGAAAATAAATGTCAAGTACTGATGCTTTGTCAACCTTTTTAACATGAAAGTGAAATAAGGATGTGTTTGTTTTTTTTCTTGGTTGTTTGCTTGTTTGGAATTGAAAAAGGGGATAAAGAGGGGCAGTCCACCTTATATGTCAACTTTTTAGCTCATCTACTAGGCTAATATTRCATATTTTTTGTTTTCAGAACCATTCCCTGTTACAGTATGGGAGGCCACAAGGTGATGGGGAAATAAGGATAACTACATTAGACAAACGTGCAAGGCAAGACAGGTGATGGTGTGAGGTTTGATGTTTACTTTTAAAAATGTCTGCAGGACAATTCTGTCTTTTATAATTGTGATCAGTTCAGTGATTCTTGAGAGTACTTTCTCTTTCACTGTGCAATCATGGAGCCTATCAATGTTAAAGTAAATTTGCGAAGTGGTTCATGGCAAGTTAGCCAGTACATTATCTTTTGGGGTCATCTAAGTCTCTGTGAACTGCTTGCAAAAATACTTCAAGTATTTCATGTTCTTTTATACAGTATTTTAATTGCCTGTGGCACTTAGAGGACTTTGGGTGTTGACTTTACAAGGTGTTTTAACCCTTTTTTGATGTTGTATTTCTATAGGCATATCTTCTTGTTTGATCTAGCTGTAATTGTTTGTAAACGGAGAGGTGATAATTATGAAATGAAGGAAATAATAGATCTTCAAAAATACAAAATTACAAATAACCCCACTACTGATAAAGAAAATAAAAAGGTATATATATTTTACAAATTACTATCTTGCTAATAAAACGTGTGCTTTCAGAAACGTTCAGAAATTGTGCGAGTTCACAATTGTGTAAGAAATGTATATGAAATTTATTTACCAAGCTTTCTGTATTAAATAAGCTCTAAGTTATTTGAAATGAATGCTTAGGGATTTCAACTTTGCTTGTTTTGAGATAACTAAAATTTTTGAGTAAGCCATTCCCAAGTGAGCAAAGTCATATAATAATGTGCTCTCAGTCAGGATTTGTATTAGGGAACCCAAAGTTGCTTTTCTTTCTTTCTTGCACGCCCCCTCCCACCCCCTAACCCTCCCCAATAACTGTTGTTCAATCGTTGAGTCTGTGTATTGCTGGTTTTTTTTTATGCAGTGGTCTTATGGCTTCTACCTCATTCATATCCAAGGTCAAAATGGATTAGAAGTTTATTGTAAAACTAAGGACTTGAAGAAAAAGTGGCTAGAACAATTTCAGATGGCCCTGTAAGTAGACTTTCATTAAAATAAAATCGCCTTCATTACGAATCTAAGAGTATGCTGCAGAAATGTTTTTAATTTTAATTTTTATATACCCTCAATTGCTTTATTTGACTTAGTGAAAACAAAACTGATAGCTGATAGAAATATAATACTTGGATGAAACTCCTCATAGAGAAGAAAGAGGGCACTCTAGGCTTTGTATTAACTTTTGGCCATCACTTAATGTTTGAAACAACTTGTGGGAATAATGTTTTAGCAGTAAATATCTAACATAATAGTGACTTTCCCTCTTTTATTTTGGCTAATTACATGTTTGAGATGCTGCTGCTGATTTAGGAAAACAGTGCTGATTTGTTTTTTTAGTGTCTTTTAAGTGCTTAGATCAAGTTGTTTGCTTTATTACTTCTGATTTCCTTTGTAAATTTTCAACTTAGACATGAATGTTTTGGATTTCTTAAAGTTCAGTTGTTGAGATGCGGAACTGTAGATTACATGATTGTTATGCAGCATCAGCTTTACTTCTGTTTTTGCTTCTTGATGGAAAGACAAATGTGATTATTGACACCTTGAGTGTTCTGATTAAATTTAAAATATGTGAACAAAGGAATCTGATAATTAGGAGATGCTTAGCTTTATTAAAAAAAGAGTGTGGGGGAGTGAGATATTCGTAGTGAAAATAGACAACATGATTAAAGGTTGTTTTAAATATGATTGTAAAGGAATGCCTCCTGATAGGAGAAAAAAGGTGTAGGTATGCTATAAAGAGCTGATATGACTGAAACTCGCTTATAAGCTGTGTGTGCACATGTATGCATGTGTGTGTATATATATATATATACATGGATATACATATGTGTGTGTGCATATAAAAACTTTATTTTGTCGAGTTTTAATGATTAAAGTTGAAAATATGGAGAAGAACCTGGTTTGGACAAATACTGTGAGGTCTCCTACCAAGGTTCCCCATGTTGCTGATTATAGCAGACATAAATGTTCCTTGGTAACAATTTCTGTGTAGCATGGAAGGGGTTGGGAAGAGGTTTCTAGTCATATGGGCACCGGAAATGAACTACTTCAGCTTTTCCTGTCTTTCTGCCTTTGTTCCCTCCCTGCGCTTCCTGTAATGCCATTATTGATATTTATTTAAGTGTAGATAAATCGTGCTTGAAAAGCATGAGGAACCCAGCTTTATCAGCATTAACATTACCGGTATTGATCCCTTTCAGACCTCCTCCCTTGACCCTGAGGAGAGTGGTGAGGGGAAAAACCCACCAAGGAGTCAGTGAGAACAATAGGAGCTCTGCTTTGTCCTGGAAATGAGTCCTTGCTAATATGTAAATGTTTTTATGATTCCCTGCAGGCTTGTTTTTGTGCCTGCTCCCCTCTGTTTCGTTTTCACCATGTTTTTGAGGACTCCCTGTTCTCTTGTATCTCAGGGATGTCTGCTCCTTGTGCAGCTCCCAGTTTTGGGAGCAGCTGGCAGTCTGTGTGTCTGTCCTGCTGCTGCCCCAAATCCATCTTCCCAGACAACAGCCACCTCTGCAAAAGGTTTCATCCCCCTACCCTGCCATTCTTTTTTTCTTCTTTTTTTTCCTGACTTTGATCTGTTCTTGCCCAGACTATCTACAATACCTACTCATCATTTGAAATAGCACGATGTTCATGCTATAATGACCTTTATTTTCTGTTTGTGAGTATTGAAGCTGTTTAGAGGTGTGCTTTGGTGAGCAATGATTTACTGATTTCTTCCTGCTAGTTGTCCTAGGAGAGCAGAACAGAGGAGACCCAAAGGTCTATCGAGGTTAATGTGCTCCTCTTTGAGCTTGGACAGATGGAAGTTGGTGAAAGTGAGACTGGTGGTGTCAGCCTTATCTTTCATGGACATTTGTCCATCTTGTAAAGCCATACCCCTGGCTTAACCTCTTCCCATGTGGATGTGGAAGCTGGAAGAGCAGGTTGCTGCAGGTCAGGGTTGAGCTGTGTCAGTATTGCTGAGCTGTGTCAGTAGAGCTGAGGTGACAGGTAGTGCAATATTTACACTACACAGTTCTGTTCTTCCCTTATTGCAAATGAGATTGAAAAGAACATTTTAAAAGAATCTTCTTTGATTTTTTTTCCTCTTTTATGACCAACTTTGGCTTTATAGCATATTTCACTCTGCAACCTTCTCCCAAGACAGATTTCCCCAAACATACTGCAGAGTGCATAGCAGCAATTAGTATCTTTGTTGAGGCTCAAGAGTTTGTATGGGAAATAAGCAAAGCCAGCTGTTTTGCTCAGCAGGTTGGTTGGTTTTGGTTTGTGCTTTTCAGGGCTCTCATTGCTTATTCTGTAGCATGTCTGGCCTGGTGTCATTCTGCTCTGGAAAGTAGCCATGATTAAAATAATGCTCTTATTCATCATAATTATAATTGCTATGTTTGCAGGCAGGTATTTGATTACTGAAAAAAATTGTTAAACCTGCATTGCGCTTTTGACAAGAGGAAAACTGGGTTTTTGGTTGCTGGAAATGTTGCTTGAGTCACATTCACATTGTCACAAATGTCAGTGTGGTTTTGTTGCCTTCAGAATAGCACTCTATATGCAGTCAGGTCTGTGCTATGTTAATTGAGAAACATTACAAGGTAAGATGCAGGTTCTTTTTTTTTTTTTGTAAGAATATTTTTAAAGAAAATTTAAGAATATTTTCTTAAGAATATAAGAATAAATTAGAATCCCTTTTAGTAAGGTAGTTAGATGGCTGTATTGGTGTAAGCCTGGCAGTGGTTACAGTTACATTTCTGAGAAGACATCCAATGCAGAGACCTTACTTTGCTTTCTGAACCTTTAAAAGTATCTCAGTAAAATCCCTTTTAAAAACTTTTTTTGATGTTGACAATTCCTAAATCTACCCAAGTCAATCAAGTTGCTCTTGAGCTCCAGTAGTGTAACAAACACAAATTTGATTCTGGATACAGACATACATGTTACTGATGTAACATGTAAGAGAAGAGAGCTTCTCTCTACGGAAAAGCTTCCTTGCAACAAAGGATGGGATCCCAGGGTCCTTCTCAGGCTAGTAACTGCTTCGTGTTTAGAGAGAGAGCAAGTTTTGCAGCCTTGTGGAGGTACTTGGCCTTGTGGCCTGCTGTTATTGTATGTGTTGAGTTCARTCATGTGAGAAGATGGGAACAATGGTTTTCTTTTTAGAAGAAATGGAGTAAATTGGTTTTATTCACGTTGCAGTTCGATTGTGACGGTAAGTATTTGCTGTTTTCCTGAGGCTAATGTTAAATTTAGAAAAAATGTGCAATACCAAAACACTTCAATTTTTATTTTTGCCAAGAATTCCATAAGACTTTTCAATGGAGTGTATATAAAGACTTCATCTTCAGTGACAAAGACAGACTTGAGCATTTCTGCACTGAATTTCGTGCTGTTGACATTATTCTTGTTAATCTCTGAAGTCAAGGCTGATTCAGCTTCCTCTACCTCTTTCTTTTTTTTATTTTCTTTGGTTTGATTTTTTAATATACTGTGTATAGCCTTCAAAATTGGCAGTTATGTTAGAGTCCTGGGATTTCTAGAAGACACTAAAATGAAGTATGACATGGGGGCAGCACAGTGAACATTGCAGTCAGGCTCTTAAAGCCAAGACTTCTGTTAAATGGAACCTGATGAATCTAAGAGGTTTTGGTAAAGCTGACGGGCAGAGACCAGGCAATAGGTTTTAAGAGGAGCCTTCATACGTCAAAGGGAGGAGTTTGCTCTTGGCCTTTTTAAAGATAGTGCTGTGAAGTACTCTAGCAGGAGTGGACTGTTTATATTTGACTCGACATGTTAAATAACCCTGGTTAAAATACTGAGTTGGTTCATTTTTAAGACAATAATAGAAGTGTTCTGCCAAAGTGCTACGCACTTGTTAGAAATGCAATGTAAAAAGCTTGTCAGCAGTGTGATAATGTGCGCTGTTTCTTTGCTGTAAATAAGTCATTAAAACATCAAATACTGATAGTAAGAGAGACACACACTAGGTGGGACACTTTAAAAATCTAATAAAAGTGTTTTCTCTTTTTCCTGTTAAACACAGAAAAAACAACTAGAAGAATTGGGGAAAAAAATTCTATCCCATAATACGCCTAGAATTTATCCATAATACTTAATCTGTTTGTTATCAGTTTATGCCATAAACCGTTTATTTAAAAAATCTGACTAATATGTGTGTTAGTGAATTTTTAAGCTAACCGTTCTTCATTAAAAGAAGCAGCTACTTGATAATATTAGGTTGATAACATTCTTGTTTCATTGTATTTTGAGTTATGAAACTCCAAGTTGTCTCTCTGTTGTGTAAGCATATATTCCACAATGATATTATTTTGTCTTTGGGACTACTTAACCAACTAATTATCAAGTTTAATTTCTGTTATATGGTGACATCTTCTTTCCTAAACTCTGTGCAAGAGTTACTCATTTGTAGTTCTTCTTTGTTTTATTGAGAGATAATAAAAATAGATAATGAATAATAGGATAAATACTGAAAGAAAATATATCCAACTCATTTTCACACTATACTCTTCTTTCAGCTATGTATTTGTGTGTAGTTGGTTCTTCATCTCRATTGCTGTAGAGCACGGCGCCAGGGCATATTGTGCTGCTCATGGTGGCAGCAAGACCTTTMCCTTGGAAGGCTGAGTGTTGGATTTTCACACTGACTTAGTATCTGAATCCATTAGTTTAACACAGTATGCCGTATCTTATGCTGATCTGTACTGAATTTAGTTTGTCATTGTGATGTCCAGTTTGCTAATTCAATTAGGTTTTTCTCTCATTTCTCACTGTGCTTTCTAATCTACTCTAAACATTGCCATCAGCAAACTTGGCTTCACTCTCTTTTCCTGCATTGCCATCAGCAAACTTGGCCTCAATCTATTTTCTTAGATAGGAACCGTTATACAAAAACACAGTTTAAAACAGAATTGCAGGAAAAGTTCGGTTGGAAGGGACGGAGGCTGCCTGCTCCAGCCTCCTCCCCAAAGCAGGGCCAGGGTGAGTTCAGCACTGCTGTTGTTGCAGGAGGCGCGGAAGCCTCATGTGACACTCTTGTAAAACTCTGTTAGTAAGGCTTTAGTCAGCAACACTATCGCCAATTAAAAAGTGCATGAAACCGTCTTGCAGGCAAAGAAAAGACCATTTTTAATGTGCTTGGTTGAAACGTGACCTTTGGATGTATTACGATTGTATTTTCTGCCTTGACTTGCTGACTTTTCAGTGTTGTCGTTGTGTTTAATCAGCCATATGTTAAACGTCAGTGTGAATCGTGGCCGTGGTAGTGATTAGACTATCCGTTAATTGTCCTTATGCAGAGCTAATGAATCTGAAATATCCAAATAAAAGTGATTTTGGATCCAAAAGCTGCATAACTGAAAAAAAAAAAATTAAAAAGGGATCTTAATGTTAACTGACCTCTGTTGTGTTTCTGGGTTGCTCTAGACTTCGTGCAGTAGTTCAGGTACAGTCTCATCTGTTTCTCTAAATGCATCCTTTGCAGTCGACATCAGTGCACATCCTCTAACTTAAGGGAAGCTGAACATACAATCTGACTGAAAGGAAATAACCTGAGATTCAGTGGTTCTTACAACAGAAGTGTGAATGTATATCACATCTTAGGCAAGCTGTATACTTTGTAGGTAGAAACTGCTGATTTTCTAGGTTTTGAAGTGCAAGATACAAGGTAGGTGAAAAAAAAAGTTCTGTTACTGATTATCATATCTATTTCCAAATTTGCTTTGCACTCTGTGACTAATGACATTGGTCAGATTCAGCTCAAATAGATCTGTTCCCTCAGATACTGCATTAATAATGCATATGCATTAAGACTGCTTCTGAAAGAATATTWGAGCTCTGACATATTGAACATTGACATATTAAACTAAAGCTTTCTCATCAGAGCATTTTAAAAGCCTTAGGTATCTGCTGCATTTTTCAAACCTCCTGGAAAGGTGTTTCACTTATAACAACCTCACGTAGGTTACCAAAGCAATAAATAAATGTCCGCCTTGGTTTCTCAATCAGTATAAATATTTCAGTACTGCAAGAATGAATGCCAAACTCGTGTCATACCGAAGAATAATGATCTTTACTGTGGTTTTGGTTGTTTTTTTTTTTTTTAGGGTTACAAGCTGCTGTTGCCAATATATTTGTCATTAAGTGGTGTCTGTAGATTTTTCCAGACCAAGCAAGAAACGTGGAGAATTCTATGTATGATTTAGAACACAGTGTAAGAAGGCATAGAGTGTGCATGTAAAGAATTTATGAAAACAGTATGGGTAAACACTTGGAGATTATAAGCATGCTCTGGTCTTCTGGTTAACAAAACTAAATGGTTTCYCAGTCCTTCTGTTTTCTGTAATTATACCACTTTATAGCATGTGGGGTGTATTGCTATGAAAATGACTTATTATTTCTTAAAATTCACAGTCAACGTGAAATAAGTTCATCGTGGCATCATATCATAAATGTGGAGTACCAGCTATGCTGTTTGCATAAGATATTAGGTTTTTTTCAGTCTCTATACAGGTAATGTTGCACTACATGCCTGGATACTTTAATATCTGTTAAGGTATAGTTTCTCCCAGAAACCCAATGCTTTTTAATCAAGTTTTGTCTCTTCTCAGCAGATTAGGTGTCTGTCAACAATACAGAGTTTTTGGGCTATATACATCCCCTACTTTATTTTTACTCAAACATAGACATTTCTTTTCAACTAAGTGCAAATCTCTGATAAGACACTTATTAACATTTATCAAGGTGAGCAAGTTATACAAATATACATTTGTATACAAAGTTTTACAAATCCAAATTTACATAGCTTTCAGAAATAAGTTAGCAAGTGAATGTTCAGAGTAAATACATGGAGTGTTGATACTTTTGATGTATAAAAACCGAAATGTGACAGAGCTTTGTTCCTGTTAGGTGTTGCTGTCTATAAATGTTACATACGAATAAATTAGCTCCAAGCAACTCATTTCCCATAGCTTTTATGGAAATAGGCTGATAAGGACAAAGGAGAACTATTAACTTCTTTGAAACAATGCACTACGTTTCCAAAAAGTTAACATGATAATTTCCTTGATCTCAAAGAAGCCACTCATCATATGATCAAATAAGCAAGTTTGCTAGCAAAGTCTTAAAAGTGAATTGTGCGTTCTTGATCAAAAGCACAATTTGCTTGTGATATGGTTGATTTAATTATACAGCATGTTGTCTTGATGGAGATTCTTTGATGTGACAAACCAAGAATGTTTGAGTATTTGCATATAGAGAATTGATTGATTGATTAATTCAGTAAATAGTATCTTCAAAGATGGTTCTGAAATATAACAGATTAGCTGGAATAGAAAATGAATTAGCTGCAAGTCATCAGCATTGCTCTTTGAGAAGAGCAAGGGGAAAAGAAGCCAAAAAATGCCCTTTGTGAAATGGCACTGTCTGTCTCTAGAGAGAATACCCTTTTAGAATATTTTCTAAGTGTCTTTCTTATCAGTATTACAGTTAATCTAAAAATTCTTGTCATGATCCCAAATGCATCATTTATTTCTGTTTATATACCTGCACACTCATTTGGTTATTTTATTGCACGAAGGCCTTACTGTTAAGTGGGAGAATGTGATATGAAAAGATCAGTTGACATGGGGAATGTTACACAGAGCAAAAAGAAGCAAAGGATGGTGCAAATGTAAGGTGGGCACTGCTGCCTCATGGCAGTGTGCTTCCCRGGGAACTGTGTTTTCTGTTTCATCAGTAACATGGACAACAGAAGTTAAAACAGTAGAAAATATGCTGAATATTACCTATACCTCATTGCTTAATGAAAATGTTCGAGGTTTTCTGAGGTACTTGGTATCTTGACTTGACTTGAAACGTGACTTGAAAGCAGGTCACATTGGTAACAAAATACGATTTTTAAGTTAAAATATTTCCTTTTGTAAGTGATTTCTGTTGGGAGTTAACAGCTTAGAAAGAGTTGTAGCACTTCTGGGTAAACTGATGCATTTCTTGCAGTGATATCAAATATAAAAACAATAAATAAAAATGAAAATTTCCAGTGTCCTTGGGTATTAACCTGTGCTCCTGCTTTTATAGACTAGAGGGCATGACTGCAGCATTGGATTTCATGTCACACACACACTAAAAGTGTTCTTGAGCAATTCGCGCTCAGGGTGTCGGCTCTGCATCCACAATTCTCAACAGTTCCATTTGGAGCATTTTAAATTATTATAAGCATAACATGGAGTGCAGAATAATAACAGCTCGAAATGCAAAGGTCTTACTCAAGGTTGAGAGTCGAGGAGAGTTCAACATATCGAGCTTTATCAGAGCTCCCTGTAGCATTTCTTCTTTTAATACTTAACCCAGTTGTGATTCACTACACATTGCTTACCTGATGCTTCTTGCACCTCTTTTTTTATGCTGCTGAGGTCACAGATGCACATACATTAACTATGATTCTCTGAAACCAGGTTTTAGTCAAATAAAAAGGCTAGTCATTTTAGAATATAGTACACTTATACTCTTAATATCCTCTTAAAGTTGTGGCATTTTTTGTACAGAAAGACCTAAACACACCAAGTCCTTGGCAATTTCCTCTGGCATGATTGTGTTTACTGAAGTGGTTGGTATTGAACAAGAGGCTTCAATATATGGCCTGAATAGCATCGCTGTAAAATTGAATCAAAAAGAGAGGGAGGTGGGAAAATACAAGGATATTGAGATGCACTGTTAAAGCTTCCCAGCATGTTTTTTCATTCTGAGGTAAAATGTTGAGTCCTTTGGAAGGAGCAGCTGACTTGTGGTGCTGGTGTGCGGGATGGGACTGGCTCTATAGGCTGCCCATGTGAGGGTACCTGTGTCAGCGTGCTCGCGACTGTGCTGGGGTGCTGGGAGCAGAGCAGCTGGGGGAGCCACCCCACTTCTCAGAAGAATTTTCTTGATCCATTTGTCAAGGATGATATATCATTTCCCTCTAACTATAGCCTGTTTTTTGATGGCTTTGAATTCTGTGTGCTGTGATTCCTGCAGTTAAACATATATATGTGCTTTGCAGGGGGACAATTGATGTCTGTTTATTTGAGGGATCTGCACTGTTTTTTTCAGGTTTGCTTCTATAATACACTTTCCCTTCCAGTTTAAGAAAAATAAATTAGATTGAAATTACTTGAAATCTGGGAGGAAGAAGTTGAGTTGTTAATTAAGTCCTCCAGAGAAGCAATTTTTCAACTTTAATTGAAATGTTTGTAATGGGTCTAAGCAGCACCTTCACTGTGGCCTTGACCTGGAGAGGTAAGAAGCTGAACAAGTCTTAATTGCTGAATTCTAGCTAGTATTGAAAAGCTGCCAAGGAAGCAATTAAAAGAAATGGTCCTTAAATACAGACAGAAAGAAGAACTAGTCACTAGTGGAAAACAGCGCAGGATCTAGCAGGCAGATTGGCTTTGGAGTGGTACTTCTAAATGTAATAGTAAATACATGTAGAATAAGGAAGTGATGTCCCTAGCCTCTTCCCTTTAACTCTTTGTAGAATGTGAAGCCACAAGAGATTAGACTTGAGGCTGTCTCTGCCTCTGGGTGTTTTGTATCACTAACGCCATATTATGAGGTTGATACCTCATAACCTCCTCATAACCTGGTGGCCAAAGACTCCAAACTAATTTCTTCTCCTTGAGGTTTTATAATCTCATCTTCTCTTTTGTCTATTTTGTGTTTTTTGTTTTTAGTGCAGGTTATTTGCATTTCACTTCCTACTGAAAACTTCAAATTAYTATAAGAATTTGTTACAGAATGAAATAAAAATGTATCTTCATTTAACTATATTATTTTTAGATTGAGCAGCCAGCAGGCTTTCATTGACATGATCATGCAGGACAAACTTGAGAGGATAGATAGTTCAAATCTGTAAGGCTGTTACTAAAATACCTGAAGAGCAACTGTTCCTTTGAGGATCTCCACTGGAAGTAAAGCATCTAAGGGTCATTATGTTACAGTTTGTGAAATAAGGATCACTTGATCATTTATATCTTCAGAAATGCTATCTTTTATGAAAATGAAGACTGGGATTTTGATGCACTTTCCACGTAAAATGGGAGGAAAAGTAAGCCATCCATTAGCTTCTTGTTTAATCTCCTGGGATGCATTATCAGTAGTAATTAGGTATTTAATATGGTTCATTCTGTAGAATGTTGGGGCTGAAAGTTTAGCAGTTTTCCCAATGCAGTTCATTTTGTAAGATTTTACTATGTACAGAAAGTTAAAATTCATAGTGCAGGAAAGTGGATTTGTATCTCACACACTGCAAATGTTGTAATTCCTTTCTTTAATCCAAGCTCTGGTTGTGAAAGGTGGTACTTAGTTGGGTTTTTTGTTTTGTGGGTTTTTTATTTGTTTGCTTTTTTCTTGTGGGAATTGAGCATAGGATTACCAATCAAAAATTGTTGCTAAATGCTTCTTTTATGCTATTGAAATGCGTTCTTACTTTTTATTTAGAAAATGGTTTTTGTTAAGTTGTGAAATGCTAGMAATGCATCCTGTCTAATTTTGTTGATGTTATACTTTTCATTCTGGTTTGCATCTTGAAAAGGTGCTGAGAGCTGAGATGGTCGAAATCCAGTTTTGTAAAATGAGGCTCAGAACTTGTCCTGGGGTGCCACGGCTTGTTATTTTTGACTCCAGCATTAGTGTTTTTATTGTGGCATGTATAAAATTAAGAGCTATGTTAACTTTCTGAACTATTATTTCATTTTCTCTAAAAAATTAATAATACATTACATTCAATAAAATTGAATATACATTATAATTTTATTCATATATATTATGTCTATATTTTGAGGTAGGACAACAGAGGTGTTTATTATTTAGACATGAGGATGGATACATATGTGTGTGGTGTCTGATAAGATAATTCTGAAGAGTCTCTAGCGTTGCCCTGTGGCCATCCTGCCATGTGTCTAGATGGAGATTATTCCCCGGCTGAACTTGTAATTGCAAAAGCTTGGGTGTGACTATTGAAAACGAGCCGCTTTCTGATGCCTGTTGTAGACGTGTTGTATTATGTAAGTGGTGGAGGACAGGGAAACCTGTGGCTCAGTTTGTTCTCCTGAGATGTAGGAATCAAAAGAAAGAAGTAACCCTGCAAATTTGGAAAGTATTTTTAAAGGGGAGCTTTCATTAACACAATATCAGCCAAAAATCATGCCGAATACCTGAATAAACTGTGCAAAATACCTGATTAACTCCTTACTACTCTAGACTCTGCAAACTTTATAGAGAAAAGATTTATTTGGACGTGCAGGATTCACTGAACACAATGGCCAGTCTGATCCTCAAATGGTGGCTCAGGCAGCTGCTGCAGGGACTCAGCAACCTGCTGCTGAGGAATAGCAAGGTGAGCGAACGTGGGTCTCTGGGCTGCTGGCAGAGTGATGAATTGGTCCCAGTGGGACTAATAATCCGCAGGTAAGCTGTAAAAAGGAGGCTTTACTGAGAAGGCTGAGGGGCAGCCCAAGGATGTCCCTGTGCTGCCTAGAGTAAATCCGGGTAACTGTGCACTTGGGAGTTTTCCTTGCTGTTCTTGTCCAAAGCTCTGCAGCTGAACAGAGGAGAATTAGGCTGTTTTTCCCATTTATGGGTGCTTACTGCTTCTGTGTCACAACCTTGTTTCTCTGCTAGAGCAAAGGAGCTGCAACAACCAGGGGAAGGAGAAGAGGGAAGGGAGGAAGCTCATTTCAACTGCCCATATTACTAGTGAAAATAACAGAGTGTGTTCTGCTCTGAAAGGAGAATCGTGTTTTCGTTATTACCTTAGAATAAATATCCCTGCCAGATGGGTGATTTGCTGTCCCCACTCTGCTCCAAGATAATCCAAAAATAGGGATTCAGTTGTGGTTAGCAGGGACATCCCGTGGTAGCACTTGCAGTGGAAGGAGGGCCAAGGAGACTTTCTGGGAGCTACTCTGCTGTGCCTGAAGGAGAATGAACCCAGTCCAAGTCCTAACTTGTATTTGCCTGAGGTTAGCCAGAGGAATTGTTTCAAACATATGTATGAATTTGTGTAACACTTGTGTAAGCTCCCTTTTTCTTTGAGGAAACCTTTATTTTAAAAACAATATTTTTGATGTTAAAAATCTTTTTCATATTGTTGATATTATTTTTCTTTTTTCCCTGCAACTCAGAACATGACTGCATATTGGGAAGTAGAAGGGAAAGGAAGATCACGGAAGCATGGTTTCAGATCCCGTTATTGGAGCCCTGATGTGTGTTCTGAGAGCTCGACAAAGCTCTTGAACGTAGTAGCTCATAGTGATTCTCTTATGGTTAGAGAATATGGTTATGTCCGAGGAGAGTTGTGGTTACGCTGTCATTGTTTTTTTCAATGAAGTTACAAGCTTTAAAAAGACCTTATGTTTTACTGTATACAGAAATGCCAAGAATACGCTATTCAGTGTCAAAGATTTTGTTGACAAAAAATAGTCTGGTCTTTGCGTATTCGGACATGGACGGATTAAGATGAGCTGTTATTTGTCTCCAGTTAGAAATTTGTGGTTATAGGTGCACTACTTAAAACTTATTGAAAAGTAAAATATCAAAATTCATTCAAACATTACCTTAAAAGACTTCCAACTTGATATATACTGCTACAGTGCATCATCTCGGGTTATTTTTGACTTGTCTGGTGTGATAGCAATGTGGCAACAGAACTGGATTTGACATAATGCAGCATGACTGATGAGGTACCTGAATGTGAAAGACTTTTCTGGTCACAGCACTGAAGTATCTATTTTTATAGAAAACTTCCTTTCTGCCACCTCCCCATTCACAGTAGATTCTCATTCATATTTCCTTGCTTTTTGTTTATTTTTGTTGAGTTTCATTATATAAGTAATTACCTTTCTATATGGTGATAACTTTATATTTTTTCTGCAGTAAGAATGTTACTTCTGTTTTTGCACTCTTCTTTCTACTGACTTTATTAGAATGTTAATGGCTAGAAACTTTGCCCTTAAGTTAGAAGGGATATTCTGCAAGGAGGGGATATTCCTTCTTGTCCAACTTGAAGTAGCTGTATGTATGTAAATATTCATGTTTTTAATAGATTGATCATTTTTAAAGAGATAATGGGTAAAAGTCCGATTTCTTTGAAATAGGTGATGGACTTTCAAATTTGAAAATACATTTTTCTGATGTATAAACTGAAGTAAAAATTATTCTTTTCACATTCCTGTTTCACCTCAAATCTGAGGCAAGTAGGATGAATGGTTATTCAGTAATATAGAAAGGGAGATAAGACAACTAGTATGTTGCTTCAGGTAATATGATAGCACTGCCATTGTGAGACAACTGTTTTGAAGCATTATATGAGTCTGCACAAGCAGAGTGATTCGCCAGCAGATTGGGTTTATTTTCTTCTTGATTCTTGTTCCCTCTCCACAGGAATCTCTGTGATATATAGGGTGGGTTCCAGTCC
Organism: Nothoprocta perdicaria; assembly: GCF_003342845.1. NCBI lineage: Eukaryota > Metazoa > Chordata > Aves > Tinamiformes > Tinamidae > Nothoprocta > Nothoprocta perdicaria. The sequence goes on from NW_020455577.1 coordinate 4,002,466, forward strand.
CTTCCAAATTCATTTAATGATGCATAATGTGCTTCCGTGGCATCTCTTCAGTAAGTTTTCTTTGCTGGAGATAATTTCAACTTTTGCTTCTGGGTGATGTGGCTTTGGGCAGTATGAAAGAAGAATGGTGAGCAATGGACAGACGGACTAGCAAAATTAAAAAATCTGGTTTTATGAACAATTGCCATAGGTTCTTAAAAGAGACAGTCAGGCTCATGCCCTTTAAAAACGGATATTTCAAAGCATCTTTCTGATGGCGTGCCTCAGCCAGGGGCCCCATCTTCCTAAGAACAGAGATGAAGTTGATGTCAATGAATGGAGAGGTGATATGAAAGATTTGTAGGTGGGTGAAGGAACCACAAGTCTTTTGATAGAAAATTTATGGAAGTAATCTTTAGAATCTTAAAATCACTAAACTAAAACCTTCTGTGACTTAAAGAAACATAGAAGACTTCACTTCTTATGTTATACTTTTATGTTTCTTAAGAACCAAAATATACTTGAAATGAAACTAGGTCATCTTGTAGGTAAAAACAGACAAGAGAGGACAAAGGTTTATTGCAGTTTGTATTCCTGTCTACACAAGTAGGACAAGTGTATCTAAATTTTAGCATGCAGAAGAAAGCCTGTAAGTAAGTCTGTTCATCTGGATAAGTCTTGTTTAAGGCATTATTATTCAATATCTAATCCATAAGTGGAATAAAACAGAATATGTTTAAAGAAGATGAAAGCTCCTGTGGCAGCCATTCTCTTAATGAATCATTGTATTCTTTGCCTTTTTTGACTATACTTTTGAGGTACATATCTCCCTTCTGCCCCCCACCAACACTTTTATTTTAAAGCTTTCAGTACAAACTGAGTTACTTTGTTTAAAAAAAAAAAACAAGAGGGGGCAAAAAGTTCAGATAGTCCTCTTCATTTAAGGAGGAATGAAATCATAATATCTGCGTTCTGTTAATAGCTGGTATGTTTTCAGTGGTTTACGTAAATTTGAATTGTTGTGGAGGATAACCTGAGAGAAGAAGTTGACATATGAAAACTATATAGTCGTGTACTTGTACTTAATTATGTGAAACTATTTTTTTCTCTTCATATACTACCATTATTTTTCAAAGATTGATCCTGTTCTAATGAAAGGGATAGAAACTCCTTGAAAAATTACCACGTTATGTCACCAGATTGAAGAAGAAAGCAAATTAGTCTCTGTACATCAAGATGATACTGTTGACATGGTTTTACAAGCCATTCTAGTCTGAATCAAAGAATAAATAAAAAGCAGATGTTCTGGGGAGTGCAAATAGTACCGTTTGTACTGGAGCATTTACAGGGCTGTGCAGAGTTCTTAGAGGTTTTAGCAGAATTGGTGCTTTTGCAGGTGTGAGGTAGGATGCCGGCCTTGCCCTGTAGAGTGTAAAATCTACAATATAGTGTTTCTCTGCTAAAATTCTGTTTTGAGTTAACTTTGATGAACTCTTATTAACTTTTTATRCCTTTGTCCTCTTAATATGATGGTATCCATGCATGGTTTTGCAAGATGTGGTATTGACATCTTAGTATGTGTAGCGCAAAGATGTTACTGAGCTGTTTAAAACTGCTTGTGAATAACCTTACAATCAACACGTAAAAGCAAAATCCCATTTGCTTTGAGTTGAGTTTTATTTTCAGCACGTTCATTTTCAGCAAGCAGGTTAGAAAACTGACCTCTTTGACACTAAGTACTTAAGGAGTTTCTTTAAATATATTTTTCATAAGCCTTCAGTCACTCCTGGAGAGAATGATTGCATGCCTACCCATATTTATGCATCACTGTAATTTGCAACTGTCCTATGTTTCTTAGTCCCAAAGTTACTTGCATAAAAATGAAACTTGTCTAATAAATATCTCCAGTCCTATATATTGATAATAACTGAACTGGTATTTGATGTGTCTGAGAGCATCTGGAGCTGTTCCTTTAGGAATTGTAGATTATAATTCTTGCCCACTGGATTTTTTTTCCTGTTTTGATACCTATGCACCATTGTAGCTCTTTAGCAAGAAAAACACCGGAGGTTTTGGAATCCTAAACATTGCAGTATAAATAATGTATTTTAAAATATATTAATCTATACTGAGTCTGGGTTTTTTTGTCATGTGTAGTCTAGCCTGTCAAATTATGTTTCTAGTATTTCAGTATTCCCATTTTTATGGTATTAAGCTAGTAAGTCTTTTTAGTATAGTTTTTTGGATGTTACTGAGTTAACAAAAAAAGCAAAGCAGTGTTGAACTCATAAATATAGATTGCGTTCTAAGAATGCTGTATTATGTCCTAAATTTCCTCAGTTTAAAATAGATTTTTAAATTTCTTTAGGTCAAACATAAGGCCGGACTATGCAGATACAAGTTTTCATGAGTTCAAAATGCATACCTTCAGTCGTGTGACATCCTGCAAAGTCTGCCAAATGCTTCTGAGGTAAGATTTAAACTCTTTCTTTTATCAAGTGAAGTATTTAGAATCTAATGAGAATGTGCAAATGCACAGCTCTATCCAAAGGCTTGTTACTTATCTAAGATAGACAAGCCATAAGATTGATTATATGTGGTATTTCTTGTTSTTATGGTAGATTTTTATACTAAAATCTCCAAATATTAGCCGAAGTGTTATTAAAAGCTCATGTTCTCAAGCTGCAACTTCATTTTTCAGGAAACTGTTTTATTCTCTTGTCTTTTAAGAATTACTTAATTCAGTAGATGGAAGTCAAGTGTGTGAGCAACAGCAACCTTTCATAGAGCTCTGACCAGAATGGTTGGTCCACAGGTCCCTTTGTAGGTCACCAGTCACAAGAGCAGATGGAATATTTTTTTTGGAAAGGTAGATGAGGAGGAGCATCATAAATGTTTGATATAAGGAGACTGCTTTCTGAGCAAAAGAACTGTGAGGTGTTACTGAGCCAGAGATTTGCAGATAAACTGCAAGTAGGTGTTAAAAAGCCAGCTAAGAGATGTTAGTGGACCACCATGAGAAATTCTGTATCTTCCTCTTCCCCTTAGAAAATAGGTACACATGTGCATATCTCTTTTTCTATTTCATTATGTGAGCTATCTTTAATGAGCTACCTAGTTGCTTGTAAGTAAGGAAGGCCTAATGGTATAGAGGAATGTATAGAAAGTAAATCTCAGTGTGAGCCAGGCATGCAAAAGCTCTGCAGACTGTTGCCTGTTGAGGTGCTGCTGTTGGTTACTGTAGAAAAAGGCAACTGTAGCCTAATGGAAGGGAAGCAAGGGTAGCCTTTTGGGTAAGCACGGACAGAGGATGCAAGGACATGAGGGATATGTTTCTTTCTGTCATGTGCTTTTCTTTAGCAATCTTTTTCCTGGATGCTTTTATTGTCCTAGCTTTGGAAAGAATTTTTGGTGACGTTTTGCTCAGCGTAACAAGCTCTGAGCAACTGTAAAGAGTGGTGCAGACGTGGCTCACTTGACAAGGGTAGGGCCATTAATTCCCGTGCATGAAGCCCTATGGTGGAGGCCGTGACCATGCTGCAGCGCTGCCATTGCTGAGGAGCGGTTGCCTGGCTGAGGTCACAGCCTGCGTGACGCCTTGGTGCTCTGCAGAGAGCTCTGCAGAGCCTCGGCTCTCCCCTGAGCTCCCTTGAGACATCCAGAAATGTCCCTCCGTTTGGAAGTTTTCTTAAGAGGCAACTTAGGCTTGCAAAGTGCCTACATTTTTGAAAATGGATTGTCATTTTAAGCTTCAAAATGCTCAACTAAGATTTTCTGTGTGCTCAAAAGTAAACCTCAGTGTCTTATTTTTCAGAAGTGGGGATAAATTCCCCACTTGGAAGCTTCTGCAGTGAAGGATAATTTTGTGTCCTAATAAAGACACAGATATTAAAGAAGTAGGAGGAAAAAAAGAATGGATTGCATTAGAATATGTTATATTTACTATGTATGTACTCAAGTTTGTATATTCTAATGCTTAAAATAGGCTTCTATGTTTAATTTAAAAAGCAACACCTCTAGCAGTCTAGTAATTGCTGTGGCAGTTGCTCTACCTCGTGCTCCACATAAGCTTACTGAGTCTTGTCTTCATGTGTGCACCTTGGGCTTCCTTTGAAGCAGAAGGTGTCAGATTAGACTAGATGCCCGATCCCTGGAACGGGTCAGGATAATCTTGGAGACAGCCAGGTCTGCCGCAAAGAGTGAGCAGATGCAGTGAATGCCTGCAAGTCACACAGTCACTTAGAGGCTAGGTGCAAGTACAAAGGCTTTTCTGTTAGCCATGCCATGGATTTTACCCAAGAGAAGCCATGGACAAATCTGAAAATCAATTTCCTGAGACTCAAGTTCAGATTCCACTTAGTTAAGGGAAATCTGATTAACACCGAGTGAGGAAAGTAACTCTTTTCTTGAAAGCTGTGGATGGTAGCTAAAGTGTGCCCGGATATCTTTTCAAGGTGCACATTTGAAGCCATGAGCTATTTTGTGAATAATATTAAAACTCTCTGTTAATGTTTAAATATATATTCATACTTACAGCCTGCTCAAAATGGAGCTTATTCTTCATGTTGTCTGGGGACGTTCCGATGGAGATGAGGTGCAGTGGGACAGACACATAATGGTACAATTTCAAGTGTACTGTGCCAAAGTTGCTTTGAGCTAAATTGAAATGAAAATACTTCTAGGTTACTGGTAGAATAACTCTCTGGTTGTGAGATTTTAAATGACTGGTAGTGATGAAAAGCAGCTGAGCTGCTTGTCAGTTGTTGTCGCTGTTTCTCAAGCCTTAAGAACTATCATTATGCAGAACAGCCAAAGACTTCAAATACCTTCTGCTGTGTCTCTTATTTCCTTTATGCATGGAATTTATCACCTCTAATGTATCACTACCTAATTTTATTTTACAGGGGAACGTTTTATCAAGGCTATTTATGTTCTAAGTGTGGAGCTGGAGCACACAAAGAATGTTTAGGAAGATTAGACAATTGTGGCAGAGCTAATTCAGGTGGTAAGTCATTTTTATTGTTAGAATACCATTTTTAATTAGGACATAAAACTTGCTAAGTATAATTAAGGTTTAATTTACTTCTAATTTGTGTTTATTGTAACATACATACTTATGAAACTACCATTTATAAGCACAATTAGAATTGCATTTAGAATTCATAGGGATTTTTATTCAAACTAAATTGAAATGTTAGGAAGAGCAAACAACTGTATGGCAGACTGGATTTCTTCACCAATATTGGTGAATTGGGAACAAGGGAAACAAGGGAAACATTGGAGAAGTTGGGAGAAACTTAAGGTGCAAGGAATTGCTGTTTTTAATCATAAACTGCTCATAAGTAACACCTATTGTATGGCATATGACCTGTCACTCTCACTGTTCAGCTTTTAAGTCTCTGTCAATTATTGTATTCTCTTCCCAGCTCCTCAAGCTGTTTGTCTTGCCTCAGCTTCCTTTTTGATCTCTCAGGTTCCTGTGGTTTCTATCCACTGGCAATATTCACAAAAAGATGATGAATGTCTCACTACTGGCCATATTTAAGGAYCCTTTCCCCTGCCCTCTTTTATTTGGTGGCTGTTCCTGAGCCTCTCCCTGACCATGTTCCCTTATGCTACTCTAGCTGACCTCCTGCCTTGGGGATGTTCCAGTCTCAGCTACCCCAGTCTCTCTAGTTTCTGATTTCTCTCTCTGACACTTCTGATTCTCTCTGGCACCGTGTGTGTGGCGGGTCTCACTGCTAATTTTAGCTGTTCATTCTCATCACCTGCCCTCTTTCCTTTCMCTTCCCTGTGTCTAGGCAGGTGCCAGTACTGGGCTGGTTACCCTCTAGCCAGCTAGTTGTGTAAGCCTAGTGCCTTTCTGATTCTTTTCTCTGTGCAGGTTCCCAACAATTCTTTCTAGAGGTGGCCCACCTCAATCTCTCGTTAGGGTTCATTTTGTAAAAGCTGTTTGAGGTTTAAAAAAAAAAAAAAAATCCCCTAAACACACTAATTTTTGGAAAATGTGACTATTTTCTTTTATGTTGATTTGCTGTCCTACTTAGTTCTCTAAAAGCTGTACACTCCTTCCCCAATTTGCTTCATAGTAGTTTGTATGTGAATTTTCTCATATCTCACATTTTAAAAATATTACATCAGCCTCTTGCACTGGATTATTTTCTTTTGTTGTTACTACCTACAATCTTCATACAATCTTTTTGCAGAGTTAATCTCTCTTTTACTGCTTGAATTATGTCACAACCTTGTTTGCTGCCCTTCACTGAGCTGCACGGCTGCAAGAATTTGGTTCTAGCTTTTTTTTGTTCCTTTCAGAACAGCAGGAGGCTGCTCCTGCGTTGTCCGTTTGCATCACTTCCCGCTTCCCCTTGGATTTGTCTCCATTTGCTGCTGCAGTCAGTGAACTTGTTCTTGGTTGTTGGAAATCTTAGGGCTATTCTCTGACCGTTGTCTCTCTCTTTTTTCTAATATTATTTCAATATAAAAAAGACAATTTTAAAAGTGCTGAATGTTCTTTTAAACATTATTTAAAATTATTGCCTTAATGATTCTCTTGAGTCCTCCCTCTGAAGGTGTAATCAAATGGGGTATGTTGAGCTTAAATGCAGGTATTACCTCTTCTGTCCTCTCTGCGAAACTTCCCAGAGTTCTGTAGCTGTAGCCCAAGTTAAGAGTAATGCATCTTCCCCTGCTCCTAAGGCAGAAGGACAGGCAATGTGTGGCTCTGGCTCCCCGCCAGGCTGTTCTGCGAACACAAGCTGGCCTCAAAAAGGCACTGGGGGAAAAACCTGCAACTCTTTTATTACTCACACCATTACTCACACTTCTTGCCAAGCTGCTTGTTGCTCTGTGTATGAGCAAGTGTGGAAAGGACTAATTATTTTGCCCGTTTTGTTGGGAATGGGTGTCTCCACCTAATGAGTGATGTTGGCCAGCTGATAGGAAGACTTGGAATTTTTTTTTCTGCAGTTTTCAATTTCTACCCTTTATTTGTCTTCTTAGTTAGGGACTATAAGCTGTGCTGCCCATTCGTGATGTGCACAGGAGGAAGGATATAATGAGGAGSGTTACCAGGTTCTCCTCCTCTCCATGGTCAAGAAAGGCTTGGGACAGTTCAGCGTACATTTARAATCCTGAGTCTTGCAACTTGAGTATGACTTATTTTGTGGAGCTCTCCTTTGTGCTTTCCCAGAGCTATACTGAAGAATTTTGTCTCCCATGTGTTTGTTTTTCTGCCAGGACCTAAAAGATACGTAACATTATTAAAGATGCAGATATCATRTAAAGATGAAGATATCATGTAAAATTTAATGTTTGAATTGTATTGATGGAAAAATATACAGTTTTAATTTTGGAGATTTTCCTTTTGCAAATCTTTTAAAGAAACTAGTGTCTGAAAAATCTTCYGTGTTTGTAGTGGCATTATTTGATGCTCCTGGGGAGAAATTTGCTAAGGTGGCCTGGGAGTGTTGTTAGATAAGATATAGTGTAGTGGAGCCTGAATGCTTTGGTGATAGCAAAATGTCTGGAACGTTTATTGTATTGCTATGTATTTCTTTTGTTTCTGGGGGACTATTACAGGTTTTTTTGTAGAGGAAAATGGATACAAAACACAATCATCCTTTTAGGAAGCTGGACATTATTATTCCCCAGCTAGGTGGTATTAGTTATGGTCCCAAACATGGAATATGTGTATCCTGGGATATATGGATGGTCTGTTAAATACAGGATTCTGTCATTCTGCCAGTTGCTGGTTCCCGATGCCTCACAAGGAAGTGGAAACTCTGCCTCTGGTAGGCACTGCCTGGGGGCGATGCTGCTTTCTAATCCTACTGGGTTTTTAGGGTCGTGGTGCTTGTGGTTGCTCTTTGTTTTTCTGGTGCTCCAAGAGTTTTTGCATATTGTTAGTGTTTTTGTGGATTAAATTACCTAATTGACTGTGCTTCAGAAATTTTGCAATAATGTTTTATAGTTTTCTTATTTTATGTGTTGGGTTTAAAATAGTTGCCTTTTAACATCAACATGTTAATGAGATGCCTAAAAGGAAACGCTTGACTGCAATATGCTGTTAGATATCTACATGTAACATAGACACTTTACACTGTCTATTTTGARTTTTCTGTCTCATGACCTCTTATTAGTATCCTCTCTGTGCTGAATAGTTGTAAGTTTTATTACTTAAATACCTATTTATCATTTTTAAACCAAACAGTTTCCATGCCCTGGCTAGTTTTTCGTCAGCATTCTGCAAACCTCCTCTATGTCTAGAGACCTATTTGAAAAGAGGTGATCAGAATTCAAAGCACTGCCAAATGCGACTATGCCATTGGGCTTCTTGAAGATATTTACGCAGTATTTTCTTCAGTTTTTTTTTCCAGAACAGTTTAGTATTTTGTTTTCTTTTTAGACCACAGAGCAGATGTTTTTGTAAAGCTTCCTAAAATGATGCCTAGAACTTCCCTGAATGGATTAAGTCCTTTTGTATTTCAGCCTGAGTCTCAGTTGGTGGAAATTTCCAAAGACAGACATCCAGAGACAACCGAAAGCTGTAGAATGGCAAATTTAATAAGTGTCAGGTTTAGATAATACAGTTATGAGGGAAACACTGACAACATTTGGACATAAATTGCTCTGTTGTCACTGTCTTACACAGAAGCAAATGCCAGCTCTTCAGATGCTTTGTTTCAAAGAAGGCCAATTCAGCAGGCTGTACAAGTTGCAGTGATAAAAGCTGCTGTGTTAATCAGTGGAATTAGTAAAAAGAACAAAATGTACATATTATCCCTTGTTATTGGTCCTGCCTGTGTTGCCTTGAGCCTGCAGTGCTCGTTGAAACCCTCTCCACTCATCAACAGTTTGCCGTTTTTTCCCTGAAATCCTGCCTAGCTTCATGCTGCAGCAGCCCTCTCATTTTACTCTTACACCCCATCATGTTTTATCTTGGTGACTTGAAATCCTCAAGGTCCAATCCTTCTTCCTCCTCCTGTTCCAGCAGACTCCTTGAGTGCAATTGCACAGCTTCAAACACACCTGAAGACTTAGCAGCTATGTGCACATATTTCTGATTTAGGGCCCTTCATAAGGACTTACGTGCTATTTCTTTCCAGTGGCTGATACAGAGATCTTGTGTTATCTTGCAGATGCTTCTAGCTTATGAACTGCATGCCTGTGTCTTATTTTGAGGCCAAGTTTGCATTTACTTCTCTGCTGTTGCAGTTGCATTAGTTGGAAGGGTTTCTCTTTGGGAACAGATAGGAGTGAGTCCTTTGGTAAGGGAGCAGGAGAGAGAGGCACCTTCAGCACATGCAGGGAGAAGATGCCCGCCTACCTCTTCCTGTTTGTATCAGGTGTGTTGTTCTGCAACCTTTGCAACTTGATCAGAGATGATGAGGATTGCTAGGACAGGCATCAACGCTCTCCCCAGAACGTGTTGCAGGACTCCCCTAGTTCAGCCTAAGCCCATTTCCTAACAGCAGATTTACCAATTCCCTTCTGGTCCCAGGCTGGACTTCTRTCAAGTCTACCGCTTTGTGCTAGGTATGCTCACGCCAAGGTTTTCTGGTTTCACCAGCTATTGAATATTTCGGTTAGATGAACCTCCAATAATAGTTCGTCCAGAATTTTAAAATACTTCAATATTTTAAATAGAGTGCTAAACTCACAAAATCCTCTTAGCTTTTCTTGGGAAGAGAAAAAAAGCAYCAAGGCATAGATGGATTAGAAACCATAATAGGGAGTCATTGTAATAGTAATTTTTAAGTAACTTGTGCCTGTTTCCTTTCTCCTTCACATAATTCCATTTGGAAAAGCACCACTTTTAGTTACGTGGGAAAACAGTATCTTTCTTCAAGTGTATGATGAACTTAGAGAAAAAAGAAACATGAATGGATTGAATTTAAGGTAGCTCTCATACTGTAGTGCCTATGCCCAATAATAGGGTCCATGCTGTTCGAGTAGCAATTATCTGCAACAGCACATTAGAGACTAGCCAAGAAAAGAGCGTGTTAGTTGACACCTGAGAGGAGTGGACAGCTTTCACTGCTTGCCTYTTTGCTCACCTTGTCGATTGCTGTAGATCTGCTGGCCTCCATCCAAAGCTCCTGTGGCAGCAACATGGCCCAGGAAGGCTCATGTACCAGAACATGCTTTGGAGCGAGGTCACTTCTGCCTCAACTTCAGCCAAGGTTCAAGTAACCATTTTACTAAAGCTAAACAACAGTCTCGTGGGGAGCTTGACTTTTGTGCAAAGTCTCACTTTGCTTCCAGGTTATTTACTTTTTCTTCTAGTTGGGGAGTATTACTTGCTCATTTCCGGTCATTGCAAGGTGGTTCACTTTCATTATTACTTACCAAATCCGTGTTTTCAATGTTTTGAGCTTTTCTTTATAAAAAGAAGGCAAGTAGGTTCCTGCTTGCTCTTTTGTTTTATTTTCCATTTAGTCAGCATGTAAATCCAGCTGCTCTGTTGGATCTCGGAGGAGCTGGCTATTCCGCTTTTTGCTCCATGCTCCTTCACTATCAGGGTCAGCTGTTGCTGCTCTTGCTTTTGTAGTAAACTGGAATTACGGCAATGTGGCCCAGTCGTATCATGGCTCCAGTGAATAAACAAAATCTAAAAGTCTGCAAGATGTTGGCAATAAAAGTAGTTTGTTATCAGAATTTGAAACCTTGTCCTTGGCATATTGGTGATGAGCAGACCCATGCATTAAAATTGTCATGGGTAGAATATCTGCTGGAGGATATTCTCTTTTTTTTTTTTTTTTCTCCTGTGAAAGTAGAAATAAATAGGAATTAGTGGTTTAGTTCTTGTAGTAGGGTAACATTTGGAAAAAATTCCTATGAGGAAGCAATTCACAAAATTTGAAGAAGAAAAAAAGGTGAAATCCAGATATACTGAAATTTTGATGAATAGAGAGAAGAAGGTCTTGTATTTTGAACAAACCTTTCTGTGGAATTACTGATGTTTTGTATTTATGTGCTAAGGGGTGAGGAGGAAGGGTCACAAATAGCAGCTGAGTTTGTGTCAGCCGAGTTTGGAGCCTTCTTAAGGGTTTAGTGYAGAGGAGGCTTCAAGGAGTAATGTTCTCTAGTGGAGCTGCTCGTGCTGCCTCTGAGGTTATTCATTAGCCTTTAGTAAAAACACTGCAGGGTTCAGGTTTCTTTTTTTTTTCTTGTTTTTTTTTTCTTGAATCTAAGGATAAAATAAAACACCTGTGAATTGTGAGGAATACTTATCACCTTATTACCTATTAATGTACGTAGTGTTTTGTTGAGCCCAGTGTGAGCCCGAATACTGGAAGTTAAATCAAGGAATTTGTTAATAATTTAGTATGAAAAATATTGAGATACTGAAATCATATAAAAAGCCATCATAAGCTCATGCTTATGATATTTGCTAGAGGAAAAAAAGTAATATTCAACAGAAGGCATTAAAGAGTTCATTCTTTCCTATAGAAGAATAGGAAGGCATTTCCATTTCAGTTTTCTTAACAGTGATTTGCAGAGTTAAAGGTAGCCCATAAAAAAGAGAGAAACCTTAAGCCTGAACAAGTAGTGTTGCCAACCCTTCACCCTTCATTTATCCAAATGACTTTTCCTCAATTTTAAGTCATTTATAATGTTGTGGCAGATTAAAAAAGATGAGTTTCTACATAAGCTAAAAATTTGGCAGAAGTTGCAAAAGCTGTATCTCACTGTGAAGGTAAATACCAAAATTATGCTGAATTTCAGCAGTACTTATGCAACTCATTCCCTGAGGCTCCTTAGAAAACCTCAGTGCCTACGTGCACCTCTGCCTTTGGGGCTGGCTCTTTCTTGCCCCTCTCCTCCCTTGCGCTTGCTTAGCTTGCAGATGCGAATGACAACAACTGGGCAGGTTGTGACCGTGACAGTGCTCTCTGAGGGTGACAGGAAGGAGCCTYTTTGGCAGCCACGCTGGGAGGGCTCGCAGTGCTGGCAGCAGGCGCGAGGCCGTACCGCTCCTGCCCAGCTCCACATCCCCGCCCGGCGAGCACTGTCTCGGCATGCCCTCTTATCTCCCCGCGAAGGATTAGTGCGCCAAAGTTGCCTTTTCCCACACTTTGCTGTTTCATGTAACTTTTGTAGCAGAATGAAGTTTATTTGCATGCGAAGCTCTTGACTTGCTTTATTGCTGTTTACTTTGCAAGGTCTTGGAGTGAAGTTTGCAGGAGCGGCYGTAGCTGGGGCATGCGCAGTGCGGCCTGGGGAGTGCACGGAGGTCAATAGAGCTGTGTGCCTTGTAATAAGGCACTGAAACTAGTCCTGGAGTATGCTCAAGTATTGGCAGTGCCATCAGATYGGACACTCCTAGAGAACTGCAAATAACACCCACACTTTTGTGTGGCTGTGTGTGTTCATGTGTGCAAAAATACCATCTTAATGTTGTCCTCATCACCTATGCGTTTTTTAGTCACATTTTTAAATAGTACAAAAGATTGAGAGCAAGCGAGCAAAAATATCTAACTTCAGATTCTGCTGCATAGCAGWGCAGTGGTAATGGGTTTGGGTATGTGAGCTACAAGAAGCTTTGAAAATGAAGGTTTGTGCATCCTCACACGCGCACCTCGGAGTGCTCTGAAAAGACAAGGATGCAAGGACATACAGCCAAGAACCCTGATTTCCGAGTCCCCAGCAAGTCAGTAGTTACAAAGTGCTTTGGAAAGGTTATAAAAGTTTGCAGAGTTTTAGCTGATCTGCTACATCCAGCTGTAGGGCGGTTTAATAACTCGGAGGAAGGAGTTGCCTTTCTTGCCTTGGTTGAGCATTAACTGTGCGGGGCCAATAGGCGCAGGGCGCACGGAGCCGCCGCCCGCGCCCTGGGCCGCGGTGCTCGCTGCGGGTCGCAGGTAGCTGGCAAAGGCGGTGCTGGGGCTTGCAATACACCACGGCGCACACTGAGAACAGCGTGTAAAACCCTCAAATTTGCAGTCATCAATAATGCCAATTTTTACTTTTGTTTCAGAACACGGGAACCTGAAACACGAGGTAAGCATTTGTTTCCCCTCTCCTATGGTATTTGTTTTGCTGGTGACATAAGAGTTTCCTGATTTGAGTTGTGCGCATGCTAGTGCAGCCTGTGTGCTTTTTTTTTCTGCCTTTAATAACGTGTTTCTTCAGCATGCTGATAGAAGTCATCTAAGAAAAAGAGTACTTACAACAATCTATAAATGTATTATGTTCAAGGTACAAGTCTAATTTCATTCCGTGTCACTTATGGCTTAGAGCACTGGTAGAAGTAGATATATGAATTTTTTTTTTAAAGTTGAGGAAAAATAAAATGCTACTTCAGCTTATGTCTAGTCCTTTAGTGCCTCTAGGCCGCRTTTAGAAGTAGTTAAAACTTCTTTCATTGCCATTAGGAAATTGTGCTGTTTACAAATGTATGCAATTCCACGCAGTTCCTATGAATGATGGAAAATGTGCACTGATCTTTTATTTAAAGAGATTTTTGTCACAACAGTATTCAGAGGGTGTAGAGTTTATTTAATCTTGACAGARTGATAAAATGGGTGAAGAAGGGGGAAACTAGTGACGTGGTCTACTCCGGGTTAGATACAAGCACTTGGGAAGTCACACCAGAATGTTTTCTCACGTGATGCTGGTGCCTTTCCACTGCCATGCAGAAGGGCATCCCTTTGTTTTCTTGTCTACCAATTTTGATGAAAGGCAGCCCTTTACACGTAGGCTGTAATAGTTTTTATTGCCATTTTAGACCAGACGTTCACAGTAATTTAACTGTTAAAGCTATACTGTGGTTATGAGAAGCGTATGAACATAAAAGTAACTTTTCCCTGTTGCTTAGTATCTGTTTTTGTTGCTCTCTCTAAAATTGGTAATGAAATAGAAAGAAAATGATTGCTGACATACCTGGCACAGTGGGGGATTGATCCTTATAGCTGCAATTGCAAAAACAGTGGACTCATGTGCCCCAGTCTCTTCTCCAGTGTATGCTACCTGCCACCTACCTACCACCCTGGCTCCTGTGTCTTCTTATCTTGCCCTAAAGATACCAACTTAGCAAGAATATTTCTTTTATAGGAAAACTATGGCCCAGTCCCTGTGCTTGCCGGGCTCCTGGCGCTGTGGTCAACATGCAGTCATGGGGAAGCCGTAGACAGATTGCTTAGGGTTTGTTATGGCCAGGGTTKCCAGACTGCGCACAGCTAACTATGAGGAACATGCAGCGGGATGCGGCAAATATTTATCCTCCTTATAGCTAATCCCTCCTGTTCCTACTTTGATTATTAAATCTCTTTGTAAGAAGAATATAGTTGTATGGCTACTGATTTGAGGTAAARTGCTAGGACTACTATAACTTTTAACAAAATTGGAAAAAAAATGTTATGACTGTCAAAAAATGCTTGTTTAATTCTTTTAGTGCAAAGGGGAACTTATACCTAAGTGAGCATGTCAGGTAGGAAGAGGTGAATTGACATTTTGTACCAGAAATGTACGAAAAATCTATGGAGATTGTGATTTTTTTCTTTAAGGCCGTTGAGTAGGGTTTTTATGCAATTCAATTCAGCTACTCAACTTTTTTTTCTTAGAATCATTTTGCATCACATCCTATAATACATGATTTTTTTTCCATCGCACAGGCACAGTATTTTTTTAGTTAAATAATAATTTCCTGTACCTTTGTTTGTACTTGCTTTTTCTSCCTTCTGGCCCATTTTCCTCTGCCATGCAAATGCACAGTTACTCACCATTCTGCATCAATCCTTATGAACAATACAGTCTCCATTTGTGAAGAGAAAATAGATATAATTGAGCCTTTTCATGTTATTCATAATATTACCTTAATTTCTTGCAGCAGTTAAGTCTTTCTCCTGTGGCTGAAACCAAACTTATGTCATCTCTTTAGTTAGTACTGTGGGCTACAAAGAGCATAAGTCCAAAGATTCGAGGGGTTGAAAGCTGTTTGTAAAGGAAGCTTTTGATTTTGGCACTGTGCTACAGGGTTTAGTAATTCGGCTGTGCCTCGGGTTACTGCTTTCTGACTCGCCTTTGTGTGTGTCCTGCATCAGTGTCTATCAAGTGCGAGCAAATGGAGCAGCCTAATTGTGCCTTTTGTTATGCAACAGGCTTCGCCCTGCTCGCCTTGATTAAATAATGTAATATAAGAAAAAAGGCAGGCACGAACCTTCATGCAAACAACCGATTAAAACAGACTTGCAAAGGCAGAGGACTTGTTTGCAGATATGGTGTTTCACAGGGATCCATATCATTGCCTACAAGCATGAAATAGGTAAAACCCGATGTTTACAAACAATGTATCGTGGTCCTGTCAGTGTTGTCAACTTTATACAACGCTGGCCCCTCTGAATGTGGAAAAGAGAGAGGGACATTATTAAATATATTTAAGTATTTGCTGAGAAAATGAAGAATTGACGAGTTGCCCAAGAAATTCTAACTGGTGTGTAAGCATGAAGTGGCAACATGGAAAGTTCCTACCCCATTAAACCAACGCTGTGCACATTGCTGTGCCTGTGGTTCTCGACAYTGACCAAGGAAAATGATGCCAATCTACATACCTCTCTATTGAGGAAATTGTGTCTATTAACATCATATCACAAATGATGAAATCCTTTTTTTGGGGATAACGGATGCTGGATGTATGAAGAAACCTTCTACAGAGTAAAAGTGAACAAATCTTTCGAGTTTAGTGTCAAAAAGGTTGATATATGAATAAACTTGCTGTAGTATTATTAATTTCAAAGTATGATCTTCTAGATAAAGATAATTGCAGGGCRAAAATAACTTCAGAAAGCTAGCTTTGTCTAGCGATTGTGGGAATGRAAGAGGTGCAGTCTACCGAAGTGAAAACAAGTTTATTCACATCCTTGATTTGTGTTTGTACCATGCAGAAACGAACAAATGGAATTAGAAGAAACTCCAGACACGTGGACCCAGGTGCGTATCTTGTATTTTGAGCAGTTGCATGGGAAAGGGAGTGTTGTAGCTTGCTGCATTGACTTATATTGTTATCACCACTACAGTGTATGCATTGGGGGGATCTTTATTGCTCARGTCTTGAAGGTCTCAAACAGTTACTTAGTGATTTCAAAGATAACGTCTGGGGACTGAACTCTCATTTTTTAACTGTTTTTTTTAAAGCAGTATTTCAGTTGCAGCTGAGCAGTGAACTGCCTTTGGGCTTTTGGTTGCGAGGTCCCCACCCTATTGTACTGTGAAGTTTTTAAAAGAAATAGCTCAGTGAAGAGAAGCAGGCAAAACTTCTCATCCACACAGCTGGGGGTATTCTCAAAATCCCCACCTGCAGTGTGAGTTGTAGGTGCCTGGTGCTTAACCATGCTGGATATGAGCTGCCCTTCTAAAAGGAAATTGCTGTTTTATGTAGAATTTCAATGTAATTTTATTTTTCACATTTRTAGTAGGTGTTTTCTGTTGAATCATGGCAGCAGCCCTTAAGAAAATAAATGCTTGCTTAAGCGTGCTTGCTTTTAGACTCAAGTGGGTGAGCATTTTCCCTAGAGACCCATTATGTGTCTGAATAAAATACTCTATGGTTTTCGATATAGCTATGTGATATTTTTGGTGTCTTTTTTAACAATTATTACACTTTCTTCCTTTATGTGCTTCTTGCATAGTTTAATTTCTGGAGATTTGTTATGCAGATAATATTTGGAATAAACTAAGCTGTGGCTTATTAAGTATTTCTAGATGTGGACACCTGAGAATATTTGGAATCAAACATAAAACAGAATAGTAACTTCATAGCACATTATAGCCTGGCAGAGCTGAACACTTTTTAAAAAGCGAGAAGCTGGTTGCGCCAGGAGCGTTACAGCTGCTTTGGCTCTGTTGCAACCAGCAGAAGCAAACCACACCTTTGCTCCCCAGCTGCCTGGGACATGTCTTGGAACACGTAGCGTCGCACGGTTCCCGCCAGCACCAAGGTTGCTTCCTGGTGCTCCTACCGTGTGTCTCCGTGTGCCATGATCGTGCTCCCCACCCTGCCTCTGGACAGGGCTTCTTTAAGAGGGAAATGCTCCCCTCCTCTCCCTYTACCTACAAGTGCTGAAAACAATTTCAAAGGGGGAAGCATTAGCAGCATTAAAGAAATAATTAAGAGGACACTCTTAAGTGAGACAGTTTCAGTACTTCCATTTGTAGTGAATGCTGCTGTGAACTGTGATGTATAATGATAGGCTATTTGTAGGTCTAGATTTTTAAACATTGTTGTCTAATATTAGACCTCTAAAACCTGAAGTAATTGAGCTTTGAGACATTTTCAAATACACTGCCAGTTTTAGCTTGCCTTTGAATTGTTGGTCTTCAATGAAAACTAAGTAAACTATTCTTGTGTATAAAGATCACTTAAGTGCATCAAAATATCACTGAAGTCACTGGAGTCATGAATTTAAATGTTCAAGTTCATAAGCTCTATACATTATGGCTCTGCTTCTGTGCTTTTACTTGCATGGAATGGTGTTCTGCAATGTTGCAGGAATTTTATAGATTGAAGTTCTTTTGCCCTCATATTTTTGAAAGCCAAAAGAATTTCAGATCACCTGAAGATGACAGTAGTTTGTGCTTTTTAAAGTTATCCTTTTATTAGAAGATGTTATGGCAGAATACKGTTGTATGGGATTGCTTCTGACATCACCAGTTTATAACAACAATACTAATAAAAAAAGAAAACAAACAAAGCTCCCAAGCCCTGATATAGGCATGCTGATTGTGCTCTATACAGAGAGGCGGATAGCTTTCCAGGTTTTCTAGTGGCCTGAGCCGTGCTTCTCTTGCATTTCATGGGCACGTGTGTTCGGACTGCTGTGGTAACGTACTGGAGATAACATGGAGACAGGAATGTCTGTGGGTTATCGCCTGACATCTCCTTTGCGTATTCTAAATAATAGTGCTCATCAGTTTGCATATTGCTGCGAGACAGAAGATGCTATCCAGAGAGCAGCACTTGGGAGAGCTGGGTCAGTTATTTCAGGCATATGTTACCATGTGAGATCTTTTCAAGAACACTGGTGTATAAATCTCCAGAAATCTTAGCACCACAGTAATGTTTTTGCTGCAAGTGGTAGTTAAGGTCAGAGATACCAATTAGGTKTGATATACAAGCCTTAGAAAAATGCTCGCTGCCCAGATGAGTTCACATCGAAGAGGCCTGATGCGTGATTGCTTTCCATATTGCATGTTAGGWTACTGAAGCACGGATACTAATTTAGGAAAGCAGCCATTTACTGTGCATCAGTTGCGTGCACCTGCAGTGCCTGAATATCGATGTAGTTTGGTATCAGCAGTAAATAAAATTACTGTGGCTACGAGTGCTTCTGCATAACCTTTTCAAAATGCTGTTTCTGTCTTGTGTCACTCTGTTCTCTGGCTTTGTCCCTTCTCACACTGATGAAGGCAGGAGGCACTGCCTAACCCTGGTCAGGACTCATTCTCCTCTTACTGTGCTTGTAAGAGCTACATTCAGCCTCTGGGAGTGCAACTTAGCCCTGAATGAAGGAACATTTAACTCATGCTTAAATTGGAAGAGAGGGACTGAAGGAAAGGATGGTGTAAAAGAAACAGTTGTTAGTGGAAAGACGTTGAGTTAAAATACTTTTCATGGTAGAGCACTTTGATAGAGGAAAATACTTGGCTGTAATACTCAAAACGCAAAAAAACAACCCCCCCAACAAAAACCTAGCTATTTCATCTGTTTTTCTCTGAAGTTTGGTTAGAAGTAACAATTACCTCCTCGAGACTGGCTTTTTCCTCTTTCTTCTTAACAAGAAGGTGAGACAGAAGGTAAAGTTATAATGGATAAGGATGGGGAGAGACTCATAGGCAGCGAGGGTGATGAAGGAAGAAATATGACCAGAAGCTGTAGATATGAGCAAAAGAAATTAAGAGGTTTTGTTTGTTTTTGTGTTAATTTCTTGTCACTCTGCTTTGCTCTGTGAGTCTACCATGTAGTTCAGTTCAGAAGGCCTTCTGAATTGGTCATCTACTAAGTTTTGGGGACAGRTTTTGGAACCTTCTTTAGAATAGGCAGCAAATTATAAAATTTATTGACAGAAAGAACCTGTTAAGGCATCTGCACCTCTAAATCTTAGAAATATGCAGTCTAAATTTTTTTTACTGTAGAGGAATGATTAGGTTGTTTTGTCTGGAATGGCTGTATAGCATGATAATTATTTAACTGTTTTTCTTCCACTCTGAGGGATCTCATTAAAGTTTATGTACGTGTTGAATTTTAAGCATGTGATTTGCCCTGTTGACTTAGCTGACAAATGGACTGTTTATATGCTTAAAAGTAAGCATAAACTTAGATTTGCATCTTTTTTCTCGTCTTTAGCAATTATTTAGCATATATTTTAATGAGYAAAACCCCAAACCCTTCCTTGTGTTCCCTCTTGCATTCCTTGTTGTGTTCCTGCAAATAATGCACTGTTYGCTGTCTGTTTGTTTCTGAGGGTATAAAGAGAGTGTGATGGGTTCATAGTTTAGTGTTATTCTAACTAGTTTTACCCTAAACACTTGTGCCAATATAAATATTGAAACTTCAATATCTCAAACTGTGAAAGCAT
This sequence comes from Nothoprocta perdicaria, assembly GCF_003342845.1. Classification (NCBI taxonomy): domain Eukaryota; kingdom Metazoa; phylum Chordata; class Aves; order Tinamiformes; family Tinamidae; genus Nothoprocta; species Nothoprocta perdicaria. The sequence continues at coordinate 4,022,022 of NW_020455577.1, forward strand.
ATTTCATATTAGAATGATAAACTTAGTAAAAATAGACCAGTAGATGCCTTTTACACAATTTACTGCAGACTAACTCAGTGTCTAATCTGTGCAAGAAAGTYCTCATGCAAGCAGATTGTTTATTTGCAAGCATGGTTTAAGTTTCAGGAAAAGCTTAGCCTTGAGTTAAGGGTCAGAACCAAGATATCTCCCTCTAGAAGATCCAATTTATTTATTTTCCTTGAAACTTTCTTTTAGTTTTACAGTTAATGTATTCAATGACTTCTGTATTATTCTTGGGCAAAGGTGTTTCTTAGTCTTGAGAGTTTGAAATGCAAATATTAATTTAAAAAATGCTTAATTATATTTCTGGTAAATATCTGGTCCATACATGTTTTGTGAAGCAGTACTTTAATATTGATTTTACACTGATTATAAAGGAAAGGATCTGAAGGGAATAACTGGATTATGGTCTGAAGGTATACACATTAAAAATGTGCACTGAGTAGTACAGCATTAGGGATATGTTCATTTAATTAGACGTGGTAGGAAAGCAGCTGCCATTTTGTTGAAACTGGATTGTGAAATCTTGTAACTTGTGTTGTGTCATTGTTCTATATGTATGAATGTTTAGTGAAACAATGTACAGGTGTGTGTGTGTTGTGGTAATGACTGTCTAGTCTTCAGAGTGAAAATTAAGAAATACTGTAATATTGACAGTTTAAATTATGAATTAATTTTCCATTTGGGACTGAGGAATATTAAGATTATTAAAATTGTATTGCAACAAATTCTGGCACAGYTTGTCATGTGATGGGCAAGTCTGCCTCTGATTTTAGTTTCAGTGCTGCTCGAAACACCTATCCAGCCAAATGCAAAATCTGGCCCAAATTCAAATGTTGGGATATCCCAACCTACAGTGAATTCCCTGCCAAGCATGTGGCCATTATGTATAAAGGTACCACCTAGTTAACTGAAAATTCAAAGCATGTCTCTGATTTTCTTGTCTCATGAATTACTCAGCCAAGTCCTTGAAAGTCTTGGTTAACCTTTGCCTTTCTACAGTCTGCCCAAATACATGGAGAATAACCTGTTTCATGAACAAGAGACAGTTTTCTGCAACATTAAAGGCAGTTCTGGAAATTAGTCTTCYAAAAGACTTGAGCAAGAGACAATTCCAAGTGATCTTGGGTGGATCTCTGGTGATCCTTTACTAACTTACTATCAATACGGTTGATGAGAAGAGGGATTCATCTTTTAAGTCACAGACTAAGTGAACAAAAATGCCAGGATTAAACAAACGGTATTCAATTTTTCTGGAGCCAAGTAAGGAGCTGATCAACTAATACAATCTCTTAATTATGAACATCATCAGCATGGCCTATCAAGGTAGTATATTTTTATTCAATAAAGAAGTTGCTGTGTATATATTCAGTAAGTCCATTCATAGGTGTCTTTTTGAGACATTGCCTAACATTTTTCTGACAGTAAAACATGGCAATGAGTAGCAATCCTCCTGTAATAGCTCTGATCTTTCCTTATGGACTGAGTAGAGCAAACCATTACTGGCCATTTGTTTTTGCGTCTTCCCTCAGGACCTTACTGAGAGTCCCACAAGGCTTATTTCTTTATTAAGTATCTGTGGAAAGGTTTTGGGGAGAGGCAGTGTGACATCAGGGACTGGARTGCTGGAGGATAACAGACATTTTTTCTTTGCTTTCTTTATGTTGAACATAACTGAATTTTAATGGCCATTTGAAATAAGTGTGTAAAAGGAGCAGGTGGCTGAAAAATGAATTTGAGGAGAGCTGGGAGCAATGCTGAAGGAGAGACATGCTTCAAAAAGCTTCCTCTAGTAAGAGAATTCATTGTTTGAGAAGTTTGGGTTGGGCTTTGCTGCTTACAAGTATGAAATCTAGTGACACTCATAGCTTCATGTTTGTCCATTTGATTTAGTTTCTGTCCTTATTAAAAATATGGCCATATACAGGAAAAAATGACATCTAAGAGACACCAATTGCCATTGCAGAGACTGGAAGATGCTCAAACTTTTATTTTGATGGAAGTGTGCTTCGTAACTAACATCATGAGAAAGTGTATGTAGTTTTGAATCTTTTTCTCTAAAGATTATTTAGTTATGTTTGTGTTTCCTAAGTTACTAAAAGCCTCCCTAAAATACTATGCTGATTGGTATTAAGCTACAAAATTTAGAACAACTTTGATTATGGACGTAAGACATATGCCTAATTACCCTGGTGGGGTTTTATTAAGTTTTGGTTGCCTTTTTCCTTCCGAATGGAGAATCTAAACATTTCGTCCAAGCTGAGTGTAAAATATGCAGYGCATGTCTCTAAGGATCTGTGCAAACTAGACGCAGTCTAGGTAAGAACTGGTTTAACAGGGCAGCTAGAATCCTCTTGCTGCCTGAGGAAGACCTTGACAGGCTGGGGGAAAGGCTGCTGCTGGTGCGTGGTGTATTTGGGAGCGCTCTGCAGCCTTTGAGGGCCTTGGGTGGTAGAGCTGATTCGTGTCACATCCGGTGGCTGGGGCAGCGTGGGGCTTCGAGCCCAGCTTCAGCGCGTTGCATTGCAGGCACTAGTGGCAGGAAAGGGACAGCCCTCTCCGGGTGGACCTTAGTGACTGTGAATTTGGATTCACACTGAATGGTGTGACATAATTTGAGACAGAACTGATTTCTCTTCTCATATATGTAAAAGTACCTACTGCATTTACTATCTTGGTCCTACTGSATTTACTATCTAGTTCTGTGTGCTGAGATATTGTTGCTTGCCAAAATAATGGATTCATCTGTGTGGTGATACAAGAACGGACATGTCTGTTTTGCACCAAGAAATGTTCGACTAATGCGTTTCTGGAAGCCAGAGCTGAGTTTTGTCTTCCATTGAAGCATTTCAAATGCACTTTAATGGCTTTATTTGGGTTGTTATATTTTAAATTAAGAAGATTTTTACATTCCTGTTGGGGTGAGGAATTTTGAAAGGTGCCTGTCCCTTTGGTATCTCAGTAGTGAGCTAACATTCAGAGAAGAATGTAGCCTTTAGCCTTTTCTTTTAATTAAACATCAGAAGACCCAGATGCCAAAGAGTGAAACATATTTATTCTGTCAAACCCTTTCATCCTTGTCTGGTTGGATTGCAAGATAAGTTTTTAGTTGGGTAATTTAAGCTCTGTTGTCTTATTGGTTGAAGTTTTGGGACTACCTCTGGTTTTTGAACTAGCATATTTTCTGCTTAGAGAAACACGATGTTTGGAAATAATCACTCAGTGTGTATTAAGATGAAGTAGTTTAAAAATCCTACAACATCTTTCTCTTTTGTACATAGAAACACTCTCAAGACTGCTCTGAGTAAAATGTCACCACATACAGGTAACTGGAGGGACCTGGTAGGTAGAAAGAGAGGAAAGCATTAACCTGAAGGTGGGAAAAATGAGCATTCAAAACAGTATCAGTTTGTGTCTTCACACACAAAAGAAATAATGCAGCACTACTTAATTCCTACTCATGCCTTTTTTAATTATATGACCCAAAGTTGCCTTTAGTTACCATAGCAAGTAGAAGGGAATTGCATAATATTTTGCTAATATTTATTGGGACTCGTAAATCTCCTATTCGTCTTCAAGAGGAGTATGGAATTTACCCATCTGTTTCCATATCTTATTTTAATCTTTGGGGCACTGTCATTCTCAGAAGGCAAAGGGAAGATAATAGTGATTAAAAATAGTCAAAAGTTACTGAATTTTAACAGTACTCTRAAGCATTTGGTTTCTTTTTTTGTGGCTCATTCATTTAACTAAATTGGTATTTGTTCGCTACTTCAAAGTAATTCTCACACAAAGAATTTAGGAAACAGTGTAGAACTAAAAGCATCCATCCCATGGGAGAGARAAACCTCTGAAAATTCACAGAAGAGAAACTTGCAGACCTGCCTCTGCCTTCTGCCTGAGGAAGGATTGGGAGCTTGGTGGAAAGGGTCGGAGGCAGGTGCCTGAGGAGGAGGTGCTGCTCTTCAGGGGAGCCTCTCCGAGATGCCAAGGGGAGCTGGGCACTGGGCCTCGGGGCCTGTCCTCGGCCCGTGAGTGGCTACCTAAGGACAGAACTGGGGAAAGCTCTTGTGACCCCTCATCTAGTAGGCTGGATTTTTGTTTCTTAGCTCCTCATTTTTCTTCCCTGGAATTTTTTTGCAGCTTTTGGAGTCTAGCTAAAATTCTGGCATCCACAGCATCCTCTAGCTGTTCTCACAATTTGTTGTGGGAATAAGGTACTTTTTGTTTGTTTAAACCTGTTGTCTAGTACTTTGGTACCTCTCTTTCATGGATAAAGTAGAGGAATAAGAAATCAAGTAATGAATAACTTTATTCATTGTCTCTCTGCCACAGCTGAGTTTATCGATGTCTGTCATCTCTTTTGCCAGTCTTGCATTCCTTGCAGTCATCTCTCTCCTAGCCTGGAGAGCTGTGATTTAGTAATATTCTTCTGGTACAAGAGCTTTTCTGCACCCCTGATTGTGCTTTTTGCTCTAGTACTTCTAGCATCGAAAATGAGCTTTCCGACCAAAACTGCGTGCGGAATTGAAGCTATAAGCTACAGGCGCACCACTTGTGATCCAGCATAGGAAGTGCAGGTCCTCCAGTTTGTTGTGTGGTCTGCTCATTGAAATTTCTAACCGTCTGTAAACAGCTACRGTTTCTAGATTGTGATCTTCCTGCAAAATAGCCTTCAAAAGGGTTAATATCAGATCTCTTGTMTAATTATTGCTATTTTAGATTCCATTGTTGTGTGCAAATACGCTTTATATTGTATTGTATTCACACATTGTTGTGTGCAAATACTTAATATTAAGCTGCATGTTTCATATTTAATTAGGACAAAAGACCTCTAGAGGTCCCTTTCTACCTTAGTTATTCCACGATTTGTGATTCTTGGCAAATTGTGCTCTTTTCAAAGAAATGGTTGCACCTTTCGAAGCTGTGTCGGTCACTATTTGTGGCCATTTTCACATTGTTTCTTAATTTGTATAACATTGAGAGTTTGAACACAGCCGATGTCTTGTGGGGACCCTTTTGGAACCTTTTAGAGGAAAAAGGGATGCTGGGCCAACCTTTAATTCCCATTCTTTCCTTATATGGGAGGGAACTTGTCACTCATCACATGACAGCTGCAAAAGACTTCTGTGATGATTCTTTTTAAACTTATTTTATTAAACTAAGCTATTATATTGTGYTTATCCTCATGTTTAGTGATTACCTAAAAGAACTTAAAACAATTAGCCTGATTTTCCTGTAAATAGTTTGACTCTTTATAATCATCCGTATGTTTGCAAATTCTGTTTTTATAGCAGGCTTTACCAATCTGCCTGGTACTGAAGTCAGCTATTCCTGTCTGGACATCTAGTTTCCACTGAATCCCTCTTCAAACACTGTTTTCACACTTAACGTCTTAGATTTCTCTGGCTTTGAGGCTGTTTTAAGAAATAGGTTATAGATCACAATTAACAATTCAGCAATTTCATGTTTGAGTTCATTTAGTATTCCAAGTGCTTCCAAGTAATGACAGYATGAAGTGGATCTAATTGATAGAATCTCTTTCCAATTGGTTAATTTGTTAAACCAATTGGTTTAACCTGTTATGGTCCATGAGGGAAAAATAGTGAGGTGCCTTGTGAAGAACTCCAGGGAAGCACTTGAGTTCAGCCCTCATTGCTGCCCTTGCTGGCCTCAGCATAAAAAGAATGCTTGTTCAGTCTAGCACAAAACTCCTTTTACTTAACCTTTAGTGTGTGATAGTAAATTAAATAGTAACTTTATTATCTGATACTTTGAAAACCTGCCCTGGTTCTACTAACCCTAGAAGTTATTCTTTAACCAGCTGTGATTTGGAGTGAAAGATGTGGAAAGAAGAGGAAGCATCGGGTGCTCCATGTCTCTTCAGTTCAGATGGTAAATCAGCTTGTCTGCAGTCATTTCTGGATCTTTTCTGTAATTGGGTTTGACAGCAACAAATTACATGAAATATGATATGACAACAAAAACTGCATGTATGGATCACGACTTTTCTTTCRGGGTAACACTTCTGGCATAGGAGTTGTCCTGCAAAAAGCAGTTGTCATCTCAGTTTAATGGTATCTACTTCATCTTTTGCAATTTCTGTGTTTTTTTTCTGTAAGAACTGACAACTTGCCTTTCGCTCCCTCTCCCACTTTTTTTTTCCATCTTCTTATTTTTCCTTCAGAAGGAGAAGGGAGGATTAATGGGGATAGGGGGTCAAAAAAAAAAAAAAAAAAAAGAGAAACAAAATGTGAAGTTGGAGACATGAATCTGAGTGCTTGTGTGCATGTTGTGTTCTTTTTGAATGTGGTCTCAATTTAAATCATCCTCTCTGCCTGACTCAGCCGTCTTATATGCAAAGAACAGTCGGCTGAGCTTAGAGACCTACTTGGATCTCAATGGATAAAGGCTGTAGCCTTGGTCCAAGCAGTATCTGGAGGGAGACTGACTTCTGCTGGAGTCAGTTTGGGCTCTCGTGTTAGGGCTTCTTAGATGTAACCACAGGCTTCTGGTGGGAGGTGTGGTCCTTGCTTCCCCGTGTCTCCTTGCTGTCTCCGTGCCTGAACTGAGAGATTATGTGGTTATAGGGTTAAACTGATCCAGTGAGATGATGGAAAGTTATTCAGGGTGTGCATGCAGAGACAGGGGCAGAACAGGCAATTTTCTGTCTGGTTGAGTTGCTGAACCAACTCARTCTGGTGTGTGGCTGCAGCTATTAGGGATGCAGGCATGGTTTATGTCCTAAGGAATTACCACCATTTGCTTCACAAAGAGTGTAATCTGCCATTGGGCTGGAAATTGAACAGCCGTCACTACTGGGAGGATGAGATTATTCTAAAGTAGAAAATAGGAGGGAAAGAAACCGAAAGGTTTGAAGATGACACTTATCTTTCTTTTTCCAGAATTAATATGGCAAGATGGACATCTAGACAGAGCATTGGACTTGATTGCCATTTTTTCTGTAATACTTAGACTTAGTTTTTTGTTCTATATGGGTTAAATGATCATTGATTTTTTTTTCTGCCTACATCTTTGTGGGACGTGTTTTTTTTTATTGCTTATTAGTTATTGTGCTGGCCTTCAAAGTAAGGATATAAATGTAAGTATTTTAGAATAGGATATAAACAGTTGTCTAAAGGAGACTGKGCATGCTGCAGACTCTCAGGACATGTGCAGGTGTTGGGAAATACCATGTCTTACAGCTTTCCTAGAAGTCTTTTTCATAGACTACCTGTGTATCAGATGTGCAAAATGTGCAATATAAGAACAAAATCACAAAAATGTAACTTTTACAAGGGATGAAATGCAGTAACAGTGTAACAAGTCCTCAGGTTTCCCCCCCCGCCCCCAAATAAGGAAGTTTTTGCTCTTATCTCAAAGAGAAGTAGCCTTTCACTGTGCATACAGACCAGAAATTAGGAGGCATCTGTTTTGAAAGCAGTTTCATTTCAGCCAAAGCAAAGGCTTCTTTCCATCACTTATTTTAAGAGTATAATACAAGAYAACATTAATTTACAGTTGCTTCTGTAAAAAGTGCATCTGTATCAGGTGAGGATTCTTTTATATGCAAGGCAAGAGCTACTATCAGTAAGTTAGATTTATTGCAGTCACAGTAGAGACCACAGACAAGAAATGCTGTTTGAAGGGGAAGATTACAACTGTGTTTGACTCCKAATGCTCAAGTCTTGCGCAGCATCACTACGAAGATAAGTGCGGCGAGACCAAGCCTGTCGCTTGCWGGAGCCTGCTGCCTTTGTCAGGCACCAGCCACTTCCCGTTCATCCTCTGTAACAATTTAAAATCATTATTTTGCCAGCACGGTTCTTTATTATAAATAGCAGAAATGAGAATAAGGTATTTTATCTTAYTGGCAGATGTTATTAGTATGAAATGCAGAAGACTGTGTAGAAGATGATTTTTATTTTTGCAATAACTAGTGAATTTTTATTCACCTTTTCAGCAATGCTCAAACTCTCTTTGAGACAGTGAAGGGTTCTGGGTGGCATAAGGCTGCATATTGATGTGTTATGGTGTGCACAGCTAGTAACTTGCTTGTCTGAGACTTACTTTAATGTACGTGCAGTATAGTCAACAGGATGACTAATTCCATTTGTGCTGAATAGACTTGTTGAAAGGCAGGGCTGCCTTCTATCATGCCAGGCTTTCAGGCATGCAACAAGAGGGATTTGACTATCCAGCTCTTACTGCAGTATATTTATGTTTTAGATTTGTTTCTTATCTGACCAAGTTCCATTCAAAACTGCTCAGTTCTTTGACATGCTCAATAACAGAAAAATGTCTGTTGTATAAAAAGTTTATGACATTGCATAGCATTAAATTCAGCTTGTAATGTGGGACTCATTCCCAAGACTCTTTTTATGCTTATTGCATGCTATAAGAAGCATCCCTGGGCAGCCAGATTCTATATAAAATATAATATAGCTTAGAATAGCTGCTTCTCTGGGATAATGGCTCTTTATTTTTCAGGATTTGGTCCTGTTTTTATCACAGCCCTTTGCTGCCTGCAAAATCTTCTGCTGTTTGGGCACACCTTTGTAGCTCGTCTATAGGCGTCTGCCCAATGTGAGTTGTTAGCTCCTCAGGGCAGCTACTTGTTTGAACAAATATGCATTTTGACGTGCCATGCCCTTCTGTGGCACCACATGAAAAGAATGATAATTAACAGTGGTTAATTTTCATACCTTGTGCTTTTATAGAAAGTAGCACCTCACGTACCACAGTTTTTAATTCACATACTGTAACTCTAGTTTGCTCAGTTTTAGCAAAATAACGAAGTGCTTTAATTTTCGGGCAACATTATTTTTAAAATTTATATCCTTAATTCACCTGTTAGTGATTTAGACTGCACTGAAATATTGAAATTACATTATTATTGCAAATGGAAGCAGTGTCATTGTGAAATGCAACTTATTCATATCTGTTTTTAGCACTAGGCCATTTTCAGCATTTCTTCAAAATGCTGAGATTCTTCTCAATATAGGCAGTCCTGAAATTCCTTACTCCAGAGAGATATTTGCTCCCATTACTTAAAATAAGGACTAGTTGCTTGAGTAAGTGTTCTTTGTTATATTTGCACAAAACATGAATCCTTAACACTTTTTTTTTGTGGGAAAAATGCTGTAAAAGGGAAACCAGAGTTTGTCATGGAAGAAAATAAACTTTTACCCCACCTTATCACAACACTTAGGTATGTTACCACTGTAAAAATCATTAATTTTCCTAGGTGTCTCCCCCTTTCATGAAGGCAGTTCTGGTTGTCTGCTTTTTTGAGGTAGGAAGAATTAAATTCCAAGTACCAGTTTCTGGGCGTAAATAAGAAATTATATTGCAATTTCATGTAAAATTTCTATTATTTTAAAAATCCTGTTATTTACAATGCACTGTTATCCATCGGAGGCAAATCCAGGTTTTGATGAGTGCAGGGCTGACAAGTAGGCAAGTACAGCTGGTGCTAGCAGGGAGCTCTTGGGTGCTTGGCCTTTTTGAAAAATATGACCCTTTATTGCAGTGCTTACATGTGGACGTAGAAAACAAAATGTAAGTATGTGCATTAAGAAAGGATGGAGTGTTGCCCAGAACAACTTCTCAAAATGTTTGCTGTGCAAGCAGAAGTGCTTTGGCATTTATATGCATGTTCTTTTTTGCAGTATAGGGTCTAACTTTTCAGATTGTTTTTGCTCTATTGTAACATTCTCTCCCTGAATTCCTCCAACTTGTGCAATTCTTTTTCTTGTATAGAGGGAAATGCAAGTCATTTAAACCTCTCTGAAGGATGAATCTGAGTGTGTTATGAGCAGAGCCACCCTTAAGGGTCTGTAAGACAAATGGTCATCTAAATAATGAAAGGTTCATTCCTTCCCCAAAAGGCAGCCCTTATGGCTTTCTTCTTGATTTTAAAACCATGATTATTCAAAAGTTTCTGCAGTGTCTGATTTCCTTGCATAGAGGCAAGCTCTGAGCTTCCAGATTCCTGATAAATGTCCCTACTTYAGGAGTTAATACTTCTGCTACTGTAGTTATTTTTCCAAGAAGAACGTTAAATGCTGCAACTTTGGTTTGGATTATAAATTTGCWTAGCTAAATTTCTGCTTAGCTTAGCTTTCTGACCAAAATAGATGTTAGATTTCTAGGAGTGCTTAGCATTGCTTTCAGGGTTGGCTTGGAAAGGCTGAAAACCTAATGCTGTCGCTGAGAGGGGGCTCCACATCAGGGACTGGCAGCTGTTCCCCTGCTGCCGCCGTCACTAGTGCTGCTCATACTGCCACTAACGAGCAAGTCACCCCGAGAAATCTTTGCTGTACAAAATGTTTGGGCTAGTGTCTGACTGAGTGATGTTCACAGTGGGGATGCGTTGGGGTAAGGTGCCCGTTTGCCGCTGTGTGTTAAAGCTATTGTAATGTACAAATTCTGTGTAGCAGTATCATTCAAGTCACATGGTTAGCCAAAATCCAGTTGTGTAAGTTGAATAACCAAAATGGATTTGTTTTCCATGTAATAAACTTAAATGATCTGTGGTGCTTTTCCAAATTTGTGTGGATTCTACCTGGAAAATGGAGATACAACTACTTACYAAGGGGCCTTTTGGTAGTGATCAGCTCTGTAAAACCCAGGGAAGCAGGAGGACCGAGTTGCAGTGTTTTCTTATTTCTGATAATGCAGTATTGGTCAGGCAGTTGGTAGACAGATTCTTCCTCCCATGAGTCATATTTTACTTCACGGTTGACCATTTTTGCAGAGGTCTTTGCCGATAATACCACTTAGATATCTAGTAGAAAAGAGAAATCTTGGAAAAATTGACTCTCTGAAAAATTACAGGAAACCAGGGTTTRTCAGCTCTGGAAGTGGAGGGAAAGTGAGTGTGATGCCTCAAAAGAATATGTTTTTTGAGGAGTTATAGTGGTAGGAAAAGTTGAGGGAGAGCAGTTACAGGGAACAGGAAAGAAATGTAACTTTTCCATAGACTTGCATGTCCCATGGGATGATGCTCTTGACTTTTTCTACATCTGTGGAAGTGGATGAGAAATGTAAATGTTTCTCAGATGATATTTAGAGTGACTTGTATATTTATCACCTGAATTTGGGTGAATGAGATAGTAAAGGTTGTTTTCTTTATCTATGAATAAAAAGTGTATTTATTTTTTTCCCTCTCTGATACTGTGCTTGCGAGTTCTCTGTTTATGAAAATCAAGCCCTGATAGGACCACTCTGCATAAACACAATGAGCAGGAATTTAAACAGACAATTGAGGAAAGCTCATTATTAAATATTTTAAATATCAACCTTCTCTAAGTTATCAACTGTAATCTGATTCAAACAGCAAATTCAGGAATTATGTTTAGTCATATGAAGACCTCTGCATCTTTATTGGATAGTAATCAAAGGCAAACACTTTGTCAGAAGCCAAACAAAAAAGGGAGATTCAAAACTGATTCTTAGTCTCTCTGCATTTCAATCATCCTGCCTGACTCCGTGGTTTATGTGCAGTATCTAGGATTAGAGCTTTTARTTAATGATGCCATACAAACGCAATGAGTACAAAAGCATGTACTTTTCCAATTTAATAATTTTGTCTAATAATAATTATTTAAATCATTGCCACTGTGAAGAGTATGCTGTAAGGACTGTGTCGGCATGTTTCAAGTATGTGAGTTCTGTAGTTTCTGTGTCAGAAATAGCAAAAAAAGAAGTGTTTTCTTTCCCTGTGTTAATAGGCAGCTCCAYAGAGTGGAAGTAAATGCCCGGATTGTGGTGGTGCTTTTGTGGATCTCCAGCTAAGGAGCTTGGATCACTGGTTAAGYCCTTCTGGGCACGTTTTCCCTTTGGCAGCCACAGTCCAGAACTCTTGACTTCCCCTGGGCTGCAGAGATAGGCGCAGGCTGGGAATCAAGAACCAGTTCTTTTCAGAACTGCCAGACGGAAGAATCCAGTTCGCTGATATTTTGGCAAAAAAAATCATTAGAAACAGGATTTCTGAGCACCTGATTTGAAGAATGTGTGTAGTATAAAAGACTTTCTTTTTATGTTGTTGGTACTCAGAGAATTTCATAGAATCAGAGAATTTTTCTTGAACTAGTAATTCTTATTACTGGACTAGGAGGTAAGAGAGGTGGTAAAGCTGACATTAGAATGAGCAGTTAGTTGCTACTGTGTTACCTGCAGTTATACTCCTTGGTCTCAAACTTTCACAGTCTGTCTTTACTTGCTGCAGTGCAAACGTTGGAGTTAGGACTTGTTCACTTTTTGTAAATATGAGATCCCTTTTGTTGCCTTCCTGGTGTTCGGAGCCACAAAAATATCTGGAATCAAAAGTTAGAGCTAGTTCAGAGAGTTGAGAGTGAGCCCTGGCATTCCCTTTCTGGAGCAAGAAGGGACAGAATTAGTGAAACTCCCTGTCGTTTCCTGTAAGAACAGCAAATGTCACTGTGTCAGGATCCTGGRAACATCAAAATGCCGTCGTGTCAGACAGCCTAATATCGTAGGCTGGATTCCACGTCTGGTCATGTCTCATTACTTGGGTGTTTTTTTGGATCAGGTTATAAATATTTGGTGGTGAGACTTTCTCCTGTCCTTCAAGACTTGTGCTARCTAGATTTCAGTGCTCAGTGCAGACCAAGTTATTTAATGTCTTTGGATGAATAGCATACAGTATATCCAAAAACTCAGCCCTATACCCCTGTTTCCTATAATCTATGTCATTATTCTGTATGTTAAAATGATCTCTGCCTGAAGCATAAACCAAATTTTGGTTTATTTGAGAATAACAAATGCTGGAGTCAATTTTGACAAATACAGGTTATAATAGAGCATGCATCATACTTGTTGCAAAAATATTTTTCCATAACACCACCAGCGTGGAGCTTTATAAAGCAAAGCTCTAGCCAGCTGTCTGCTTTCACCCCGAGCTGCACTGCACTTCGTCGCTCTGCGACCCAGAGCTTGGCCATGGAGACTCTTCTGAACGAGTCTGAGGCTTGTTCTGGTTGTCAAGAAGATTTCAGCTGCTCTTTGAGGGAGTAACTGGGCCACTTTGCTGCTTTTTGATTTCAAGGTCAGGAATTGCCAAGCTGGTTTTGTGCCTTCAAATTAGGAAGTTTCCTGATAAAAGCTTTTAGGCGTGTACAGTGGAAAGGAGACTCCCTGGAAATTGGTGGGGCTTTTGCCACTTACTTTGATGAAGTCAGGATTTCAGCCATGCCTTATCCTTTTTTTGAATCTTTCCTGCTTTTAAAATTATTTATGAATAGATTTTTCTTGTGTCAGGTGTTTCTAGAGGTTTTTTTGCCGTTGTCAGAATATTCTCAGTAATACAGTACCTCACAATGGAAATATCTGTAATGCTCATTATATTTCACATACAGTTCTTAATGCTTTATGTTTCTGTGCCATTTCTATTGCATATAACCCATAATTAGGCTGAAAATTGTTGAGGATGAAATTTGAAGACAGGCAGGGAAAACAGTCTAGATCTTGCCTGTCTGAGCATGGTGTTTGCTCTACCACCTCAGAGGAATTGATCTGCTGCAAGAGGAGGCTAAAAGAATGGGGCTTGCTTAGCCTGGCAAAATGAAGCTTGATAGGGGTATGATTGCTCTATAACTGCATTATGAAGGTAAATRTAGGCAGGGAGAAGATTTTTCAGACTAAAAGGCACTATTGGCACTAGGGCAAATGGGTATAAAGTTGACCTGAAGAAATTTATGCTGGAAAWGGGAAGATTCTCAATGCTTTGAAAATAAAGCTCTGGATGAACCTTCTGAAATGAGCAGCAGGRCCGACCAAGCCAAGTAGTTTTGGGGTTGGCTCAGCAGGCAGGTGAGCTGTGAGAGCTCTGCCTGTGGGAACAGCGGATGGGACTTGACCTGTACTAAGGCTAGGCTAGGAGGTGAGGGGCTGAGCGCTTTCCATCCAATTAAGTGTGTCCTCTCTGTGTTAACCTGCTGAAACTGCTTCAGAGTTGCTATTATCAAATCTATAATTACACGATGAAAAGCAAATTAAATGTTCTGTACTGAACTCTGACCGTTTGCCTCRATGCTTTGCCTTTTCTGCATCCCATTTATTTCTTCCACACTTGATAATGGTACAAGGTGAGTTGTGTGAGAACTTTATAGATGAAAGAAAAACTCTTCTGCAATAACACAAGATTTTCTGATTAATTCAAAGACTTCCTGTAGTCTTTTATTTCTGGGTATTTTGAGCTTTATTTAATGCTTAAAATGCAAGTGCAGGGGCATCTTCTTCCCCAGGTGTTTTCATGTAAGGAGGTAGCAGCATTAGTTGCAGGTTCAGTGCTGTGGTCAGTCTGGGCTGTGTTTGTCTGCCAGTGACTGCTGGGCCCCAAGTGACTCTTCTGTGCCAGGAGCTCCTGTTGCTGGAAGGTGCATTAACCCTAGAGAGGCTGGAGCCTCCTGTGGTTGCAATAAGGCAGCCCTTACTCCTAATTTACTGTAAAATCCTCATTCTGACAATATACTGGATAATAGTAATTATTTTTTTTACCACTGCGGCAGGTAGGAATGCTAGAACATATTCTGTTTATTCCAGGTATGAGTTGATACATACCTGGTGTTGAGGCATTGTGCTAAGCAGTGTGTGCCCATAAAAGCACCGTGTACCCCAGAGCAGAGCAGGGACGGCCCTTGGGTTGGAGAAAGCTCTAAAGCCCCAGGAGAAGAGGAAGGTTTGTGGCTCAGCGCGGAGGAGAGCTGTGGGGTGGGAGCAGCAGCAGCGCAATCACCGCCGCGCTGCGGGCCTTCTGTCAGGGGAGTTTTAAGAAGGGATCTGAAGCAAGGTAATGAACTCTAAAGACTAAGACCCTGACTCAAAGCCTGCTTAAATGAATAGGATTATTTCCRGTGATGTCAAGAGTTGTTAGATCAAATCCTCTAACACTGTATCTGCAAAGGGAATTTTATAATCAAAAACTGTATAGGATTTTAACTTGGCAGAATTAAGCATATTGAATTATACACAAGTATTCTAGGCATGATATGTTTTAACATGAAAAATCCTTTTGCCTGTTTAGTAATTCTGCTAGTTGGCACAGCATGAGGTTTTTCCGTTTTGATTGGCCTGATTCTCAGAGCTGTTGATATTTGTAACTACCAGTGAAATCAAAATTGAAAGTCATTTTAGAAATGTAAACCATTAATTTGATCATTTTAGAAATATGCTTTCATGTTTTTAATGCAGCAGGTTTTGTACCAAAAAGTATATGAAATTATTTCCTATTTGTCGTCACATGGGTTCATTATAAAGATAGCATTTGAAGGGTATTGTATCTGCATACTAAAATGCAATATACTATAAAATCCCAATGCAACATTTCATGAAGCAAATTTTTTTTTATGCTTTTATTTGGTTTTCCAAGTATGCCTCAAAGCTGGAGGCAAATGCAGGTGCCCACCTATGCAGAGCCATTGCTGGTTTGGCAGCCTTAAGTTGAGAAATAAAGCAAGCTCCAGTGTTTGCTTAAGTGGACTAATGGTTTTCTAATAATGAGTGTGTGTATTGTGTGCTAGATAAGGTGAAGAAATAATAGGAAATACTCTGTTGTTGGGGCTGACTGACTGACAGAGCTGATATTTTGTTTAATATGTCATCAGCATTTTGGATTAGTATTTATTAAGTACTGCGAATAATTGTTATTGCTGGCTGCTTTCATGTTTTATGCAACTTAGAGAAGGTGGGGAATATTTGTACTTCTTGGGGAATATTTGTACAATATAGGTATATTGTAGTCTTGAGGTGGAAGCAGAAGGTTGCTTGTCAGCCTGCTGCCGCTTTGTGTCGGCAGTAATTTGGCCATGCAAAATTACTCTGCAGCAGCAAAGCAGTTAAATGTGGCAGCAACCTTAATTTGTGTTCTTTCACTGTTGTTTTTTTCTAATTCTCATAGAAGCTTATTTAACCCAAAACTATGTGATTAAATTATAAAATGGACATGCCAGTTAATACCAGCAACCATCCCATGTGCAGTTAAAACAAGGGAATGGTTATATAAGGTGTGAAAGAAAGAAGCGGAGAGGACAGTAGCTAGCAAAAAAGAAGAGTAATAAAGAATGCTTTTTAAGAGCTTTTAAGTCTTTACTATGTTAGATTCTGGTAGTTCTTTGCTTGGTTTTAAGTATTTCTGTATTGCTGCAGCATGCTTTTAGTGTTATAAAMAAGTTGTCCATACTACTTCAAGGCTTTTAAAAGAAATACTATTATGTTGATCAGAATATGGAGTTGAAAGACCTGTTTTCTCCTCTTCCCACTGCTGTATTTGAGAAGTACTAAGAGGAGCTTCTGAACTGTAGTTATAAACAGTGATTTAGTTCTTTGTACGGGCAGTAAGAATAATCTTTGAGGGAAGTATTTTGTGCCTCCAAGAGGAGAATGGCTACCTTGTTAATTACAAAGAGGTGTGTGGGGGACATAGGTCAGGTGTCAGTGTGCAGCCAGTGTTGATGTGGAAGGAGCAGAGTGCACACAGAGTTCTTGTCTTGAAAATGAAACATTAAACTGCATCTTGGCTTATTAGATACATCCAAAAATCTTCTCAAAAACTGAAAATGAGAACAAATCCTATTAGAAGGAAAGTAGGATCAGTGTCCTGTTCTCTTGGGTATGTTCACATAGCAATAGATTTTTGGGTAATGCTGATCTAAACCTGAGGAAATTCTCCATTAACTAAAAGTACATGTCATTAAATAAATGTTGTTTTTCTTGGCCAGGTTTACCAAAAATGCAAGTCATTCGCAACTACGATGGGATGCCACAGCCGGCTTCGCAGGACGGTCCGCCTTTGCACATCCACATTGGGGACACTATTGAACTCATCCATGGAGATGCACATAGCTTATTTTGGCAGGTACTGTAGGATTTAGCAAATGGCCCTATTCCTTTTTTTCCCAGCTATTAAATTCTTAATGATTTATTGTTGTTCTAAGTTTTTCTTCGTAGTGAACAACACATCCTCTAATGTGTTCTATTGAAAATAAATGACCGATACAACTATTTTCACTACTCAAGTGCCAGAGGCAGTACCCACGCTGTGTAAAGCCTTAGTCTTGCAACCCTATTCACCTAGAAGTCCTGCTGAATAAGCCTGCAGGAACTTGGCATAAGGAGCAGTCTGCTATTGAAATTATAGGACTGATGAAAGAATTTGTCACAGAAGCCCGACAGATCTGAGAATTTACATTACCACTTTTCCTGTATAGCAGAAGTGAAAGCTCTGCTAGCGAAACAAAATATTTAAATTCAAATGTGAGTAGGAATTTCTTTTAGGAAAGAGACAGATACATGTGCAAAATGGAGCTACGTCTACCTTTTTGGTGAGAGCTCAAGTCATCTAAGGACTTGTGTACAGAGGAAAGGGGAATGTATTGATGGCAAAATAAGTTGTTTCCATAGAAGTTGGTATGATTCAGATCACTGCTAATGGTGTTGTAATTTCATTTCTAATTTGGCACTTTTATCAAAAACGGATTTAAAATGCGAACAGTTTAACATTTGTTTTCCTTGATTATATTTCTCCAATTTTTCCTTCTAGAATGCATATCCACCAATAATATTGGGTAGCTAAAATAGTGCAAAATGGAAAAATAGATATTTCATTAGATATTAGAGTATTAATAGAAGAAAACCTAGGATATGTTGTTGATATTCTTCAGTTGCTGATATTTTATCTTTGCAATTTTTTTATGAGCTTATAGGTTAATAGTAACAATTTAATGAAGCATTGAAATATAGGACAGGCTGGAAGTTAATTATCTTAGTCTACTGGAATGTTTATTGGATGTGATTTGGACTTATGGCTAAGAATTCAGTTAAAATCTACTTGTGCAGTGCAAATTATTGTCTCTAGCTTCTTAGGCATTTTATTTTTTTCTCTCACAACCTGCCTTGTCGCAGACTACTCTCTGGAGATTGTTGTGAATCGTGTAATGATGTTTTGGAATGTGAACTAAGAAGTGGCTGCAAAATACAGACTTTCATTGAAAACTCTAAGGTTTAGTCAGGAGGGGTTTGGGATTATTTCATAGCTGACCAGAAGGAGAATTATGTTGGAATGGACTTGAAAATTGACCTTGTCTCAGTTTAGAAATTCAGATGCTTTTAACAGGTAAATGTATTTCAGGTGTGAAGATTTCTTTTTTATTGTTTATGATACATCTAATAAACACCACAAATTATCAGTAATTTAAAATCAATAAATTCTCAAGTAATGCTTATCTTAAAAAAATTTAGATTTGATAAATGTGTTTAAACATTAAAATTCTGCCAAGATAATGTTAGCATGATTGGTTGCTTAGAAATTATGGTGAATTCTGTAGATGGCTTACACATCTGTATACACATATGCATCTTGTAAAGCAGTCTGGAGAGCCAAGTATGAGTTTATTTTGGGGCTGTTCCCTCCCACGCACAAGGCATCCTCCTATGAAACAGCAAGTCCTATTTGGAGAGGCCGACAGATGCTCTCTATTCCTTCTAGCTATTGTGCGGCACCCGCTGTCATCCCAACCCTCAGCTTTCTTCAAAGAGAACATGGGAAATAAGGGGCTCGATACTACCTCAAGTATCGAGCCCCCAAGTTAACCTGCTGTTTTCTGTACCTACCTGGCTGTGAGTAAAAGGAAGAGAATCTTCCTGCTTTGCGCGGCTGCTTTTCTTTGCTCGGGCACGGGTGAGCYGGGCTGCTTGCCGAGTTGCTGCTCCTGCAGCCTTCCTTGCAAAGCTAATTGAATGAGAAGGGGAGGAGGGAGAGTGAAAACTTGGTGTTTTAAATGGAAATTTCAGACTGTGATCCAGAGCACTACTGGCTGTTTCAGCTGCAATAGTGCACTTCTCAAGTAGGCTGATTTTTATTATAGATGGGAATATTTTTTTCTCCTCTGAGTTTGGTCTAAGTAAATTGGTACTTATTTAACCTGAGGGCAGGTTTTCGGTGTGCCACAATGCATACCGTAAGATATAATGTAATTCTAGTTTTACAGGTTTCCATTGCAATTACCCACTATCCTCCAGGCAGTCATGTTTTTGAAGTACACCAAAGGAATACAGATTTTTCTGGACTGTTCTTTTTCTTTCTCTAAACCAACTTCTCTTTGATACAGACTAAACCCATATTGAGTAATTGCTATTATAGATGTCCCTGTTAATGCTTCAGTAGTTAGTGGTCCCACAGTCAACATCCAAAGGACATTAAGGATATTGTAACTATACATGGGATATAAAATTGAAACTTGTATCTGGGGAGAGAACTCGTTTCTTCTCTGTTGCCATGTAAAGACAACCCACTGGGGCAATGCAAAGCACTTCTGTGATAGGGTGCTGTGAGGAAAAAGAATGTATTGAGTGGTACTAACATGAGATAATTTTTATCTTCTCCGTACAAATATTGAGCATAATAATGCCCATTTGGGAAAAATTCTGCAGCAATCTGGGAATTCATGTACAATTCACCTTGCACAGAGGAAATCTGAATCTGATGTCTATGCAACTATGTCAAACTAAAACCATAGTATTCATTTTAAGATATTCATACAGCCAGCTAAYATACCCCAAAACATGGAAAGATCTCCTATGTAGAATATGTGAAAAGAGCTAAGCTTTTCAGTGTTGATCTAGGCTATGCTTTAGGAGGAGCAGCTCAGAGGGGCTGTTATTCTGCAGAGACCACTGTCCGGAAGCAGGTGGGCTTTGCGGGCCCGTAGGTGTCGGCGGGGGCAAGGGAGGCCTGGGGCATGGTTCCTATCTAAACGTTTTAAAACACTGCAATCACTGAATTAAAGGAAGAAAGGGTTGGCATATTGAGAGTTATATAATGTAAATGTCTATCTTCAGGCTGAGAATTAAGTAAGAGGAAAAGAGGAAGAGTTTAAGAACTTTCTTACCCAATAAAACCTACAATAGAGTGTCAAGACCTCCATTTCCCCATCAGAAAACATCAATGTATACCAGAGTCTGAATTCCTGTCCCAGGGAGTTGAGACTCCTTCAGGATTAGACAAATACAGGATTGCTGTTATGAATGCAGGTCCGTGAGTAGTCCCAAGCCCCCTCTGGTCACATGAGTAGGGTTGCATGGATTTTCCTTTATTTACCATGTTTGCCTGCTCGGTACATTTTCCAAAAAGGAGCCGTAGTTGGGTGGATGTTGTTAAGCCTCCTGCGGAACAGCTCTGCTTTGTCCTGAATTAAGCAGAAGYGAATTTGATAGAGGGTAAGCCTGAATTAGGCCTGGAAACTGCTTTTGTCCTAGTTAGCTGGGTGTTCTTCCCAGTGGTTATGTATTGATGATGCTAATGTTTTTGAAATGAAAAATATTAGTTACTTCCATTGAAAGCATATAGCAGTACTTTTTTTCTGAATTTGTCATTAAAATTCTGCATATTACTAAAATATACTGAGAGAAATTCCTGATGATTTAACCTATTTCATTCATGCTGTACAGTTTATACATAATTACTGTGCAGCTCTGTAGGATATATCTTATCATTAACAGAAGCCTCGTTCATTTTAATACTTCCAGCTACAGTAATGTCAAGGCAGTACATTGGGCTAAGACTTTGAGCGTGCATTAAAATACCTTCCACCTTTTAGTCGACCTGAAACTCTCATCTTCAAGGGTTTTGCAGAAAAGCSTTCTCCTGATTAGCAGGAGTCTCTATTTGTCGATGAGCAGGTTCTTCAGTAGGTTGCATGTGTGTCGGGTGGATGTGACCTGTCCTGTACAGCATTTCTCTCTTTGGCCGTGGGGATACTTCCGTGCTGGCTGTGCAGCCATGTCCTGCATGCTGATGTAGCAGCTCACATCCCTATTCTGGCCCAGCTCCCTCTCCGCCTGCACGTGTCATTCCACATTCTTCATTGAGGGTTATTCATGGATCCCTTAATAAAGCTGGGTCAGGCTGTCTTCAGCATTCAGATGTCTCCCGTGTCCCATGCAGCAGCAGTCAGGAATTTTCTAGCCGAGGCTCCCAGGTTTTTCTTTCCTGTCATTTAAGTAACTCAGGATTTATATGGATGCATTCAGTAGAATGTTCCAGCCTTGAGTCCCTCAATGTGAGATGAAGGGGTGTGTGTGTCACAGATACGGATACAATGATAGATGTGATAATTTTTAGCTATGCCAGTGCTTTGCTGTGTCCACTGAGCTTGGTGGCAATGGCATTAGCTAAAAGACTGACAGCAGCCTGAAAACTCATAGCAAAACTGCAAAAGGGCTTCAGAAAACCTCTGACCTTAAAACAATTGCAAGAATAATGAACCAGCCTCTAGTCTTGCTGAAGGTGCAGTTGAAAGAAATGGACTGAAGGGCTTCACCGGCCTCTATCTATGTTTATATATTTATGTGTGAGTAAAATATGCATGCACGCATGCTGTATGCACACACTGATATATATAGTATGTAGCCATAAAGTGTAATAAAGTTTCTTTAAAGCACCTTTAAAGAGTTCTGTCCAGACCTTCTGCTTTTCTAATGACCTTAAGTCATTATAGAGACATGTTGGAGGCAAGTGAAATGCTTAGTCATCAAGTGATAAGCAATTAGCCAGCAGAAAATKTAAAGCAGAAACAACTGATTAGAAATGAAGTGTGGTGGCATGATAATTTCGCTGTTAATCAGGGCTAATTGACAGATTTTCTATTCTGAAATCGTATGACAGTGGGTCACAGTTTCACATACGAATGACACTGAGCCTTGGTGAATTGCGCAGCATTGGAAAGCAAACTATTTCCTTCAGCAATGTATAATAAATAAAATTCTTCTACAGTTAGTGGCTTATTTCAAAAACTAGGATTAAATGTCCCCATAGCTACCTAATGCAGGTAAAGGTTTTCTTTAGAAGGCCAAGTTTTTCTTTGAGTTGTATTACTTTTATATTTGTGTTATTATTCAAAATACAATGATCCAGTTTTGTGCTGCTACCCGTACTTGGGGGGATTGGGTCTCTTGGAAGGCATGACCTGCTCAAGATCATCTGCCCTGCAACTCTTCTCTACTGCTGCTTTTGCTCCTGCTGTCTGAGTGTGATGTGTCGGCATCATAATGTCTGTGCTGTGGCAATGGTTTAATTGACGTGGAGCTCAACTAATCCCATGATTTCTACTGGGTTTTCAGCAGCAGTTTGTGGCACTGCTTGTCCCTAGCAGTGCCTGAGCCTGTCAGGGCACTGCTGGGGTTATATCCTGCTGTCCCTGGCCCATGGAGGCTGTGCTGTGATATATGTTCAAAATGATGCTCCTCTTTGCTCTGTCAGTTGGTGATGAAAGGATCTGTCCCTGAACTCATCAAGTTTTGATCCTTGCCTGCTTTTTAATTGTCATGGACATATGTTGCCTGATGTGTCATCTTGTGGAGCTTCTCTTATATACATTTTTCTCATGACGAGCACTTGTGTGTGGGCACATAGAAGGTTAATGCTCTTTAATTGTRCTTCTTCAAATGCTCTTTCTCATTAATGTATTTTATTCAGTGCTTGGTTGCATTACCTGGGTGATGACTTGCTGTTCAGATAGGATTCAGTGTAGTAAATAAGGGCCATTTAGCCAGGAGACTGTCAGAGCTTTGCTTGTAAATAAAGTGTGTGATTCAGAGGAATTCACACTAGGGGAGCAAACAGAATAAAAGCACACAGTGTGAAACCTATATTCAGGTAGACAGTGGGAAAGAAGGAAAACAAGCTTGGCTAACATGGGTTCAATTGTATAAGACTGTCACTCGTTAGCATGCACTTCTTTTTTTAACTTAACATATTATACCTTTAACACTGCTTGTAAGTGCCTTTTTGTCTCCTCTCCTTCCTCTGCACTTTAAGCATTGCTCTACATGATAAGTTGCATATGGCCTCCCAAGGAAAATAACATGCTTGTTCAGTGTGGGTAGGGCACCACACTTGAAGAGTTTTCTCAATTGCTCGTGAATCCTCATTAATTCTTCTTTCTTTTAGTTTTTACGTTCAGCTCTGCCCTATTTGAAATTGCTGAATTCTGGTTTGTGCGCTAGTATGAGGGTGCAATTACGCACTCAGTGTTGCAGCAATGAATGAATTAAAACAAGAAATTACATGTGCGTTCATGAAGCTTTTCTTCCCTTTTATTTTTTTTATGGTGCAAGTATGTGGTCAGAAATAAAAGTAAATGTCACTCTCAAGATGATGATGCCAAGAAAATGTTCTTTCTTACAGGCATTGCTAAGTGTGCTGGTAGTCTATTACATTTACAAGCAGAGTAAGCACTTAGGTGCTTTGGAAAAACTGAAAAACGGCAATGTTTGGATACTAAAACAGTAGGTTTGATGAGTGCAGGTGGTAGGAGGGTGATTTGGTATCCTGAGAGCAGGTCCTGAGCTCTGCTCTTTGTGTGGTACCCACTTCGTGGTGATTTGCATCACTGTGCAGAACTGGCATCCCCTTTCCCAGAGCCCTCAAGTGTATTGGCTATCATAATTTTAAAATTTCTATCAATAATAATGACTGAATTACATTTTTCTAGAATAATACTTTATTTTAAGGACTCTTTTGATRTGTACCTATAGTACTAAAATCCTGTGTACATAGTACTATCTACTATTTATCCCAATTATGTCTCAAAATGGGGAATTTTGTTTTTCTCTAGGGCAGAAATCTAACAACAGGAGAGCTTGGCTTCTTCCCAAGTGATGCTGTAAAACCTAGCCCATGTGTAAGTATGAGTGTTTAATTCTGTTTGTCATCTTGCAGGAAAATTGCCTGGTTTATGCCAGGGTTTTATTATTTTTACCTCATGGGAATCATATTGTTTCCAGTTCCTTTGTATTTTCATGATAAATTTAAAATTACTTAAAATATTGCATTCTAGTGCTTTTAGTTATTGGATTGAAATTGTACATGTCAAGAAAATATTCAAGAAGCAGATTTTTACTTCGGGGAATATTAATAAACATAATTGTCTAATGAATTTGCCAAGTATAGAGCAAATGGATTCTATGTGAAAGCACACTTTTTTTCTCCCCAGCAGTGAGGCGACAAGCCGTAGTTCTAATCTGTTGCTCAGTCACTTTGAGTTAGAGAGAGAGATTACACCGTAAATAGAGAGCTTAAAAATGTGAAAGAGTAAAACTAAAAGAAAACCTTCAATCCAGCCAGGTCGATAAATTTCCTTGTCTCCAAGTTCTTTACCTGCCTTTATTTCATTCAAGGATGTTTTCAATCAAGATTAATTCAGGATAACAATAAGAGAGATTAATTGATAATATGTACACATGAGTTTTGTATAGAGGTGACTGCATTAAGTACTGCACACTCCCTCATTCTGCTCTCTGTAACACTGTCCATCAGATTATCATATCTTCCTTCATTGAGATTAATTGATGTAAACCCGTAAGAATGCAGTGATGAATCACACTTAGTTTAGGAATTCTTTAGCTTGATTCACAACAGGGTTAGACTTATTAGCACAATTGCTTTCATTACAACAATAAAGACACCACAAAATGGATTGTAAGCAGGTGGAATTAGCTATTAATGCCTACATTTTGATATCCCTTTAAGGCTGTTATTGTTCCTTAGTTTCTAAAAAAAAAAATATATGCGTGATCCTAGTGGATAAACACATGAACACCTTGAGGGGTTAATTTTGCTTTTGCTATTCCCCACCTTCAGAATTGTGTTTGAAGAGGAATGGGTAGCATTTTTGTAGATACAGGGTGTGCTAAACTGAGTGACACAACAGATCTGAAACCAAGGCAAAGGTGCTTTGTGAGCTTATTTTTTTTCCTCTCTTTGTTTAAAGTGTAAAAGTGGTGGATTCCCCTGTGCCAGTGGCACTTGGGGATGTGGACCGTACTGTGGATTAGCTGTAGGTCCTTGAGACCCTGCAGTCAGTCAGTCTGATATTGCTGACAGGAGCTTTAGAACGTGCTACACATGCAGTGACTTTCTTGACAAAGGCAAAAGGAGTTAAGGAATCATCCCTGTATTTTAAACCAGAGGAAGCAGGATATTCATACTTAGGAAGAACTCTGCTTGGGTGCTGTGAAGATTGCTTTCTGCTAAATTTAGAAATACTCTTGTGAGAGGAGGATTGAAAATAACACATTTTTACAGAATAAATAAATGTTATTCATGAAATGTTAGCAACCAGTGTCACGGTCAGACGAGAAAGATAAATGGATGCCTTGCCACTGTTAACTTGGAAGGATGAAATATCAACATCTTATTATGACAAACGATGCAGTTAAAGATACTGAAACATCAATCAGATTTTTAACGTGCTATAACTTTTATTATTATTATTAAGTGTAACAGTCTTTACAACCAGCTGATATAAAAATGCCCAGAAACAGCATAAAATACGTATATCAAAAGACTTTAGGAATGAATATTGAATGAAAAACTGCTGAGCTCCAGAATATCTGTATTCCAGACTTTTCACAGCTGTACCTATAAACAATTTTTTCTTCTTTGCAATAAGTAGTATATGTCAGCAGACATTTTCTGCACCATATGAGTAATATCTGGTTTCTCCTAGCTTTCCTCCAGTTTTCTCATTGATATTGAAGGCATTGGATATATTGCACAGTGCAAATCAAGAGCCTCTGGATAAATATTTGATTTTCCTCTATTTCCTGACAATGACCAATGCTCGTAGTATATCTTGGTGCATTCCAAACTAATGGAAATGACTAATCATCAGTGATTTAACTGCTGTGAGGCATGGGCCAAGCCATTTTCGTGTCCTTTCCAAAGTAAAGCTGCTTGACAAAGTAAGGGTGCTGTGTACAGATTTTGTTAAACTCCTTTTAAAAATATTCCATTTTGTCCTTCTGCTGATTTAATTTAAAAAAAAAAAAACACACACACACAAAAACAAAAAACAAAACACTGTTTAATTAGCTGTAGAGGTAACAGTGCAAAACATCCAGGTGTGTGCTTTTCTGTAGAAGAGGTGTATCAGTCATATTTTGTCATTTGAGGATTGTTTACTAAATTGGCCTTCAGAGATAGTTCATTGGGTCAGCTCGGCCAAACAGGCTCACGGGATTATTTCTCCCCTGTTTGCCATYTGCTACCCCTTTTCTCTTGAGTCTTGGCAGTAGCAGCAGAGGCAGCTGAGTACAGAAGGGGCACTAAGGGCTGCAGAGGTGGTGCCTCGAGGGCTCTCTTATGGTTCCTGCATGACCAAGTGGGGTGAGTGCGTGCCGGGAGCGCTGTGCACGCTGCTGCTCACTGCCCCTGGCACGTGCCTTTGTTCTTCCTTTCTCTCTCCAAGAGTCTGGCTAACCTAACCAGGTAGACCTCTTGCAACATCTGGATGGACTTCCTATTTTGCAAGCCCACTTAGTGACCCAGGTTTTATCGTGGAATCATTTAATGAGTTTGATCATAATATGTCCTGTGTAGAATGTAATTAGATGGCCATTGGGTAATTTGTGGGCTATACTTGGTATAATTCACACTTTTTCTTAAGTGTCTTGAATTGGGAGACATTCAAGTAAGCGTTGAGTGATGATTGCGTCAAAGGTGGTATTGGGATCTCTGCAAATTTGGGTTCATGAAAATGAATCTTGACAGTGCTGGGCTGGAAGTCAGGTCTGTGGTAAACTTCAAGTTAGCTTCAACCTTCTTATATCACAAAAGCTGGAGCAATTGTGTTTACTTCTGTGTAGAAAAAATAATTAGGAGAGATGCCAACTTTTTCCCCAATCCTAGCTGCTATGCTTTTGAAAACTCTTCCAAGAGAAAAATATTCCGAATGTATGTAAATACTTAGCCAGTATTTTTAGTGAGGCATTCTATATAGATTCTTTATGTAGCTTTAGTGTTAAGACTTAGTGTGAATTTGAGAGACTAGAAATTTGAGTAATTTTGAATTTGAGGCAACATGTGTTTTTATGAAGAGATTGCAGAATTATGTTGCCAGCACAATTGGTTTTAAATATCAGTGTTCCTCTCTGTTTCCTCAACTTAACTGTCCACTGTCATCCTAATTTGTTATATCCTGTAGCTTCCTCCTCCACTTTTTTAAACTTCAAAGGCTGCCTCTTACTGCTCAGCAATGCTGCTCGAATCTGCCATAGCATTTTTGACATGCTATGCTAAAATCTCTCATTCTGTTTGACTCCTGCTACTTCAGCTGCAGAACACAGAATATGATACATATGTAATGTTTTTTCCCCGCATCAGTGCTGTTCATTTCAAGATGAAATCTAAAGATCTGATAGAGAACTCAGGTGATTCATGAGGTCAGCCATATAATTATCTATACATTATTTAGCATATAAGTCAATGGCATTTGTATTTCATTTAAGTTTAAATCAATTTAAGTTTGTAGGTATATATGACAGTATCTTCCTGCGCTGATCTGTTTGGAAGCCTCTGTTGAAGACATTTCATATATAATAAAATTTTAGGAATGTTATGGTAATGATTTCCCTGTCAGATTCCAGAATATAAGAAGATGTTCTTTGGTTTTACTGGAAGGAAAAAACATGTTGCCATCTGCTGATTTAAGAATRTATGACCTTAGGTTATAAGTCTCCAAGATGTATGCTAAGCCTCTCTGAACAACCCTTTTTCAATGCCTTGCAATTCTCTTACAAATTGTATTGGAAGATTAGGGTAATATTGAAGTATCTCAATACTTCACTGTGAGAGATTCCAGGTTAAATGCTCATAAGGATTACTATACTGTGAATTAATGTTASTTTGTATATGTTGGGTATACGTATACTGCCTGTTTTACAAACTGTTTTTATTTTTATTCAATTTTTTGAAAATTGGATTTGAGCTTCAAATTCCATGCTTATTCAAGTACAGTGCATGACTAACAAGTACAGGGGTATGAAGGAAGCCATACAGTACAATCTATGGGTTACCTATAACTCTCTTGGGTTTTTACAGCATTTTTTTTCTAATAGACTATATTTTTAAAGCCATAAAATCCTTGAAACATGAAGTGCTTTTTTAATGTATTTGTTACACATTTTGATGATACGTTTTAATGGTATGTACTGTTAGGCTGTTTTATGGTTGAACTGAGCGTGGGCTCTGTCAAAATAAACTTCACGCTTCTATTAAATAAAAGAATTTTGTTCCAAATTGTGACCTTTGTCATAACACACAAAAAATAAGATACTCCATTTGCTGTTGGAAATGAAAACAGAAATTGAAAAAATCACACTTTCTACATTCATTCAGGAAAAACTAGACTTCCAGCCAAATTAGCTTGTTTATATGATTTATTTTCCTCTTTTTTTTTTTTTTTCCCCCTCAAAATCTTGATCATTCTGTTGTGTCTTTTCATGCTTCAGGTGCCTAAACCAGTAGACTACTCTTCCCAACTCTGGTGAGTCCTTATGTAGCCCTAAAATAATCTTTCTGGAAAAAAATCATCATAGAAAGACAACTGTGTGTGTTGCAATCTAATTATATTGGTTTAACCTTTCGAGGCTTCTGAAGAAGCTATTGTGTAATGGTTTGGGAAAACAACACCGTGCATTGCCTAAAAGCATTTCTGATGTAATAATGTGCTTAATGTTTTTGACATTTTGTTTACAAGTCTATAGTTACACAGTCTTAATCCCAGAGGTCTCAAATGGAATAATAAGAGATCACTATAATGTGAAGAATGCAAGCAGATCTTAACATGTCAGACGACTAAGCAAAAGCATAGCATAAAATGTATTTTGTCTTATGGATAATTCTGAGAGAGCAGAAGCAGCATCATTCCTCTTCTATCCCTGATTTTATGCTTCTTCATTTGGACATTATTCCTAACTATCTTTAGCTTACAGAAAGTGAAATTAGAATCATATTTTAACAAACATTGATTTTTTTCCCCACAACCAGCCAAATAAAATGTTAAATATATAAGTCTGATATTTCTTAATTCAATTCTAACATTTGGTCTGTAATTTTGTTAGTAGAGAGCATGTTGCTGCAGTCAGTATTTCTAACATCTTGTAATATCTAACTGAAAAATGACTTTAAGGCTGGAGAATTGTGAAGTGTTTGAGGCTGGAAGGGACCTCTGGAGATGATCTAGTCCAACCACCTACTTGAGCACAGTCACTTGGAGCACGTTGCCCAGGACTCTGCTCAGATRCCTTTGGAATATCTCCAAGGATGGAGGCTCTGCAAGCTCTCTGGGCCACCTCTTCCAGTGCTCAGTCACCTTTACAGTAAACAAGTTTTTCCTCATGTTCAGGCAGACCTTCTTGTGTTTCTGTTTGTGGTCGTTGCCTCTCATCCTGGGCACCACAGAGAAGAGTCTGGCCCCATCCTCTTGACGCCCCCGGTTTGGGTTCATACACACGCTGAGAAGGTTGCTTCGCTGTGAACAGGCCCAGCTCTCAGCCCTTCCTTGTGAGAGGAATGCTGCAGTCCCATCATCRTTTGGGTGGCCTTCTGCAGGACTCACTGTGGTAGCTCCTCGTCTCTCCTTTTGGGGAGCCCAGGACAGGACACAATACTCCACATGTGACTTTTAGAGGGATGAGTTGTGGTAAACATTCAGAGTCATTCTCCCTGAGGTGATTAGCCCTATAAAAATGAAATCACTTCTCCCACCCTGCCTATGAACGTTTTAACCTCCAGCCTCCTGTCGAGCTGTCCGCAGAGATGCGGCGAGGATGCAGATCTGCGTGTGCGGTGACGCTGCTGAATCAGGGGCCTCTCTTAGCTTTCCACTGTAGCATCGATTCTTTCAACTTTGGGCAAGTTAGGCTGAAATAAATCTTTGGGCTTGTTGATGTTTCAGTCTATCAATTACATTTTAGCCTTGAGATGTTATAGATAATTCTAAAGTGTTTAAATACTAAAATTAAATTAATGTGTCAGTTTATGTTTTTGGCTGAGTATCCTGTTAGCTGCTGATTCTTTGCTTGGGAGTTTCATGCATCCTAGAGCACGATGTACTGTGATAARACAGGGCCCCCGTTTTCAGTTTTGACATAAAAGCCAAAAGGAAGATGCAGTTCTTTCATTTTCAGTASATACTTCAAGCCAGCTTTAATATGCAGTATGAGAATAGGCCCTAATTCAGAAAAATCATTTTTATTTATGAGCTGTTAAAATCAGTAGTCATTGAGTTAATGCTCAGGCATAATTTCCCTTAATGTGGAATAAACCCACAAGAACTTCTCTAAGGTTTTTTTCCTTTTTGCCCAGAAATTCCCTTTCTTCCCCCCCGCCCCACCACCCAATGCCTTCACTTTATTTATTTATTTATTTATTTATTTATTTTTTAATTATATTTCAAGGCCTGAAAATGGAGTTCAGTTGCAATTGATGTATTTTTAGGTCACTATCTCTTGCAGAATATTGAGACCATCCATTGCATATTTGATAGATCTCTTTCATAGCATTAAAAATATCATGACCAGTTTTTATTGTTCTGTTACAGGTTTGCAGGAGCAATGGAAAGATTGCAAGCAGAAAGTGAACTTATTAACCGAATAAATAGCACTTACCTGGTGCGGCACAGGACCAAAGAGTCGGGAGAATATGCAATTAGCATTAAGTAAGTGAGATACAAACTTTCATAGAAGGTTCTTCTGTTTTCGTTTATACCTAGATAATGCAACTTTTGTAATCAATAAGAAAAGTAAAAAAAATTCTATTTTGGCTTATACAGTCATGCGTAACCTCTCAGTCAATATATGAAAACTGAAGTTGCTGGCAAAATAAATCAGCATTTATATTAGGAAACAGCAAGAGTTTTATAATATCAGTGTAGCAAACAGGTCTACGAATATGATAGACTACTATATTGGGTCATAATAAATGTTTGAGATATGATTTGTTCTGCATTTTTTGAAGTGAATAGGAAGTTTCTATTGAATTCAGTGGAGTTTGAGGCCTTTTCTCTCAGATACTTCAGCGAACTGGATGTTCACAGATTCTTATAGGGGTCTTTGTTTCACRTTGGTTATCAATGCAAATATAAAAGCAAGCAAGATATAGGAATTTCTAGTTAGAGCAAGCAGTTAGTCATGACTTTTTATTCTGAATACAGATTACCTCTTTAGCTGGACCTTAATAAATACCTTTGGTTAATTAGATGTCAACTATGTTTTGGCATGGATATGCATTTTGTCTTAAGAATTTATTCGTATAGTGTTATTGGGGTCTGCCCTCAGGTAATTATTGATTGCCTCTGATTAAAAACACATTTATATTCATAAGTTATTCATTGCCTGCAGGTACAATAACGAAGTGAAACACATCAAGATTTTAACAAGAGATGGCTATTTTCACATTGCAGAAAATAGAAAATTTAAAAATTTAATGGTAAGCATTGATTAGACTTTGCAGTGTGCAACTTCTGCCTAGCTGCTGCAGGTAAAGTGTGTGGTGCTTTGGTTTGCAGAATTACAAATTGCTCTATGACTGAGAGATTTGAATCCTGTCCGTACTTGTAAAAGGGGATGGTATTTTTTTTGTATATAGTGTTTACTGTATAGTGTTTTCTGTAAGTGATTGTGGTACATGATTAGAATTACATATGTATATTTTGGACAAGAATGTGTCCCTTGCAGTGATGTGGAAGAGAAGATGTGCCTGAATCCCTCATGTCAGCCCTCTGTGCAGCTCTGTTGAATCTTGAAAGCCTCTTGAAAGCCAAGTTTGCTGCCTTTGGAAGAGTCCCAGTTGATGGCAGCGGTCCCCAAAGTAGCTGGGTGAAGGTCCTTCCCTTTCATATCGCAGCAGACACACGCAGGCTCTGATGAACAGAACGGTGCCTGCTGCTGTGCATCAGAGCCCAGGAACACTCAGGAGAGCCGGAATGGTGCAGTAAGAGCCCATGTCAGCGAGGTTCCAATTTTATATCAGCATGGTGTTTTACAGAGAAGAAATTTCTCTTGAACTTTCATTTGAAAGAATTTCTTGATAGTTCATTTCGCTTGGGCAAGACTCATAAATACAAGGTGTCTGAATAAATTACCTCAGTGCATTTGTAAAACTGTACTGCTTAAGCATTTCCTGATGCATAGTTAAAGGAAGCTGGTTCAATATATTATATTTAGCTCAATCARTTGGATTACACTTACACTGCAGCCTTCCTGCGTGCATCTCCAATTACTCTAAAACGATAAATAAAACTGAAGGACAACACAAACCAAGAATAGGGAGAGACGCTTTGAAACCAGGAAGCCTTAGAAATGGTTTTCATTTAACCTCTGACACTGTACAGCAAGAATATTCCATGAACGATAAAGAATCAAGCAAAAGTCTCTGCTTTGCATGACTCTGATTCAACCAAGTGCCCATTAGAATGGAAGAACATGAATTTCCTGACTGGAGAATGCACCAAGGTGCTTTCACACTCCGACTTGTCTTCCTTGGCACTTAACATCCAGGGAGGTGGACAGTGCTAGGGCCACGCGCCCTGGGATCTTACCACTGGTAGCAACAGAACTGATCGCATTCCTCAAAKGTGACGTGATTGACTGCAACGCTATTTCTTTGGAAATCTGAATGTTAGTATGCAGTGGAGTGACTGAGGAATTATTGGTAGCTGTGATGGGTTTATCCTGAATATATGGCTTTATGCTTCTGTTTTTGAAAAATGAACACCCTCCYGTCCCCCAATTGAAGGGTCATTAATCAAAGAGAATATATTTGCATTGAGTTTTTGGTCAATTTTAATCTTATTCCAGACTCTGGATGCACCTGTATGTATGTTATTGAGACTAGTTCAAATCTAAGAGCCCATAACAGGAGCTGAAGATTGCAAAGGGGAAAAAAGAAATCCAAGGCTGTCAAGAATTTGATGGGTGCTACATTCTGTAGAATAGAAATTAAAGTAACTGCCTTGACTTTGTCATATCTCCTTGGTTACATAAACTATTTTAGCCCATTTAATGTATATAGAAATGCACAAATTATTGGATTGAACTCAAAGAGAATGTGAAATGTTGGATTATTCATATAGTACCAGCTGGAAAAAATGCACGAATTCTAACAGCCGTGCTTTGARAATTCTACATGGTCCATATAGTAGCTCATCAGGTTGCAGTTGGCTTCCCTGCTTTTACATGTATATAGTTATCTGGGATCTGTGCATTTATGCACATTATCTGYACTGCTACATATGCACATGATCAGATATATGATCTGATAAACACATTTTTGACTGGACATCACTTACTGCTGCAAGAGATCTGAGAAAACAAGGGCAGTTACTTGACCAGTTAACAAGCAACAGACTTTCTGCTTGGGCTCAGAAAAGCAAATGCATACTCAAAGGAGCAAGTAAGCATCAACTTTGATCATAAAGTTTTACTGCGTAAATGGCATATACATTGTACGTGACATGTATTTATTGAAAAATGAGGCTTCACTGTATAAATATTCTCAATGCTTCAGGGCAAGGACTTAATACAGAAAGCTAAGTGGCAGCATACAAGCAGTCAATATTTAGGATACTTGATTTATTCAGTGTGTACGTACTGTGCAATATTGTATTATAAAATAAGGTTACTAGCATGATAAAACTCTCACTACCTGAAAAGAGTATATAGAAAAACATGTGTTTCCAATGGCATGTTATTGTCTTTTCTGATAGGAACTCATAGAATATTACAAGCACCACTCTCTCAAAGAAGGCTTTCGAAGTCTGGATACTACTCTTCAATTTCCGTTCAAAGAATCTGAAAACTCAGTGGGACAAAGGAGTAACAGAACAGGTGGCAACTGTGAGTGTCTTATACTTACCTCTTGTTTTCTATCATTTAAATATTTAATGCACAAGGTACTTTCAGTATCTTTATTTTGCATTTTTGATATATAAACAATTCACATCATAGTGTTTTTAGCCAGGATTTTTATGAAGCTGAGCACGTTCAGAGCTGCTGTGAGGTTTATAAACAGATCTAGTAAGCTTGTCTTGTTGCTTGAAACTCATCTTAATACTTAAAATCTCCCTCATGAATATTATTTAGGAGTTATCTATTAGGAATATTGGCAAGAGATTAAGCTGCATCCTGCCTAGGTTTTCAGACGTTTGCATGGATTACAGYTACAGGTGTTAATATCTGTGGCAGTTTCTGAACTTTAAAAGGGACTTTAAATAAACAATCWTGTAATCATGTAAACCAGGATTTCGGTAATGCAACATGCATCCTTCAAACTCCATATATTCACTATATCATGATTATTTTTATGCTTTCATCTTAACCTTCAAAGTTTATTGCACATCTATATGCTTCTAACTGTTAATGAAATAATGTGCAGTTTAAATAGCACTTAAAATTTTGAAGTAAGCTGAGAAGGCTTATCATGTGTCCTTTATGTAACATGTTACTACCAAAGTAGTGGAAGTTGGCATGATTTTTAGAACACACAAAAGTTCAATGTTAATGATAAAAGAACTACCACATGGCCTATAAAAAGTATTTAAAGTTTCTGTCAAATAGCAAATATTAGATTTGCAGTTCTGCTATGCCAGATAATGAGGAAAATAAAAATGAATGGGAATTTTAACAATAGGAAGACTGCTGTGAAGACCATGGGTTCCAGTGTAGTCTTTGCAATGATAGAGCTGGCTGTGTGATTATCATTTGCTGTGTTCATTAGCTTTTGTTTACTTCCCTGTCTCTGTTACATAATATTTCTGTAGCTTTGGAGACTTTCTTCCTCCTAATTAAAGCAAAGATAATTTAGGATAGACTATTGTAAGAAACAAATGTGTCTGTGCATTTCATTTACTTTGTCTCTATCCCAGTTCTGCTTTATTTCTTTCATTCCTGTTTTCTTCCACTGATTCCTGTGGAAGAGTCCTGTTGGTTTGCTGTACAGCGTCTCGGTGCACCTTCTTTGGTGACTTGATCTGCCCAGATCTTTCTTTTTATCTTTGGCTTGCATTCTGCCTTTGCTGCTCTTCCTCTCCTCGCTTGTGCTCTCCTTCACTAGACCTTTAGTAACATCAAGACTTCAGCTGTCACAGAGGACCTGACCTGCTTGCTTTTCTTTGCTTTTATTCTGATTATTACTGGATTTGAGCAGAAACAACTCATTTCTCCCTTTCCTAGGCCAGCTGGAACATATCTGTACTATGCATTAACTTACCATGGTGCAGAAGTTTTAACTCAAGCATTTCACGTTTCACAGGATATAAGACTTTTGTGGTGCATGCTCATTAACTCTGCCTTTAAAAGAAAATATCTCCTTTAACAAGACTTTTTTTTTTTAAACTGATATAGAGAAAGGCAAGAGAAATGGATGTGGGATGTGTCACCCATAATTAAGGGAGTAGGTGCTTGTCTACTAAAGTGAATTTCAGCCATTTAATGCTAGAGGATATGTTGGAGGGATCTGTAGGTTCAACTCTTAGCTGGGCAACTCAGGATGTGAAATCCACTAGCGTTCCAGAGCAGCATACCTGGCTAGTCTGACTCTGGATGACACTTGGATTAGTTGATTCGACAGTTTTCTTTCAGAGCGTCAGCATGTCCCAGTGAGGTGTTTTAAGCAAAGTTTCCCTGATTAACAGACCATCTGTGAGTTATGCTGCTCAGTTTTATAGCTGTCCTGTGATTTTCACCGAGTTGATGCTGGAATAACCACATATCTAGGCTATGAGAGCCCTGCAGGGCTGAATCTGGAAGGAAGTTGGTAAGTTTTAGGCTTAGGATTCCTTGAGGAGAGGAACCAAGTTATTCACCAGGCAATGGCTGGACGTGGGGATTCACATTGCCTCTGCACAGCCACTTCTCTTTGCAGCTAATTTCAAGGCAAAAGAGTTGTTGAAAGGAGCTCAGCAAGTTAGTGGAGGGGGAAGGAGGGACACTGCCTTATTTTGTAGTTGTGCAACTTCTTAATGCCCCATTTGGTGTATTTTAGCTAGCACAGAGCTGAGGCTAGTGAGAGCAATGGCTTTGACAGCTGGAAGCTGMAATTAAGGTTTTGGCTTTCAGCTCAGTATTTTGTGCTCTTTAATTCATGTAACTGTAAGTCTGGATTTTTTCATGAAACTATTTTCCTAATCGAAATGAATAACAAGGCACCAGCTTGCTACTTATTCAAAATAGCTGGTCTTTAGTGTGTGTATATATACATATATATAAAACTCGCAGAATAAACAAGGTAATTATTTCTTAGAAGTATGAGATACCCTGCTATAGGCTTTGACAAAGTTGTGGTGTTTTTCTGCTGCCAAAGTTGTTGGGTGCTTATGAAATTGAATGGCAATACAAAATTAACCTCATTTTCTAGAGTCATCTGAGAAAGGATTTTTTTCTTTTCCCTAAATTGTTATGGTTTCATTTACCTATTAAAACAAAATCAAGTTATGTTTCAGTTTACTTGTGAATCATAATAAATCACCTTGCAACACCTTCAGTTTTCAAGCAAGTTGATCTCCCTTCATTATCTCTTAGTTTTTAGAATGAAATCTTCATTTTATGGCTACAGTTAATTTAACTTCCAACTTTACTTAGAAATTTTCCTTTTACTCTCCGGAACTAGCAGAACTCACTCCCTTTCAGTTCACCAGGTCGCTGCCCAAAGCTCCAGCTGTATCAGAAATAAAAGTTTCTGGAGAAATGAAGATGTTGTAGTGCCTGGGAGGCCCCAGCTGTGTAGCGCCTGCCCTGTCCCTTTCCCTGCCTGCTCGCTCGCTGTCCTTGTYCCTCTGGAACCTGTTCTCCCCTCACGGCAGTTAGTTGTCCTCATGCCCAGAGCAGATCCCCTCTTTAGCAAGGCCCTCCTTGGGCTGTGCAGTGCATGTGGCTGCATAGCTGTCCTGTGCTCGGGGCAGCTGCTTGGGTCACTGCTGTGTTCACGTGTGCTTGTGGCGGTGGGGAGCGATCAGGCTACGGGGCAGCCCGCGGGAGGTGTTGGGGCAGGGTAGGGCAGGAAGGCCACTGCGTTGCTTTTGCACTTTTTTACAAGTGCAAACCTAGACTGCCCTTAACCTAGGGGCTCTTAAAACAAATGCCCAGCAGCTTGCGTGTGTGCAAACATGGTACCAGTCCTGTTTGTTTCATTTGTGCTCACTGTCTCCTTGTCGTAAATCCATCTTTTCTCGCCCAGGTAAAATTGCATCTGAGCTTATTTGCATGAAATAAT
Organism: Nothoprocta perdicaria; assembly: GCF_003342845.1. Lineage (NCBI taxonomy): Eukaryota > Metazoa > Chordata > Aves > Tinamiformes > Tinamidae > Nothoprocta > Nothoprocta perdicaria. The sequence continues at coordinate 4,059,136 of NW_020455577.1, forward strand.
TCTCTGTTCCTTTAAAAAAAAAAAACAAAAACCTAAAGCAAAATGGCATTGTTTCATGTGCAGTCACAATAATAAATGCAGAGAAGCAGCTTTATGTGATGGATATAACCCTGCTGCATCTTTTGTTCTTAAAGAATGCTGGTCTTCAGTAATAGATATTTTCGATCTCCTTTTTTGGACCTCATTTAGAGGCCAGATGATCCTTACTTGAGTTGGGGCTGGATGACTTCTCCTTTCCATGTGCACAGCCAAGAACAGAGACCTCCCAGAATTACTAGATTTTGTGTAGTATATTGTACCTTCATTCCTTTGTGAAAATAATGACCAAATCTGAAAGCAAATGAACAGACTGTACTTCCATTTGAAATGGTGTCATTTCTAATAAAGTCCATTTCATGTGTAATTCTGCCTTTAAAGACAGACTGGCTCCTGTAGGTTTGTGGGCAGCAAACACCCCTGTAACCCTCCGCCTGCAGCGGCCGCAGGGAGGGCTGCTCCTGCTGGCACCAAACTTGTGCCATTTGCCTCCTTTAGGCTTTGAAAGCTACCAAGATGAGAAATACTGTTTAGTCKTTACAGGATGTGGTTCAGCTGTGGAATTCCTACTGATGTTAATGGTTATCCAGGCCCTATCCCAACATCTTTGCAGGTGTATTGTGAGACCCTGCCTCAGTTGTTGCTCAGAGGAACTTCCTAACTGAGGACATGTGTTGAAGTCCTGCTGAGCTCCAGAGGGTTCCCATGTACATGGGAGTTCATGTGTGTCTGTGCTTTTTGTTCCCGCTTTCTAAGTGCAGCATGCAAAATTAAAAAAGAAAAAGGCTGTTATATTTGCCAAGACTCTGCAGTTTTAATTTGTTTCTCCGAATCCCTAAATGGGTGTTTTCTTTCTATTTTACTCTTTAAAAAATGCAATTGTTAAAAATTAAATCATGGATCCAAATTTTCTAGTTATTACAGTCAATTTCCTTCCAGACATCCTTAGTGGGGAACCTTAGTTTCCTTATTACCAATGAATTACATAGTTAAAGAACTATTATTTAAATCTCGTGCCAATATTTCAATGTTGTTCTGCTTCTCTCTTTTTCTCTTTTCTTTCTCTAAGCCCCTTCTTTGTTCTGTGGGTTTTCTTTTGTAACTCCTCCAGACTACAGCTTTGTTCCCCCTTCATCCACTCCTTTCTGGTCAGGTACTGCTTTTCTGCTTTTATATTTCTTCTAAATTTGTTTGTTTGTGTGTGCAGCAAGCTAAGGAAGGGACGAATCTAATTTTTCAGTTCTTCTCTAACTGTAAAATGCGAGTAATTAGATGACATGACCAGGTAGCCTAATGTGGAGAATTGCTATTCTTACAACGTAACAAAAACCAAACTCTGCTTAAACTTCTGAGAAGAGTAAGCTACAATAAGGAGAGCTTGGGCAGCAACCTGCAGCTGTGCAGGATTGTCAAGGATTGGTCAGCCATTAATTTGCCACCCAGTCACGATGTCCAGAAGTAGCATTCTATTTTAATGTAGTTGTATAAATATACAAACCTGGAAATTGCACTGTTTGTAGATAATTGATGTATTCGTCCCATCCTTCTAGCAAACAGTATTGCAGCAGCATCTCAGAATATAGTTGCCTGTATTTTGTAGCAAATGCTTTCTTTAAATTCTGCATTAACATTGTCAGTTAATTTTACCCATCTGTTCTCCAAATGTGCTTAGGTACTCCAAATGTGTTGGGTTCTTTATTCTCCTTTAACCTTTTCTGGCTTTAATGTATGCAAACACTTTAAATGAAGAACCTGCATAAAACTGCTTGTGGTAGCAGCATTGCTGGTGTAAATTAGGGGAGTGAGTGGGGGTTATGGCTTTGGTCTCGGAGACGCAGTCCGTGATGGGGTGAGCGCGGAGGACCTTGCCCGCGGGAAGGGCAGTGCTGGGGGAAGCTGCTGCAGCCAGGAGCAACAGGCACTGGTGTCCCTCCGCTGAGCAGGGGCGCTTGGCTGAGCGCTCGGTCGGCAAACTTCTCAGTATCTCACACCTCACAATGTGCTGGGTATGTCTTCCATATAAAAAGTACAAAATAGTAAATGAAAATATTGGCTAGTAACTCCTAATTGAAGTTTATCAGGGTTAAAAGGATTTCTCATTTTGCTAGGTATGCTACACTGCTGTGTTTGTAGTAAAACCATCTCTTTTTAAAGTATTTGAGAACTTGCTTACATGAAATAATTAGCAATTATTGCATGATGTTGTAAGTGGCTCTTTAAAGCGCCTTCCTTGTTGGCTGGGCTCTGCTGGCGGGGAGGCTGGCAGGGCAGGAGGAAGGGCCGTGGCAGCTCTGGGAGCACCGCTGGCAGCCCTGTCCCGCTCTGCGCTGGGCTTGAGGTTTCCTTAAACCCTGCCAGGAAATGGGAGCAGCTTCGAGGAGCGCAAGGACCTTGAGATACCCAACAACTGCCCTTAGGGGATATGRATTCACTGTCCCAATCTCTCCTTCCTAATTCAAAGATTGATTAATACTGCTTCCTCAATGACTTTGCTTTTTAGTAATTCTTTTTTTTCTTTTTTCCTCATTCGCATTCTCCTGTTGAGCTCTTTTTTTCCCCTTCTGTCTCTACTGCTGCTCCCTTATGTCTCTGCTCCTCGCTCTCCTTGTGGCTACTATCTCTGCCTCCGTTTGCCATTTCTTCTTGCCCACCTTGCTGGCATGGAACCCTCATGCTGACTCCTTTCCCACAAGACACGAATGACCCTGGTGCAGCTCGTTCTGGAGCTTCAGGGCTGAATATGTCTCTTCAAGGTGTTTTTCTAATTATGGGAACCCAGAAAGATAGGATTATCATCCTGCCTAAATTAGCACCAGGTCCCCTTCCTGGATTCCCTCACTTATCTGGTTTCTTTTTATATATTTCCATAACTTGTGCACACACCTTCCCTTTTTTATTGGAGAAAGAGAAGTCCTTCCTCTCTCCCTGCAAATCTGCCCCTATTCCTTTTCTACCCTCTCTTTCCTCGGTCTTTCCTCGGTGTCCTCCCTCATCATCTTCCACCTAGATCTTTCCTTCCATCTTTACCCCCATTTGTTGGACTTTGCCCCATGCCCTGTGTGTGTGTGTGTGTGTGTCTGCCCTTTGGCTCCTGCCTGGAGCAAATTTCCCTGCCAAAATGGATTGCCAAAATCCTGATAAGGTATCAGACATAATATTGATGTTAGCATTGAAATCAATAGTGACTGCGTTTGACTTGGAGAGGAGGAAGCATGTTTGGACTTTAATGTACTTAACCTCTTGCCTAGGCTTTACAGCATCTCCGTATTGTCAACAACAGCAATAAGCTGAGATGCTGATTCTCCTCTATATGACATATTTATATCATGTATTAAGTAGCTGATAAGAATGCTCTGAATACAAAGTCTGAAATGTTGGACTCAACTACAATAATATGATGAAAATGTAATCCCTTTTTAAAACACAGCGATGCCATTTAGGTGCTCCATTTTTTGCCATGGATGTAATAATTATTTAAACAGAATATCAAAATTGTGTTAAATGTTTCTATAAGCTAAAATTAATTGAATATATAATGTTTTTACATAATRAAAGCTGTTATGCACAAGCTTCTATTTCTGCCAAATGTGCCTTCTGTGTCCTGAATGAGGGCAAAAGAAACCTTAAGTACAAACACAGAGCTGTCAAGTTTTTTTTTAGTTCATATGCCCTGTTTTGGGTTCCTGACTAAATCAAAGAAGTCAACTTGTTATGAACCTCTACTGATCTATTACTGAAGGCATGGTTAAGACTAGACTCTTAATTATACTTCCTAATGATGATTGGAAAGCTCTAAGAAATTGGCTAATGGTTCAGATGATGATGTTGATTTTCTGTACATCATGTTAAATCTTCCTTCATGCAAATTCTTCCAAAATTGTTTTGGTAAGAAAGTGCCTTGTGCTGGTCCGTTTCTGCCTGGAGTGACTTGTATAGGGAATGGCCACAAATGGGAGTGGCATCAGCTGAAAGCAAATAAAACAGGGTGCTTTGCCCGCTTTTAAAAATGTCCTGTAGAAGTATTCGTTGTTTCCTAAACTCTTCAAGCTGCAGGCCCAAATCTCTTAGGTRCTGTGTGCCCATGTTCCTCTTGTCCCCATGTTTTTCTTGTGACTACTTTGAGTGCTCTACAACACAGTTACAACCATCCCCAGTTTGCTATAAGTAAGTTTAGGGTGGGGGGAGTGGGTTTTGTTGTTGTTGTTGTTGGTT